>NC_080834.1:69616021-70216021 GCF_030435755.1 Ochotona princeps
CACCAATAAATTTAGTTTAGAACACAATGCATGATCTATTTCAGTTTTTTAATGTGATATTGAATATGAACACAAAGTTTCTTGGTCTCCCATCCCTGATTTAATTTCTGCTTTCATCTTCTAAGAATGTAGTATGAATTCTTCCATAATAATGCTCACATGCAATGAAAAAAATTATGCACCTAAATTTTTAATTGATAGATGCTATCAAATTAAGCCTACTTACATTATCATAAAAACCATTTTGCTATACTATGTACTATTTAATATTCTAATTCATGAGAAGTAGTATAGCATAGCATGTAAGAATGACTGTAGAATCATACCTTTTTGATTTTCAATCAACTCTGCCATGGAGCTTTGAGACTTTCTAATATTTCTGTTTCACAGCTTCTTCATCTGCAATGGTGTTTATAACAGTGCTTCCATGTTGGTGCTGCTATGAGAACCAGGTAAGTTATAAACTTTTTAGAATATCATTGCTAGCACTATTGCCAGGAACAATATACTTGCTTGCCAAATGAGAGAAAATGACATGTGTATATTTTCTTTTCAACTTGTTACTACTTTTAACAATGTGTACTGGATTATTTCAGTCATATGCCTTTGTTGATTTATGGAATATTCCTCAATAGTGTATGTAACATAGACTTGCTAGCTCACAGGGCTCATGTGTTTTTGATATTAGATGGCCCTGAATTGTTCTCAATAGTGATTATGCTGACTTGTGTTCCAACTAATGCTTAAAGAATTTCCATTTCAGTTGCCAAGATGACTGAGCAGGGAAAAGATGTATTGATTTTGACAATGGTAGCTAGTGAAAGAAAAGAAAAAGTACATTCCCAGAGAAGAGTTTGAGAGTCTCACAGTGACAATGCTATAGAAAATGAAGAGAAACTGTGGAGAAGTACGGACAATGTAATCACATAGCAGAGAAAGGTGGGAGCAGATGTTATATCTGGAGTTATTGATGACTTTGCCTGATGCAGAATCTCGCAGACCACGTTCTCTAGGACTGGATCAGATCCATCTAATTTTTGACAAGATAATTGGAATAAATGTCTGGATAAAGGACAGTCTCTTCAACAAATTTTACTGGAGAAATTGGATCTATGTGTATAGAAGTATGAAACAAGATCCTATCTTATACAAAAAATCAACTCAAACTGGATCCAGGACCTAGACATTTGATTAGATGCCATAAAATTACCAGGGGAGGGCCTGGCACCATGGCCTAGCGGCTAAAGTCCTCGCCTTGAACTCACCAGGATTCCCTATGGGTGCCGGTTCTAATCCCGGTTGCTCCACTTCCCATCCAGCTCCCTGCTTGTGGCCTGGGAAAGCAGTCGAGGATGGCCCAAAGCCTTGGGACCCTGCACCCATGTGGGAGACCTGGAAGAGCTCCTGGCTTCTGGCTTTGGATTGGCATAGCACCAGCCGTTGCGCTCACTTGGGGAGTGAATCATCGGACGGAAGATCTTCCTCTCTGTCTCTCCTCCTCTCCGTATATCTGACTTTGTAATGCAAATACAAATAAATCTTTAAAAAAAATTACCAGGGGAAAACATTGAGAAAACTCTGAAAGGTATAGGAATAGGCAAAAATTCTTGGAAAAGATCACAAAGGTAGAAACAGTTAAAACAAATTAAACAAACGGGATTTCATCACGCTAAGAAGCCTCCTCAGTGAAAAGGAAATCTCCAACCAAGTAAAGAGACAACTAACAGAATGGAAGAAAACATTTACAAATTATGCAACTGATAGTGAATTCATATCCAGAACCTCTAAAGTGCTCAAGAAACTCAACAATAAGATAAACAACCCAATTAAGAAATGCTCAAAGGATATGAACAGGCAATTTTCAAAGGATAAACAACAAACAGTCTGTGAAAAAAAATGCTCATATTCATGGAAAAGCAAATGAAAACCACAATGGTATTTCACCAGACCCCAGTTAGAATGGCTGTTATATGCAAATAAAATATTTAAAAAATCCAGTAAATCCTGCAAAGGATATGGGGGAAAAGATACTTTAATCCAGTGTTGATAGCATTGTAAACTAGTACAACCAATACAGAAGTCAGTACAGATAGTACGACCTTAATAGATGACAGTATAAAGATTACTCAGAGATCTTAAAATAGATCTACTCAGCTATTCCATTCCTAGAAATTTACCCAAATGAAATTAATTTATTTGTACACTCACGTTTTATCACAGCTCAATTCACAACAGTTAAGTTATGGAATCAACCCAAATATACATCAGTGGAAGACTGGGTAAAGAAAGAATGGTATATATACACTATGGAATACCAATTAAATATAATAAGTGAATAAAACCCTGTCTCTTGAAAAAATAAATAAGTAAATGTATCAATTCAATTGGAAGTCATGCTTAGCAAAATAAGTCAATTTTAAAAAAGACAGATGAAATATGTTTTCTCTGCTATGTGGAAGCTATATAGAACATATAAAACAGAACAGGAATGAAATGGTAATGTTGGGATAAGACTTTCATTTTTAGCCCAGGTTTATAATCCAGTGGAAATGTGGTCTTGCGGTCTCTTCATGTTTTACTTACTGAATATTATGATTATTGCCAATTTAAGTCTGTGAATAGATAGTAGGCTAGATTCATGTCTCAGCAAATACTGTTGAAGACAAAGAAGGACAAGAGATTTTGAGGGGTGAAGTAATTTACCTGCTATGCAGACAACAAGTCCTTCCTTTCTAAGGCTTATTATTGTAAGATTTATTTATTTTTATTGGAAAATCAGATTCAGAGAGAGGAGAGACATGAAAATCTTCTGTCTGCTGATTCACTCCCAGTGGTCACAATGATTGGAACAGAACTGCTACACAACCAGGAGCCAGGAAACTTCTCAAGGCCTCCCATGCAGGTGTAGGGTCCTAAGGTTTTGGGCCCTCCTCTGCTGCTTTCCAAGACCACAAGGAAGTGGAGCAGCTGGGGATATGAACTGATGCCCACATGAAATACCTTTGCATACAAGATGAGGACTGTGGTCACTAGTCTACTGTGCCTGACCCCTTCCTAAATTTTAAATGAACATCCTTTGCTCTGAACCTTTCAGGAGGAGGAGAAAGTTACTTTATGTAAGAAAAGTGGAAGAGACAAAGTCTCAGTCTCTTTTCTGTTGCTGTAACAAAATACCTGAAATGAGTGAACATATAAAAAATAAAGTCTCATGGGAAGACGGAGAATGTGGTGGTGGCATCTGATGCAAACCTCCTTGCTGAATTACTGCAGCATGATGGAGAGCCTCACATAGTGGGACAAAGCAAGCACTGATCAATTGGGATCTCTGTTCCTCTGTGCTTCCAGGTTCTCACCCACGTGACTATATCTAATTCTAAATATATAACCAACACTTATCTTCTCCCATCAATATGAAATTGGGATTAAGCTTGAACATAATCTCGGTACATTCAGAACATGGCAGAAGTGAAAGGTAAGATTGAGGTATGTTCTGCCATATGGTGAGTTCAAACAAAGGGGCAACACAATGCTTGGTGCTTAAAACAAGGTTTCAGGAGAATATACATTCTTAATAGAGATTGTTTTTCTAGTGGAATAGTAATCCATGGAATTGGGTACTTACTGACCACAACTGTTTTCTATCAAATGAGAAAAAGCCATTTAGTAAAACAGGTTTTCTAATGGAAGCAGAAGAGACTGAGTCTAAAGCAAAACATATGCTATTTGACTTATATATATTCATTTTGTGGAAGCCTACTATTTAGTCAAAGAGTTTTGCAATTCCAATTTTGAAAGCAATTGGTGAGAACAGCTCAAGTTTGTGATGTTTTCAGCAGAACATCATGTTCTTTAGTGAATAACAAAATTTGTCAAAGCAGTTAACCCTGTTTTTTTGAGCTAGGAAAATTTTCCAGCAAAAATATGATTATACACTGTGTATGTTATACCAAGTCATGACTATTTGGATTGATAACCAATAAAATATTGTCATCCCCTTGTATTAATCACAGTTTCCCCATTTCTTTCTTTCTTTGCCATTGTTTGCTTGTGTCATTGCCTGATAGAGTGCTCTGCCTGGTGGTAAGAACAGAAACTACCAACATCCAGCATACAACTTTTCATACTCTTCTATAATTGCATATTTAGTATGTTTCCAAGCTTAGGCTAACTTCTTGCACATGCAAGCTAAGTAATATGTCCAGAAAAAATTCCAACTGCAGCATTTTCAGTTAGCAGGTGCATCTGTGCTGTGAAGAGGCCAGTGAAGAAACTTCAGCATCTTCTTAACAAAGATCACCAGTTCTGGTCATGGAAAAGCAGGCTGAAATGGTTATATCTAAGAACCATTATAGGAAATCAGCCACTCCAATATTTTGCTCTTCATGTAGATAAACTCCAAATACAGACATACAGCGTATTCCCTTGCAACGAAGTGATCATTTGTTGCAAGACTCAAGAGGTATTCATCTTTCTCTTTCAGAAGTTTATTCTACTATTTATTTGAAAGATAAAGATTACAGAGAGAGAGAGTGAGAGAGAGAGAGAGAGAGAGAGAGAGAGAGAGAGAGAGAGAGAGAGATTTTTCCATCTGTTTATCTACTTCCCAACATGTACAGTGGCCAATGCTGAGCCAGACTGAATCCAGGAGAAAGGAATTTCTTTCTAGTCTCACATGTAGCTGGAGGGTCTCAAGCACTTGGGCCATTTTTTGCTGCTTTCTCAGATACATTGGCAGGGAGTTTGATCAGAAGTGGATCAGCTGGGACTTAAATTGTGGCATAAAAGGAAGGGGATATAGTACAGGCAGTGGCTTTATTTGCTTTGTCACAATGCCGACCTTAGGTACTTGTGTCGTGAAAGAGAATATCCAGATTTATTTGGACTAAATGTATTTTCTGGACTTGATTTTCTGCATTTATTCAAGCAATAAAGAAGAGTATAAAATCTGAGTTCTAACAGCTGGATTAGGTAGTCTATTGACTGAACTTTGGCAGATGGCCTGGGTCACATCTGTATTCTAATTGTAATTAAACAGTTTATTTTACTCTTCAAGCAAACATTTCAGTAGACAGAGAGCAAGACTATATTCTATTACTCTTTTTCTCAGTTTTGTAATGTGCCTTGCACAAATAAGAGACTTATAAACGTTGGAAGAGTAACTTTTAATAGCTGAAGTCATGATCCTTCTTGTGCAACATCAGTTTTCAAAACAAAACAAAACAATTATACTGTAGTTTAGTTGATCCTTGATTAAGAGCCTCCAGAAGCAACTCTTGTGACTAAAGTTTTATATTTCTGATTCCACTGATTCATTGAGCGGGAACTCACAGGAAGACGTGGTAGTCTGTCATATGCTTAATTGAACTGCAATATTTGCTTTGGTTCTGGACTTCCAGAACTACACATACAAAGAAACGTATCTCCAGAGTAGTATCTGGAACTTCCAGGGTACATGGAAGAAGTCCTGCAATTTAACAAATGGTAACCAACACCCTTTATCCTTTAATTATGAAAATTGTTTTATTTTTATTCTATTTTTAGTGTCAAAAAGGGAAGTCAGGTATTTGAAGGCAATCCGGACTTAGGTGAAGATTGAAGAAAAATATATCTATAAGAATGAATATTGGCCTGGTGCCGTGGCCTTGCACCTAAAGTCCTCCCCTTGAATGTGCCAGGATCCCATATGGGTGCCTGTCCTAATCCCGGCGGCCCTGCTTCCCATCCAGCTCCCTGCTTGTGGCTTGAGAAAGCAGTGGAGAACAGCCCAAAGTCTTGGGACCCTGTACCTGCATGGGAGACCTGGAAGAAGTTTCTAGCTCCTGACTTCGGATTGGCACATCTATTTTCTCCATGGAGTGTGAAGATATGAGTTCATGGATGTTGTATCTTATAAAAATCATGTGATATGGGACTAGTGAGACAAGAAAACAGCTTGCTTCTAACACAAGCTCAAGCATTACCTTAACCTCTATATAACTGCAACTTCCATTTCATCCATCATGTTAGGCACTGAATGTGTTCCTTAAAATTCCTAAGCAGGGGCGGTGGCTCCTAATGTGATGGTCTAATAAGGTAGGGCCTTTTGGAGGTAATTAAGTTAGAAGAAACTGTGAGTGTTGTTTCTCAGGATGGTACCAGCGGGGAGGCTGTTCTCCAACGTTTGAATGTGAGAACATGGCAGAAAGGTAGCCCTGGACCAGTCAGGAGTTGGCCTTCAGCAAAATGTCACCATACTGAATCCTGATTTAGGGTGAGGGTAGAGTGGAAGGTATCACTACACTCCCAAATCTTTATTGTGAAATACGTGAAGTTTTTTCACTATCTATAAATAAAATATTAAAAAATGATTATTTTTAGGCACCTAGTCCTGTCTTTAAATCTTAAAGTCAGTCTTTAATGCTTAATTCAAGCATCATCATCTCTGATGTTGGTCTGTCTGACCATCTAAATGCATGTACTAAAAGTAGGGAACTGAAATTTAAAATTATACTTTACAACAATAATGTATATTCACTCTAAAAGTTGTGAAACATATACCACCAAGTATGGAAATGGCTCCCTTCCCTCACACGTAGTTCTAATGTCAGTAAAAGCTGCTCGGATGTGACTTCATAGAAACTTGGGAAACATAAGATTCAGGGCTTTTTTTTTTCTTGCACAGGATCCTTCCATAACTGTGGAATCTTGCCAATGTGCTCACAAGATGTTTGCTTAATATATTTGCAATTTTAAAGTACTCTTCAAACTGCCTAAGTTTCGAAGGACCTACTAAATGTAAATATTCCTTCTGCTTCTTCAATATTTACTGAAGCACGTGACTACTTTTATTATCAGAAAGAAGAGGTCATATACAAAAAATGTGTAGATCAACTTCCACAGAGTGCATGTGTGAGAAATTCAGGATTTAGTAAATGTTAGTACTCCTGAGTCTTGATTACAAGAGCCAGTTAAAGAACAGGGATTGTAAATAAACCACATGGAAGTTTTGTTTACATTCTTGTATGATGTTGTCTTGCTTGCACAGGATTATTACATGTTACTTTTGTTTTCTACCTGTACATTAATACAGTTTATTGGATATACTTGCTTTTACTATATTGAGTGGAAAACAAACAGAAACCATGTTGCAATCCAGGTTAGATTTTTTCTGCATACAATGAAACCACTCTTATCTTAGTTTTGTCAAAGAAAACTCTATTGATGATAGGAATTCCCTGTAGTATTTGTGCTAGCATGGAAGGTGGCTACTGGTCACAGAGTGTTACTGGGTCCTTGGTATGTGGCTGTTGTGACTGAGAAACTAAATTTTAGATGCCACATAATTGTGACTTTTAAACTTGAAGATATTTAGTTTTAATACATGTGCCAGTGGCTGCCATATTAGACAGCATGGCTCTAGAAAATTATGATTAGTGTGATCTCTTTTGGAGGATTTAATTGAGGAAAACAACATGTCAGTTTATTGTTACTATTATTACAAGCAGTGAAGGTTCAAATTTGGATAACGTTGTAACTCACTTTTGTAACATAAAATTTGTTGAACATTATTAACCTGCATGAAAATTTGAGAATGGAATTCACCATACAGCAAGGAGTTGGAATGGAAAATTCAAAGAAATGTTAAGGGGAAAAAAACTCCACTGAAATGAAGACAGAGGAGGAACCAATCCTTTCAAAATGAAAGAGCCAAGAGTCTACAGTGAAATGCCTCCTTTTCTTTCATTCATCTGGAAAACAGAGGCAGAACAAAATACACCAATTAGGAGAACCTATGAACGTGCCAGGAGTCTCATTGCTTCACAGTGTGCAAATACTTATGTGGGGATGGGAAGTGACTACAGAAACACTGGTTGGAAAAGGTATGAGCCAGCAAGGACCTACGGACCAAAGCATTTGGCTCCACTGTGGTCTCATAAATCTCTGGAATTTGCAAATTGGACTGTTAACTTTGTTAGTATAAGAAAGAAAACATTCTGAATTATTTGTTTACTATCGTGGTCAACCCTATGAAGTTATTATTCAGCCATTCCTGTTTTTTTTTAAAGAAAGTACAAACAAAAATATCCCTGTATTATAATTCATGAGTGGTAAGTTATGAATGTAAATTCTTTGACAAGAAGATGAAAATATGCTCCCTGGATGCAAATTAAATTATGTGTCCCCCAAATCATCATTTTATATTATTTTAGAAAATGTCGGAATCTGTAACTGCTATTTAACACACATTAACATTATTTCGAAGGAGAGGGTGGACTTTTATTTAGAAGATCAATTTCTTTTACATGCAGTTCTGATAATTTATTTTAGAAATTTAAATGCTGGTCTTTAGCAAGATGAATATGTCAACATGCCTTTCTGGCTGCAAAGGAGCAAAAAAGCAGATTTTGTTAAGCTATTCTTTATTACGTATTGTTGATGTTTTATTGTTGTTTGAATCATTAAGCATAAGAAAAAATGTCTCATTATTTGGCTACTTATTCATACAGCTGCATATAACATTTCCTATAGTGCACATAAAATTGATCTGCGTGGGTTAATATATAATTTCATATGGCTTTGCTCCCTAAAGTATAAATTGCATGAAGATAGTCATGATGTGGGTTCACAATTCTTTCTTAGCTTAGTTTGTGGAATAAAATGGCAGGTTAAGCATCAGGCAGCTGGGGAAGAAGCATTTGAGATTTCTGGCTCAAAGAAAAATATCTACTGGTAGATTCCAGTTCAAGTTTGTTTAGGTTTTAAAACCAAGCTGCATAAGAAAATTAAACTAATACATGAATATTTAAAAATTCTATAATAGAAAACATCCATTGTTAATATATTCTGGTAAATTTCTTTCAAGTATGTTTGGTAAACTTGATTCAGTTATGGCTAGATTTAATCGTAGTGTTTGTAATCATACTGTTTGAATACTTGTCTAATTAATTGTGAAAGGAATACCATGATTGCAATTGCTTTATAATGGTAAGTGGAGCTTTTTCCTAATCCCCTGAAGATATTTCACAGAGTTCATAGAAAATACATGAAAATATAGTTTTATTTTAGCACAATATGTTTGAAATCCATGCATATATGCATAGTATTTTTTTAAAGAGATGTATTTTTTTAAAGATTTATTTATTTTTATTACAAAGTCAGATATACAGAGATGAGAGAGAGAGGAAGATCTTCCATCCGATGATTCACTTCCCAAGTGAGCGCAATGGCCAGTGCCGTGCCGATCCGAAGGCGGGAACCTGGAACCTCTTCCAGGTCCCCACACAAGTGCAGGGTCCCAAATCTTTGGTCCGTCCTCGACTGCTTTCCCAGGCCACAAGCAGGTTGCTGGATGGGAAGTGGAGCTGCTGGGATTAGAACCGTTGCCCATCTGGGATCCTGGCACGTGCAAGGCGAGGACTTTAGCCGCTAGGCCATGGTACTGGGCCCAAGAGATGTATTTATTTTTATGGAAAGGTAGATCTACAGAGAGATATAAAGCAAGAATGATCTTCCATCCCTTGGTTAACTCCCTATATAGCCATAAGAGCTGGAGCTAAGCTCATCTGAAGCCAGGAGCCAGGAGTCTCTTATAGGTCTCCCATGAAGGTACAGGCTCCCAAGGCTTGGAACCAAACTCCACTGCTTTCCCAGGTTACAAGCAAGGAGCTGGATGGGAAGCAGAGCAACCGAGACATGAACACATTGGATGCTGGCACTTGAAGGTGGATGACTAGCCAGTTGAACTACCGTGCTAGGCCTGCACAGTTTTTTTTTTTTCTATTGATAAGATTTCCATGAACACTTTAAAGGCCTCCTATGTCTATATTTTAAATATATATAATCATTTTTGCCAAAATAAGTTTATTTTTGAATTCTGCTTTCCACAAACTTAGAAGTTCTTTTTTTAATTCCAAAGGCAGAGATAGAGTTGGAAACCTGTCTTCTGTCAATTATCTTCTCAAATACCCTCAACACACAGGGAGCATGAAGTTGAATCCAGGAGCCTAACAGTAAATGTAGACTCCTATGTGGGTAATAGGTACCCAAGTACTTCATCTACCATCTACCCTCTTTGGCTGTCCACTGTGAACATTAGCAGATAGCTAGAATGGGGTGGGGAATCAGGGCTAGGACCCAGGCATTAAGATGTAGAATGCAGGGGTATCAAGTTGCAGCTTAAGTACTGTTCCAAATGTAACCCCTTCATGAGCTCTTGGAATTACTCTAGTGTTTTTGTCTGCAAAATTCAATGCGACTGAATGATTAACTCAAAGACTGAGGGAATTATGTAGTTTGCCGGTTATTCACAACTCTTTATGTTTGAAATTTTTGGCTTGCTATAAAATTCAACAATAATAGTTCAGTAAGACAAAGATTAAATTGAATTAGTGAAATTGCCGTCTTATATCTGAATAGGCTTCAAGAAGTTCATGAAAAATTGAGTTAAAGGATAATAGTCATTTTTTCCTGAATCTTTTGAATGCACTTCATGTAGTTTAGTTTTGAAATGAGAGCAATTCAAATTTAAATTGCACTTCAACTTCTTCATTGTAGTGTTCCCAAGTTCCTAACTCTAGCCAGAAAGTTTAAGCAGAAGTACCAGAGGAACTTAAAAGCCAAAAAGGCAAATGCATTACGTTTTGGGAACAAGAGATGAGGCGCAGGTCTCAGTATCCTGAAGAGTGAAGAAGTGAACACCAAGAGCGACAAAACCCTGTTAGTCTCAGTGTTCCTTAGAAAATAATGTTCTTCTGCCTTTGAGGCAACAGTTGAACTACATGGATTTTGAGTCATCTAAGTAGGCTATA
Organism: Ochotona princeps; assembly: GCF_030435755.1. NCBI lineage: Eukaryota > Metazoa > Chordata > Mammalia > Lagomorpha > Ochotonidae > Ochotona > Ochotona princeps. The sequence goes on from NC_080834.1 coordinate 69,626,809, forward strand.
CTTCAGTATGCAGGAAAATGTAGGAGTCTGTGAAAGACCAGAGAAAGCAAGGAAAGTAAGTAAATGGAAGTATAAAGCATAAAGGTAGTAAAACTGTTAGAAAAATAGAGTGTGACACTTCCAAGAGAATTGATAAGAAAATTGTCTTTTAGGGCCCAGCATGGTAGCCTAGCAGCGAAAGTCCTTGCTTTGCACAGACCAGGATCCCTTAGGGGAGCCGATTCTAATCTCTTCGGCTGCTCTTCCCATTGAGCTTCCTGCCTGCAGCCTCGAAAGGCAGTTGAAGATGGCCCAAGGCCTCGCGACCCTGCACCCACATGGGCGACCCCGAAGAGGCTCAGGGCCCCTGGCTTTGGACTGGCTCAGCTCCGACTGTTGCGGCCACTTGGGGAATGAATCAGCGAATGGAAGATCTTCCTCTCTGTCTTTCCTCCTCTCTGTATGTCTGACTTTGCAATACAAACAAATAAAATAAAAAGAGAGAAAGCTGTCCTTTAGAACCTTCAAACAGAACACCTTCCACTAAATTGTGAAAACCTAGAAGTTCACATCATTAAATTTTGAGGAGAGTGAAAGGAGTAGAGGCAATGTATATAGACTACACATTGGAGACTCTGAAAAATAAAAGGAAATAAGAGTATTTATAGGAAGAAGCGATATTCATAAAGATACTGAAGATATGTTGAACTATTCGTTTTCTGCAACAAATTATCACAAATGTAGTGACTTAGAGTTATATTCAGAAAATTGTAGTTTAAAAACTCAGCATCGGTCACACAGGGATAAAATCAATGTACTATTTGGGGCTACATTTCTTTTGTATGTTTGAGGAAATCTATTTCCATGCTTCTTCCAGCATTCCTTGGCTTATTGCCTTGTTCCTAGTGCCTGAAAGCTAACAAACGCAAAGTAAATCCTTCCCATTAGGCTTTGTTCTGACATTGCTTTTGGTGTCACAATACTTCTTGGTCCTCTTCTTTTGTCCTTTTTTGACTTTTAACAAACCCTCCAGGATTCAAACAATGACTTAAAATCCTTTACTTTGTAAAATTCACAAAATTGCTATTGCAATGAAGGTAGCCTCACCAGATTCCGGAACCAGTGGCTGACATCTTTGAAAAAGCTGTTATTCTGTTTTGACTACCTCAATACGTGCAGTTTTGTGTAACCTGCAGCAAAAACATTCCAGCAAAGAGAGTAGATTGATTTGCTAAAAAGAAGCAATGTAAGGATAGCAAAAAAGAATCGGTAGGGAGAGGTTACTCCTTTGATAAGAGAAACAAGTGGCAGTTCGTGCAGATGTTGGCATCAAGTCACTGAAATGGCAAATAAATGGGGCTGGAGTTCATAGGATATGAAGGAGCTAATCTAAAGTAAAGGTATACAGCCTGGGAGATTCCACAGCAAGCGATGTCTTAAGAAGTATTTTGGCTGCTCTGTGAAGTTTAGAAGCTGATGATCACTCGCAGGATTCTGATGATACTGAACAAGATAAATATGGAATGGGTCAAATATTCCTTCTGCATCGCTCAACCTGAGAAAAAAGAAGAAAGCAGAGCTCAGGGGAGCTGAGGTGTTGAGAAGAGGTTTAAGGAATTTGTGGGTGGTCTAAGCATCTCAGAATATGCTAATAATCAGTCCTGAATTTCACATATTTTACCTTTTGACATCCTCATTTTTAAGAAGTTAAGGACACTTAGTAAACCAACGAGAGCACCTAAAATTCTAATCTTATATTTTGTCAATGATGCCCCATCATTTCCATGTACTAGAAATATGTATGTGTGTCCCTCAAAGGGATCAGAGACTTGAAAAATAAGAACATCAGCTTGGATTTCAGAGGTACATGTATTGGAATTTTGGCTGTTAGTGATTATCAAATTTGGCATCAAGTTTCTTATATGTAATTTAGAGATCATGCTCACCTTATTGAGTTTTTAGGATTAAAAGTCAAACAAAAATACAGATGGCACTTTGTGTATAAGAGATATTTAACTTGATATTTTATGGTAATTTTATAGTAATTTAAGTGGAAAAAACTTAAACTACTTACTACATTTTTGATTAATCTACTTGACCAAAATGTTGTTGACTAGTTCCAATAATATTTTTTATCTTACATGGAGTAAATGGACATATTTGCGTTGTTTCCATAGAGCCTCACAATAAATTTTGCAAAGTAATGGCTTTACATTTGATTTTTTTCTTAATGTCTAACGGAAGTAAAGCAACTTCTAGATTATTTCAACTGCACTGAAAACATAAATAGCAATACTTTGCCAGCTGCAAAATTGATGCTGAAGGTACTAAATGGCACATAGGATGTTGAATGTCCATAATCACAAGCATATTCTACACTGCCACTTGGCTGAAAATATAAGTTAAAGTTTTAAAATAAATGAAAATGGGATAACATCTCTACTTTCAAATTATTTGGTTGCCATATGAGGCTTTGAGCAAGTGCATGTTTTGTGACTTTTATTGGGGTGGATCTTTTTATAGTTTATGTGTACATATAAAGCTCTTGGAGAGTCTCTAGGTGGCATTCTTACATTTTTTTAAAAAGAGTGTTTATTTTTATTATTTATTTGAAAGGCAAAGTAGCAGAGATGGAGGGAGAGAGAGAAGAAAGAGTCAAAGAGGAAAACTAAGAGAGAAATCAAGAGAACTTCCATCTGTGGGTTCACTCTCCAGCAGTTGGAGTCTAGCCAGTGCACAGCCAGGATCCAGGAGTTCTATTTGTGTCATTCCCTGTGCGTGACAGGGCCCTAAGTCCTTGGCCATCTTCCTCTGCTCTTCCGGGTTCTTCATCAGAAAGATAAACATGACAGGCAAGATTCAAACTGAAATGCTGACGTAGAATGCTCAGCTCCCACAAGGCTCACTCCCCACTGGCCCATTTCTACATTTCTAATCATTCCATTAACTGCTTTGTTCTTTTAATAAATAGATTTGAAAGTGAAACAAAGATATGTATCCCATGTTTTATGAGTAAATCAGAATTTTTTGTTGAAAGACATATATTTCAGTATTTCAAATATATGCCACATCTTGGAATATTGTTTATGGTGAACTTCTTTCTTTTTCCCAAAACCCCCCCAAAAAAGGAAAACAAAATCACTTAAGTTTAACACTTGCTATTCTGCCTCTATGATAAAACTTATATTCTCTCTCAAATTACTAGAAATCAAACAAAACTTTTATTCTGAGTATTTTGGCAACACCTATCAGTATTTTTGTGACCGCACATGCTCTGTGGCATTGCAGAACAAGACTTGTCATGAAGCCTGCTGCACCAGGATTTGTAGTTTTAATGTGTTAATGTGATATTTACAATTCGCATATGAGCTATTCTTATTGGTTATGTGAATGGTATGCATATTGTGAACTTTGTCACTCTTCTTTGCTTCATTTTTCACATGAAACCTGTAATGTCTCTCTTCCTCTATGATCCTAGGTATTATTAGCTAGTGACCAATAATGGGTAAAAATCTGTTCTGCAAATCATTTGTAAATCACTTTAGATCCTTCCTACCCTTGCCTCTTAGTTCCCTTCCTCAAATGCAGGCATGAGTTAGAGTGAAGAAACGTGTTTAACACTGAAGCTGTGTGGACGTATAGTTTGGTTTGGAAAGCTGCCTCCTTGTCCTGTTTACTTGTCATTTTCATTTCTATTCTGGGTCTTACCATATTTTACTATCTCAGAGACATAACAAGAGAGTCTATAGGTTTTTCCTATTATTTATTATTAGCTTATGTCTTTCTGTTAACTTTTGATCTGTATCCTTCTCCATCTTTTTTTTTTTTTCAATGTCAGGCAACAATGAAAATAGTCTCTTTAGAGCATGCACAATTGTCTCAAATGGCTGATCCTCAGCCTGCATAGGCCAGCATCACACATGGGTAGCAGTTTGCATCCTGGCTGCTCCTATACCTGTCCAGCTTATGCTTGTGGCCTTGGAAAGCAGTGGAGGATGGCCCAAAGCCTTGGGACTCTACACCCATGTGAGAGACCTGGAAGAAGCTCTTGGCTTCCAATAAGCTGAGCTCTGACCATTGTGGGCATTTGGGGAGTGAACCAGCATGTGGAAGATCTTTGTCTCTCTCTGTCTCTGTAAATCTGCCTTTCCAATGAAACGAACAAATAAGTAAGTAAATATATACACATATATATGTATGTATGTGTATATATATATATATTTAAATGAAAAGAGCCTGCGTGTTTTACGGTTTTATTTCCTTTCTCACAGAGGCATGTTTTGGTGAAAGCAACCACAACAGCAAAAGGGATATTTATTATAAAATTTGTTTCACATTTTTACTAGTTATTCAATGAATAAATATACCTATTCTTATTTTTGACCATTACAGGGTGGACTTGATAAAATTAAAAGGGTAATTTAATTTTATAAACTAAGCTTCGTTGAACCAAGAATCTTACAGTCTCTACAGGAATGTTGAAACACTGAGAGTGTATCTGATTCCCTGCCACAGCAGCTTACGTAGGCATCATCCACAGCTCACCAAACTGGAGGGGCTATGGTGATCACTTATTCTCCTTAAGTGAGCAAGGCTTTCTGTTATAGAAATCATGGGGCAGCTCAGGACCCCACAGCTACAGTTTGATTATGCTCAGCCTCATTTTTGGAATCTGGCAGGAAAAGAAGCCAAGGTGTTACTTCACAGCAGAGTCGATTACAGTGGTTTCTCTTTTTCTTTTTACAGGATTGTCTATCACATTGGGTCCAGTGAGAGACAGAGCTGTGTGATCCCAAGTCCACCATTCTATATTGAAAGCTGTGTTTGATAACATTGTACATGGGGTTTGCAGGAGAGAGAAGGATACACCATTATTCATTTCCCCATTTTCTTGGGAACTCCATCTTCTATAGAGATAATCTTACTTTGTGATTTGCATGGGCTCAATGTTTGCTCAAGAGTATGTAAAACGACATTTAAATTGCATTGTGCTAAATGTAAACAAAACACTAAGGGTTGGCATCTTCTTTTGTATTTTTTAATTAAAAATGTTTATTTTTCTTTATTTGAAGGGAAATTACAGAGAAACAAAAAAGGAGAGTGAGAAAGTCTATTGCTTGCCTCCAGGTCAATCCCCAAATATCAGCATGAATCAGGGCCATGCCAGGGGAAAACCACAATCCAGCAGTTCCTTAGCCTTGTGAGTGTAAGATAAAGTAATTAGAGTAATAAAGTAAGGCTCCAGCAGAAGCAAACAAAAACAAACAAACAAATCTTGAAAAAGCTTTAAAAATCACTGGTCCCAATGCAAATTTCACTAAAGCTGAGCCCAATTCAGATTAAATAGGCCTATCAACTCAGCATCGTAGAAGATCTTGCAGTGAAATACAGATAGCAACTTCGTGTACAAACTCTCTCAGTGCTGCTGGAAAGCAGTTCCTGTGACGTGCACCACTGACTTCCCAATTCATACAGGTACCATTGGAAAATTAAGGGTAGGATGGCAAAATGTGGTAAACAGAAAATCAGTACAGTTATACAAAATGACTGGGATGTTCCAATTCTCAATTTCTGGAGAAGTGTAACATATTTTCCTGAACATTGATCTTCACAGAATGTCTTATTAATTTTTATTTGAGCATACATATATATTTAATAATGAACCATTCCATTATTCAAAATATTTGTGTTTCTTTTTCTGTTATGTGAGAAACTTTTTTGGAGAAATTATAAGAATTATCAGAGATGAGGAGAATGGTAGTAGTGAGCAAACAGATATATTGATGACAAAAGTTTTCATTACATAAAACATCAAATTGGGAAAAAAATAGTATTGAGAAAGTTTTGAGAAATGTCAGCTAGTTTGTTTTTTCTATCTTTGGAAAAACTTGCTTGACAAAAACATCCCATAAGCCTTTAAAAGCTAGCAGATAAAAAGATTTTCCAAGCTCACAATCAGGCTTAGCACGTTCCTCTGTCTGCAGATCCTTCCAGATATCCAACTTATATCCCACAAGCTTTCATTTAAGTCAATTTGTTCTAGTTACAACACATTGAAGATAACTTTCTATAATGATTACTAACAGAAAATTGGTACAGTTCCAAGAATACATGAGTGACAAATAATGTTCACAAACCTGATCTGTTGCTCCTTTATCTAATTCTGTGTTTTTGTTACTTTTGTTGAATAACTTTTTTGGCCAAACATTGTTAAGTTATGGAGCCACATCATAATTTTGCTTCAGGTCTAACTGCTTTCTGTGTGTTAAATCTTGAGGAAAAAAATAAGGCAAAACTTGAATCAATCAATTGATTTATCAGACTAAGGTTCTTGGGATAACTAATTGTACTTGCAACACAGGAATGTTACGGAAAAAAACAGCTTAAATTCAACCAGAAAGGTTACAACTCTCAGCAGAAATTTTACACTTATTGTTTATTCTATGTATTTATTTATTTACTGACATTTCAAACAACTTAGTCTTATCTTTTGTTATCTTTTGTGTTCAGAAAACTAAGGTCCTTGAAACAGCAAGGATTTTGAAACAGGAAAGAGTTTTACAAATCCTCTTATCCCTTGAGAATGATTAGATATTCTTCTAACATGTTAATATCAAGGATTATGCTAAAATTGCTAGAGTAGGTTAGAATTTAGCTTTTTTATATTTTATTGTTTTCACCATGAATTCTTATTTTAGAGAAGACTGGATTCAGAATTTCCTTGGGGGAATATGATGTTATTTTATACATTAGATTATTTTAGGAATTCTTAGTTTTTAAGAGAATAAACAATAGTTGAACCATTTTAGCAGATTGGGAATGTAAGTGTTCTACTCTCTTGTACTGAGCATATTCTTCATGTTGAGAAAATACTGTTCTATTTTATTGCAAGAATTATGTTTGGTTGATTGTAATTTGGTGAAGCTATGAAAAATGAAGATAGCTCAGCATTTTGATGAAACATGGAAAGAAGGGAATTTATCATTTTTATATTATCTGTACTAGATCAGTACTGATAAGTAGCTCTAATTGCATTTTTGATACGGAAAAAGATATTTGTTGACTGTTCTGAAATTATTTAAAGCAACATCTTTAAAGATTACCTGATACAAAAAAACCAAAATTAGTGGCATTTCATTTCATGGATATGTATGCTGCTCCAGAAACTTAAAAGAAAGCACTTCTACTATGGAGGAAAATTATATTTCATAGGCAAATAATCACTAAGACGTTCATGAAGCTGTCACTTTGACTCTGCAAGCCTGATATAGAGATGACTGAAACAGTGCAACTGCCTTCTGATCCTCTCATCACAATTTTGTGCCACACAACACAATTGATTTTAAGATCTTTAAGTCCATTGTGCCCAAATACAATTCTGGTACAATTTTAATACTTTCCCACGGAGGCTGCCCTACTTACATAAAAACTATGGATTCATTGGGTCAGTTTGGGAAGAAGGGGGTAGCTTTATCTAATTCTGCATCCTGAAGTCCTATCAACTCATGGTAATAATCTGTTCATCAAGATCCAGTTGCATTGGTTTTCACACATGTAAGAAGACGGTAATTACTGTGTTTGATCTGCCTGAAAGAATATTAATAGTATAGTAAAGTAAAGTAACACTTTTGGGGTATAAACATTTAAGACGTGACAGGTGGAAATCTGATTTTTTCCCTCCAGGTTGATCTACTTATGGAGCTAGATGGTTTTAAATTTTCAAGAAACCTTAATGGAGGGATGTATAGATATTCTGTGACTAAATATGCAGCACTGTTTTGCTGCAGTCTCTGTGTAACCTGCTAAATAATAGGATAGCTCAACTTGAAGTTTGGATTACTGCTAAATACTATGTTGACAATTTTGTCCTATCCTTCCACACTTACTATTCTAGGTTTTTACCTCTGCAATGTCTGTGCTAGTAAATATTCAGTGAGTGTGTTCACAGTAAATCTTAGGGGGAATGTACTGAACTCTCCAGCTTATATGGCAGGAAATACTTAATTGACTTTCCTGACAAACTTGCTGAGACTTCTCTTATGATGAGCATTCGCATTGATGATGAATATGCCATATGTTTAGACATGCAGTTTCAGTTTTATGATCTTTAAAGCTTAATTTATTTCATATAGCCTGTGTGGCTGAGAGAATCATTTATAGTTTTCTGAGTACCAGGATTTGTGTCAGGTTTGAAAGTGGTGTTTATTTTGGGCAGAGCTGAAAGTATTACTTCACTGTGAGGCATACATTCACAAGAGCATGGCCATTATTATCAGTATGAAACTTCCCAGCAATGCAACTTTTTATTAGTACCTGGTGGTGGTATAAAATATTATATAGGATAAATGTAAGGGAAATGTTAACCACATATTGATTTAGAGATACAGCATTGTGTATTATTTTATAAGCAGTCATCCTGTGTATTATTGGTCCACAACACTTTTAAAATGCATATGGTGAAGTAAGTAAAATGATTATTTCCCCCTTTTTGCAACAGAATAAACAATTTAGAAAAGCTAGAAAAAACTAGTCATAGTGAATTAATACTCAACCTCCACTTGAAAATGTTTTTCATAACAAAGAAATGAGTTTCATTTTTAATATTTCTAAATTATAAGTAACAACACATTAAATACATACTTATTAACTTTTGTTTTTCTCATATATTTGTAAGCAAAAGTAAAACAATTATAATTTGGCATAATTATAAGTGTCATGGATAATTTTCTGCAATTTTTTAGTCTTTTTTAGGAAAAATAACTGCTTCAGGTATAACTGATACATAAAACATGAACATGTCTAACATGTTTAACTTGATGAGTCTAAATGCATGGAAACACCTGTAACACCAGTATCATACTAAACGTAATTTACAGATCAAAACCCTCCCCAAATTTCCCTAAGTCCCTTAGTGTTTCACATGAGATCTCCTCTGTTGGCAACTGTTGACTATACAATACTGAACTGGTAACAGCACATGCTTTGAACAAATGCTTTCTACTATGATTATAGATTTATGTTCACCAATAAGCAGCTTCCTGTTTTTCTCACTTCCTGACTTTTGAAACAACTATAAAAGTTTTTGTTGCTATAAATCTAACTATTGTGGATGCTCATATAAGTGTTATAGCTCAATGTTTGTCCTCCTGGAACTGGTTTGTTATTCTTGGCATAATGTCCCTTTGGTTTATGACTGCTTTTGGCACAGGGTGAAGTAAAACTTCACTGCACTGTCTTGAACATGAAGCTTTATTTTGTGTGTGTGTGTGTGTGTGTGTGTGTGTGTGTGTGAATGTTATATGAACTAAATGGTCATAAACCTAACTGGTCAGAGCAAGCATGAACTCCAGTATACTAGCTCTTGGCTCTCACCAATAGACACACAGAGGTTACTGTTGCTCACCAATGTCCTGGGAATGAAGCAATTAGCAATACACACCTCTTCCTTTGATACCTCAAGTCAGTTGTTTTGACAAGGACTGTCAAGATATTTCAATAAGATTAACCAAGCATCATTCTAACAGTAAAATTAAATTTGAAATGAGACTTTGTAACATTTCCTTCACATAGGATGCCTTAAAACAGTGAACAGTATCTTATCGATAATATGATTAAAGGTTTTCAAACTTGGCAATAAATAAGAATTAGATCTGGAATCCTGTATCTCTCAATTATGCTGTGATTTTACTCTTCCTAACTTTACACAATAAAATGAAGATAAACTCAAAGTTTTAAATATTCTGTGTAGTTTTCCAGTGGATACCATCAGCAGGTTTTCCTTTTAAAAAGATTTATTTTACTTATTTGAAAGGCAGAATTATGGGAAGAGATGGAATGTCAGGAAAAAATCTTCCCTGGTATCAGTTCATTCTCCAAATGCACACAACCACAGTGGGCAGAGCCAGAAGCTAGCAGCTTCATCTAGCTCCCGTGTGGGTTCAGGGTCCTAAGGATTTGGGTTATCTCCCGATCTCTAGCAGGCTTATTAAGCAAGGATCTGGATTAGAATCACAGCAGCTGTAATTGAAACACGTGCCCATTTGGGATGCTGGCATCATAGCAGTAGCCTAACAGGCTATACCATAGCACCTACTCTTCTTTTTGGTCTTAAAAAGATTGGCTGAATAAAGCAAACTGGCAAAAAATGATTTGCATACTCATCCCTGATAAGTCTACTAAAAATCTCACAGGATATTATTATTCTATATTTATGACCTCTACAAGCATGGTCGAATCAGTCACGGGAGAATGGCTGTTTCACAGGATAACATTTACTCCATGTAAGGTGGAGAGTTGGTTGCTAGCTATCACAATCAGGTGGCATTCACCTAATCTTAAATATCTATACTAATTGTACAGGAACAGGTCTTCTTCAGGCATCTTTAACTCTCATTACACTCTGTATCACCTCATGTATTTCTGCACCAGGAAAACAATGCTATTTGTTCTAACTTCTACTGCAGCCATCCCTTAGTTATTGGCTGACTGAAGATAACAGTTACAGAAGTATTTCCTTGAATGTCAGGTTGCACTTACTGATGGTAATGCAAAAGTCAGGACTGTTAGAATAATCCTCTGAGGGTCCAGCGCAGTGTCCTAGTGGCTAAAGTTCTCTCCTTGAATGTGCCAGGATCCCATACGGATGCCAGTTCTAATCCCGGCCGACCTGCTTCCCACTCAGCTCCCTGCTTGTGGCCTGGGAAAGCAGTCAAGGACGGCCCAAGGCCTAGGGACCCTGTACCCAGGTGGGAAACCTGGAAGAAGTTCCTAGCCCCTGGCTTCGGATTGGCACAGCTCGGCCATTATGGCCACTTGCGGAGTGAATCATTGGACAGAAGATTTTCCTTTGTCTGTCTTCTTGGTATGTCTGTCTTTGCCTTACAAATAAATAAATATTTTTTAAAAAAGAATAATCTTCTGAGATACAGGTTTTCAGTTGATTAAAAAGATGTATTTTGTTCTCTTTTTAAAAAAAAGGATTCTCAGTAATCTGACACCACTTTATGATTAGTAGACACATAAATATCTAATTTAAATTTATCGGCTTGTATTTGATTTGTACAGAACCAGTTTACCTTACTTCCTAACATGTTTTCAAGAAAGCCACGCTACTGGTTTTAAGCAGTGCCAATTATCTTCAATAGACATTTTGCTGCTTCTAACTGGCTTAGAAATGACAAAGCTGTAAAATGGATTAATTCATTTTTGTTACTTTGATATTTTTTCATAAGCAGTTTATCCAGAAGTTATTTTGTTGTAAAATGCTTCTCTTATGGATATGCTGCCTAGAGTTTATTTTGACTGACATAATTCTCTGTTTATAATTTTCCTATTGTTTCAGAACAAAATGACTTATATCATAGGGAGTAAATCTTGGATATTTGAACTCTAATTTTTGAAATTTATTTAACAGTTGTTAATATGCTTTTCTCAGAATCAAAGCACTTTGGTTTCTATTCATGTTTCTATCTCCATTAGACACCTCAGCTTCTAGAAAATCCATGCCCAAATGACAACGTGGAATAAACCTGTTGTTCTCTTGCTTTGCTCCTTCAGAGACTAGAACCTTAAATTCCTATACTTATTTTTCTAAATATTATTTGAGGGAAAAGATGGTGAAGCAGGACTGTCTGAAAGTCAAGCAGTGCTTTTTCTTTTACAGCTAATATCGATTGCATTCTGAGCAGAAGCTAGAACCTAAAACCAGGTCATCCATACAATGAACACTCCTTAATACAACCGATTCTCTAGAATTGCTCTACTGGAAATTACAGCTGTCATTATTCTTATATGTGTATTGATTATAAGTCTATCATGGAAAATACTGTTTATTTCATTATGCATAGACATATTATCAGAAGTGTTAGAGGAAGCTACTAGTTGATCCTACCACCAAGACAAATTGTTCTTCTGAGCCATACATTTATTTAATCTATTTTGCTTGTGAATTATATAACAGATACTTACATCCTCTCAAAAAAATCACATAATTCTTCTCCCAAAATACATGCTAGCTGCCTTATATAAAGTGAAATTTTGAGATCTAAATTTTTTTCAGTAGGAAGAACTTTGATAACAGTTATTTAAAAATTCTTTCTATGTGGCAGCAACATTGCAGACAGGTTCTGTGGTGTGAATACTCTTCTCCCTAACACACTGCAAGTCTCTGTGCTGAAATTTGATTGTCAAATCTATACTATTAAGAAGGTAGGCTTTTAGGAAGTAGCATAATGTTGGACCTTTGACTATTGCTGAAGGACTATACTGTTGTGGTGATGTGGGGAAAGCAGTGGAAGTGGGAAAAGTGGGGAGGGAGGAAGGAGAGGTGGAGGGGGAATTCCCCATACCTATTAAACCATATCATGGAAAATAATACCAATAATAATAATAAAGAAATGTTGGCAGGATTGGAAGTGGAGCAGCTGGGACTTGAACCAGTACCCAGATGAGATGCCAGCTTTGTAGGTGGCATCTTTACTCACTATGCCAAAATATCAGCTTTAAGAATTTATTCTATATTTGATAAAAAATGAAATGTGCAGTATCTGATTCATAATTAGTGATCAATCAAAAGAGAGACGGAAATATGCTGTTTTTCTTCTGAGCTTATGAACTAGATGCATTATTATGAATTCTGAGCTGCCTTCTTTCAGATGCTGTAGTTTTCTTTTTGCATTTATTCTATTTCCCAGAAAAGTTTTCCATACAGTTCTTCAAACTTTGATATTTTTGGCAACCTCACATATTAAAGTTATACTAACAACTATAAACCTTATGAGGAATTTAATATTTAAGAACAAGTATAAATGGATTGTTGACTTCTCCCTTTCTGAGTTTTAAAGGGTTGAGTTTGAGACTGTTAAAATATCTGCAAGAAGTTGACCTACAAATTTTAATCTTGATTTCATATGAAAACCAGCAGCTTACTAGTGGCAGGAGGCTAGAGGCTCATTAGCACTCAACTAAAATGCATCACAAGTTGAGCACTCCCACATCACTGCTTTTTAGAGCAAGTATTTGTGTAATTTAAAAATGCTCAAAACTGAGAGCTGCCTGAGTTCTTATGCAATCCAGATTGTTATTCAGTTTGTTCCTGTGAGGAGTCTTTCATAGACAATGTGGAACAATCAGAATGAGAAGGAGTTTTGTCCCCTTGGGTCATTTTTGAAAGGTAATTTTAGAAGAACAAATAAAACTTCATTATTCTCCCAGAGTTCAATCTTATGAACCACTGAACTTAAAAAAAAAAGTAAAACTCAATTGAGATTCTTTTATTTTTAATCACTGAACCAAGTAAAAAGATAATGTCTGAAGTGTCATTAATATCATCCAATCAGTATAGTTCTGTGTACTTTAGCTATGCTACTTAGCATCCTAGAATCAAGATATTTCAGAAATGATAATGATCCTAACTTAATGGTGCTTAACATGTAAACTAAGCTAATGAACATTTTGTAATGTTGCAGGTATGAACTGGACTAAGATTATGAAAAATGTATTTTCTAAACAAAGTAACTACATAAAGAGAGGGTAAAATAATTTTTAACTGTAAGAATAGAACTGAGTAGGCTAATGCTTTTTCTTTATCTTCCAAAAATAGCTCTTCAATCCTGTTTCCACACTGTCAACTTCAGACTTACAGAACTGTGTGTGATGGTCAGTGTCATACCAGCCTTGCCCATTTTCCTTCTTCCTGGCACTTAGTTAATATTTCTCTTGCTTCTTTTTTCCATGGCTGTTTTCATTTTTAATATTTATCTCAAGCATCAGTTCTTTCAGGAAAATACTCTGTGCTCAAAATCCTTCCTAATACCACAATTATTCATCATTCTTCTGGTGTCTGTGAGGTAGCACGTGGAACTTTGTAGTAGCATTAGTAAACATAAGAGTGACATACAACATATCCTCAGTAGATTTGCCTGGAAGATTCACTTTAATTGACTGGCAAAATGATTAACATCTATTCAAATTGTCCTACAATTTAAATTTTGCCCATGTTTCTCATCTCATGTCTTCAGTACATCCATACAGCATAACTGATACATTCTCACAATTCCCTGAACCTGATTTTTAATATCTTTTTCCGTGCCATTTTTAAAGTATATCCAAGACTCTACTCAAATTTGAAATCTCAAATTTAATTCAATTTATTCTATAAGGTTTCTGATACTTTGAATTCAGGCAGTAATGAAATGATTGTATCATGTGTTGACAAAGTCAATGGCAAAATAAAATTATGTGGCTTCAAAATAGACATATATCCTGTGGGAAGTCTATCCTGGCTGCCTGTGAATGCCTTTACTTGTAGATAAATGTTAATCATATATTGTAAGTATTATTTAAATAATTTTTAAAAATTCAACTAATAGTTGAGAAACTTTCAGCAATGGCAATTATGGTAACTAGAAATTTATATGTTTCTCAAAAATCATCACTCATATTTTGTAAATGGGATCAATAGGCTTTTTTTGCTGAACTGTCTGACACTGTCTCTACCAGCAATGTTGCGGCACACTTACATAACAGATTGATGGGATTACAACTTGTTATGAAGGACTATACTATTGTAACAATATGGGGGAAATCAGCCAGGGGTGAGAATTTTGGGGGTTATCCCAGACCCTACATAAGTGTACCGTAATTTTTTTTTTAAAAAAAGATATAATTGATACATTTTGTTTTAAAATAAAATGTTTGCAGACTTATAAATCCCCTGCAATTTAATTTAGTCATGCTGTTCTTTGAGGAATGTCTTTGTTCTTTTGATTGGCCATAAAATGAGTGGGTGAATTGCTTTGGGTAGTATGACTACTTTATCCATATTGGCTTTTCTAGTCCCTGAGCACTGCACGTCTTTGTATTTACTTGCATGTCTGCTATAATTCTTTCATCAATGTGTTTATATTTTACTTTATTTAAAAATAAAAAAGGAATCTGTACCCCTCTCACAAAATACAAAAACAAACTTAATATGTTTTAAAGATCTAAATATAAAACTGGAACCATGAAACTACAGAATAAAACAGTTTAGGACATTAAAATTGGCAAATTTTCAGTTTTTAAACAATATTTCAAAGTCCTAAGGAAAACACAGCAATAATAGAAATAGTATTGCATCAAACTAGAATATTTCTGTAATACGAGAGAAATAATTAACGGAATGAAGAGACAGCCTACAGGCTATGAGAGAATTTGGGGGAAGAATTTCGTCTGGTAAGCAGAATATACAATGATTTCAAACAATCCAATAAAAAATACATACTACAATTAAAATGGATAATAAGCCTAAACACACATTTCTTATACGACATATAAATGATCAATAAACACGGTGTTGTTATATCAATAAAATTGAGATTTATTTTCTGGTAGTCTAAGAATAAATTCTGGAATTCTGTTGTACCACAGAATAACTATAAATAAGGAAAACATTCATACTTTTTAGAAAGCTAGAAGAAATACTTTTCACCACTTTAGTCATGCAAAAGTGATAAATGTTTGGGGTGACATTTATACTTTCTCTTATTTGAACATTATGCACTGTACATAAACATCAACATATCATACAGAATATTCCATAAATATGAGACAAAACAGTTCTAAAAGAACAAACAAGATATGTTCTCTCAGATACAAGGCAGCATTCATGGAAAATATAAAACAAACAGTTTTATAGATCTTGGGGGTTTCGTGTCCATCAGGACCCTGTGACCACTGAGGGGTGAGGTGACGATGTTCAGCAGCTTCAACCACCAGAGACAGTCTGATTGTGCATGTCCATTTATTGTAATGCAAGCACAAGCTTATAGATTAAAAAAGGGAAGACAGATGGGTGTTTCCCTGTAATCCTTCCACCCAACAATGACATTGTAATTGGCTAGAAGACATGTCTGTCTTTCTGGACCCTCCAACCATGTAAAAGGTCACATACAACACAAATGACTGGCAGGAACGCCAGAAGTCAAGGTCATTACGTGTGTGTAGGTCAGCTGAAGCTTGCACACAAAATGGGCGGCTCGTGGGCACTGTGGGACCACACCTGCTTCTCAGAGTTGCTTATCAAGGAAGTCCCAGCTGACAGCTGGTCCAAAGACAGACAAGAGAGACTGGGGTGTAGCCCACCACTCTTGACTATTTAACCAGTGAACAGGCCAGGCTGAAGTCTTGATTAGCCTAAACCGTAGTCAGGGATTCCCCTGGGGACACATTGTGCTGGGTGCTTATGATCTCCCACATAGGCCACGCAGGCAGAGATCCAGTAGTGATCTCCCACATTTGGCAATCAAGTATATACATATATTCTCATAGATGAACTGTATAATGGAGACTAACATACTCAAATGAAGCTATGTTACGGTAGGCATCTCTACTGTTGAATAAAAAGAAGACTCCCAGTGAAACAGCTAAAATTGCCTTGGCAATATACTAGATTTTCTGTCTTTGTCTCTGCCGGCAGTTTAATGATGTACTTTAATAACAGAATGTTAAACTTTTAGCTGTTACTAAAGGACTATGCTGTACTATAGGGGGAAATGATAAGGGGAAAACAGGGAGGGAAAGGGAAAGGAAAAATAGAAACTTTATACCTATTAAAACACATTATAAAATATAATTAATGTAAAATGTGTATATAATTTTAATATGTCAATTAAGGAAAATACCACACATAAAACCATACTATGTGCAAATTTTATGAATAAGTGATACTTGATGAATTTTCTAACATATATATAGAGAGAATCCCTAGCTGAGAGATGATATAACCTGAGTATTTTTGCAGTATGTTTTTGAATATTTACAGACTAATCTGAGATTATTAATAATGTTTTTCTATGGTCTCATTTTGTTATGTGAGAGCAAGCAGGATCCAATAATAGCTTTGCTGAACTTTGTGAAGAATTGTCCTGACTCGGGGGCCCAGGATGGTAGCCTAGCAGCTACAGTTCTCACCTAGAATGAGCTGGGATCCCACATGGGTGCTGTTTGTAATCCTGGTGGCCCCACTTACCATCCAGCTCCCTGTTTGTGGTCTGGGAGAGCAGTCGAGGACTGCTTTGGGACCTTGTACCCACATAGAAGACTTGGAAGAGACTCCGGGCTCCTGGCTTTGGATTGGTTCAGCTCCGGCCATTGCGTCCACTTGGGGAGTAAATCATCGGACGGAAGATCTTCCTCTCTGTCTCTCCTCCTCTCTATATATCTGACTTTGCAATAAGAATAAATAATCTTAAAAAAAAAAGAATTGTCTTGACTCTAAATTGGATATTATATGGCATTGCTGCTGGAGTGATATAAGTGATAATTTCGTCCATTTTTACAACTCAAGAGGTCTGAGAAATCTAGTTTCCAAGACATTTAGTAAACTCACTAAAATTAATTTAAGTAAAAATGAAAATTATTCAAGAACTAAGAAACTTTTTTGATCATGGTTTTGTTATGGAAAGATCCCAAGGGGACTTTTTTTTTTCCTTCAGGGGAAACTTACCAAAAGAAAGAGATAACAAGTGTCAAAAGAAAATAGAATCTCAGGAAAAGAATCTCATCTGAAAAAATGGTCACCAGTTGGACTACATTGTGGACTAAGGAACAGTGCAGTTATTGTTAGATCCATTGGAATTATGTGGACTATAGATCTTGACAGAAATCTTTCAAAAGAAGCCATTTATTTTTTCAAAAGTTAGCAGGCATACTCAGAGAGCGGGGCGGTGGAGAGGGGAGAGAAAGCTCATTTGCTATTACAAGTAAATGGTTTATGATATTTTAATTCTATGACCAGCGTCTATGAGGCAGTATTTGGTTGTGTGGAGTAAAGAGGAAGCTTGGGTGAAGGAGCTGGCAAGAGCTAGGAGAAAGGTATCAGACAGAGTAAAATCAGTCTTCTATCCTCAACAAAGGTGGGAAATTGTGTTAAAATATCTAGCCACATGTCCTGATTACTTATGAGTGTTTATACTAGGTTTATGGGTTATTGGCAAAGGATTGTTATAACTGACATCAGTATTCTACAACGTTGAAGACCAGTGAAGAGTGCAGATAACTCTTGTGATTGAGATCAACTCTTGTGGATATGCTTCGACATTCCATCGACAGGAGCCTGGGTAAGACATGCTTATCCCTGTTTTAGCCATTACATTTAAGAAAATCTGGTATTGAAGCAATTGGGGAATGTCAAGGCAACAGAAGTCCATGGCTGTTGGAAACGAACTTGTATGTAATATGAACAAATAGAAAAAGATGACTGGAGAAAAGATAAACAGTACAATCTACAGAATAATAGCCATTAGTAGAAATGTATTTCAATAATTTAGCAGGGGGAGAAGAGTGGAAGTAGTGATAGAGAATGATGGAAAAACTTATTTTTTGAAGAATGCCTTAATTTTACATTCATGTCATCATTTATATTCAAGTAAAAGCACTACAATGCTGTTTGAACTCTGTTACTGTGTTTTCTTTTTTAGCCCACAAGGCTAGCTATTTATGGATTCATCTGTTATTGGAACTGTTGGTGAATAGCATTCAGATAATTTTGGAGCCAGTTTTTTATGAGTTCATTTAAAAGTAAAACTTTTAATATTTCTTAGGAAACTAATGAAGAATGGCCTTTAAATAAAGCAAAATAGCTGTTTTTCAATTTTCACCTTAGGTAGATGTATCTGTCACATATACCCTCCTAGAGTTAATGAAATACGTAGTTGCAAGATCCAGATCAGTAAGAAAGAATGATTGGAACAAGCGTCACCTGTATTTTGCTAATTTGCTCCGGGCTCACTCTCTCTGGAGCTGGCACACATTCTTAATCTTTTCCTTTGGCAGGATGGAGGTGCCTGTGATGGGGAAACCAGCAGCAGTTCTTTTTCTTCAAAAAGGAAGGGAAGCAGAAAAGCTGAATAATTACAGCTCCATTTCAATTTTCCTCACAGCAGTTAAATTATTTAAATATCTCTTTTGCAGTTGAAATGAACATATTCCAGTTTACAAATATTTTATAACTATAAAAGCAATTTGGTCTCTATTATCTTAGCTTCATAATTTTATGCTTTTAAAAATGAGAAACAATCCTCAAAAAGTGAATGCTAATTTTGGTGCTGGGGTCACAAAATTTATTGATTCATCAAGGTGTTTAGAGTAGGGAAGTTATACTGAATTTCAAAAGCTAATTCAGATTCTCTTCTATGTGTTATAAATTTAGTCAGGCAAGAAACGTTATATTGCAGACACCAAATCAATTTTTAGATGTATTACAGTTTCTACATCAAGAAATGTTATTCCACCCAGTTTTATGTTAGAACTTAGAGTATAACAATTTTATTTATTTCAAGAGTTTTGTGTCTTAGAGCTGCTCGTATTGAAAGAGATGATAGCAGGCCTGGCACGGTAACCTGGTGGCTAAAGTCCTCGTCTTGAATGTGCCAGGATCCCTGCTAGGATCCATGCAGCCCCGCTTCCCATCCAGCTCCCTGCTTGTGGCGTGGGAAAGCAGTTGAGCATGGCCCAAAACCTTGGGACCCTGCACCCGCGTGGGAGACCTGGAGGAAGTTCCTGGCTCCTAGCTTTGGACTGGCACAGCACCACTTGGGGAGTGAATCATCAGATGAAAGATTTTCCTCTCTTTCTCTCCTCTTCTCTGTATATCTTACTCTGCAATAGAAATAATTAAATCTTAATAAAAAGATGATAGCATTGAAAAGAAATAGTTAAGATTTATTTCTACTTTTATCCTATTATGTGTATGGAATTATCAATTCAAATCACTTATTTTATCTTGGGAAAATCAGAGTTTAGTAACTTGAAGTTGAGAGAATTTATATAGAGGGAATTCAAATAAGATTTTTATGGCCTGTGGTTTAGGGTCACAGGGTTTCACTTCTCATTCTGTTGATCAGACTGCCCCCTGACTAATCTGATATGTTAGTGTGAGACTTTTTAGGGATAACTGTGTCAAATTCTAAGTATTCAGTAGCACACATGAACATTTTAAAACTCTCAGTTTTAAAGCTGGAATAGTAAGGTAGGTTTTGCTTGTCCAACCTGACTGTACCATCTTTTCTTTTCACAAAAGCAGAACAGAACTCTAAAGTCTCTCTCATCACTGCAGTCAGGCAGGCTTCACACTTAGAACCTGCAAGATATTAAGACTTATAATATTAAATAATAAAATCATACACAACAGTGTTTCAATGCCTTTAGCCTCCAATAAATCAAATTTACAGGAATTAAACTATGGATTTAGGATGTTTTACTGGGAGGAAACATTAAAATTCATTAGTATTCTAAAGGAGATCATGACTAAAGCAAGGCAGATTACAGCACTGTCAGTAAAGAACTAAAATATTTCAGCAGGTCTGTAACATGAAATTATCAGAAATCAACAGTAAAATATATATTTCTACTGAAAAAGATAAGAAAGTTTAACAGATAATTTAAAAATAGCTTCTATGCTTCACAGCTGGTAGAAAGAAAATGCCAGCAAAGAGGTTAAAAGGAGTATGAAGGGCATTTAAAAATAGTTTATGGGAAATAAGATATGAGAAAGATTAAGTAGACCTTTTAATATAAAATTAGATGTGGAAGTCACAGAAACTGATAAACAATATGAAGTAGAAATTGCAATGGCAGTAATTTAGAGTAGCTGGAATACTGACCTAAACTATATTTAAATGTCTTTGCAAAACTGAAAAGTATTAATTTAGTAGCATGTATGAAAGAAAATGCTGGGGAAGACTTATACGATATTATTTAAATACTCCTCTATCAATGAAGGATCTTACCAAAAATCAGGTTTTTTTAACGCTAACAAATTAGCAAAAAAATATTCAGCTAGAAATTTTCATTAAGTTCAAGGCCACCTTATAAATTATTTCATCATGAGCTTCCCCTTGCCACAATGTTAGTGTCATACATAGAGTTTGATAAACTGTATTGTGTACAGAATATCTTCCAAAATAAATTTCCTCGTGGAAATAAGCTCTGAAAGTCAAGTGCCCTATTGAGGAAGGGTATGTAGTGTTCAGGTATATGGTGGATTATGGCCATTACATAATTCATTGTGAAAAGTCCACCTTATCAAATTTCCTTCTTTTGGAACATAGAATCAGTAAAAAGTAACAAATAATTTATTTGTGTTATATTATAGTCTCAATGAACACATTATATAACAGAGAGAGAAAGAAAAAAAGAGAGTCCCATCTTTTGGTTCCCTCCCTAAAGATCTTCTGTCCTACGTTTTGCTCCCCAAGTGGCAACAAGGGTTGGAACCATGCCGATCCCAAGCCAGGAGCCAGGAGATTTTTCTGGTCTCCCACGTGGTTGTAGGGTCCCCAGCTTTCCTCATCTTGGAACAAGACATAAGAAGTTTGACCTGAACATAAAGAGGATCTAATCATTGTAGAAGCATTTAGGGATGTTACCTCTCTGCACTTGTCATTGTCTTTAAATCTCTATAACATAAGATTGAACTAGTTTTTGTTTCCTAATGTTGTCTGTTTTTGTTGAATTTTTCTCTAAAACCTCATTGACTTAACTCCTATGAGGGACTGAAATCGAGTGTGGCCAATAAATTCTTCAATGACTTCCCATTTAAATGAAAATTTTACACTATTTACAATAATTCATTTGTAATTTCTCTGCTTCCAGCTCTCTTCTCTAAGCCTAAATAGTTTGTGAAACTCTCCCGGGACCCCACTGAGTTTGCAAAGAGAAAATCTGACTTTCTACCTATGTTGAAAAATCAATCAATCAGCAACATGGATTTAGCAAGGACAAATAAAGTCAAGCACTAAGACTAGTATTTGTTTCAGTGATTTTTGTAAAAAAAAAATATATTTATTTTAACTGCAAAGTCAGATATACGGAGATGAGGAGAGATGGACAGGAAGATCTTTTGTCTACTGATTCACTCCTCAAGCAGCCAAACAGCCAGAACTGAGCTGAGAGAAGCCTGGAGCCTCTTCCAGGTCTCCCACGCAGGTGCAGGGTCCCAAGGTTTTAGGCCATCCTCCACTGCTTTTCCAGGTCACAAGCAGGGAGATGGATGGGAAGCGGGGCTGCAGGGATTAGAATCAGCACCCATATTGGATCCCTGCTCCCATATGGGATCCAGGTGTATGCAAGATGTGGACTTTAGCCTCGGCTGGCGTACTGGAGCCCCGATGTTCTTTTATGAATCCCAAATGAAATATAAACATATTAAGTTTAAGATTAGTATTAATCTGAGAGCTCAAGGAATTAAAAATTTCTCTCAAGAGCTGTAGAAATATCACCTCTTCATGGATGAAATCGTCATTTGAGGAGATTGGTTTATAGACAGTGCACTGACATGATATCCTGTTGTTGAAGTTACTTATCCTAATTCTCTTACTCTGGTCTCCTAAAAATGTAAACATTAGAGTTCATTTCTGTGAAAAAGTTGTAAGACCTTCATACCTTAGTGTATTAATTATCACTGAGTTATATTTAATTTCGGAATGACCCAGATTTTTGCTTTGGAAACTTTGATGTAGCTAACTTATGATTTAGTTTCTGTGCTTTTCTTTTTTTTTTAAGATTTATTTATTTTTGTTGGAAAGGTAGATTTATAGAGAGAAGCAAAGACAAAGAGAAAGATATTCCATCTGCTAATCACTCCCCAAATGGATGCAGCACCTGGAGCTGAGCCAGAAGGCAAGAATTGGAAGCTTCTTCCAAGCCTCCTAAGTGGGTGCAGGCTCCCAAAGCTTTGGAGTCATCTTCTACTGCTCTCTCAGTCCATAAACAGGGAGCTGAATGGGAAGTACGGCAGCTGAGACATCAACTGGCTCCCATATGGGATCCCAGCACTTGCAAGGCCTAGGATTAGCAGATCAAATCACTGCTCCTAGCCTGATGATTTAGTTTTAATTTCTTTTCTGCAAGCTGTGTACTTTAGTTTCAGCAGTACTGTCTAATTCTGAGGGCTCCTGGAAGGTTGCAGCAAAGGAATCCATGGCTTAGGAACTCTGTGGAAGCATAGCATGAAGGGGTAACAGTGAGCAAACCAGCCATGAATGTAAAGGACAGTTTTAAGATAGATGCCTGATCCAGTGATGCAGCTCAGAAGCAGGGGGTATGGCGAGTAGAATACGTTGTCCCACATGAAGGCTTAGGTTAGGTCATCGTTATGCAGTGATCCTTCTAGGATAAGACCTATTATATCTTTTAGAAGTGGTCTATCTCCAAGTAACTGGAAGGAAGGTCACCCTTAAAACCAACTCTCAAGAGTTTACATCCCCAAATTAAAAAGACACTGTACAACACAGGTGTTAAATGGGTACTGCATATTGCTAAATTCAAGTCTCATTTGTTCTTTTTCTTTTAATATTTGTTTTTATTTTATTGGAAACTTGGATATACAGAAAAGTGGAGAGACAGAGAGAATGATCTTCCATCCGCTGATTGACGCGGGGCTGCCAGGATTAGAATCCATGGCTATATGAGATCCTGGTGCTTGTAAGGCAAAGACTTTTGCCACTAGGCTACAGTGTTGGACTTTTTAAGTCTCATTTGTTCTTACAAGGAAATACAGACCTAATAATACATTCTTTGGAATTCAGAATCGTTTCTGAACATGAAGATTGTGTAGCTACTCTACTTATTTATGGCCCTCACATGGGCTGTGGTCTCAGTGGTAAAGCTTTAATTACTTCAAATAATGCGGAACTCTCACATAGTTATGATGTTTTCCTATTGGGACATTAAAAGAGATTTAGCTATATGGAGAAATCTGTAATTTTTCTTCCAGAAGAAGCCATGAAGTAGGTAACACTTACAAAATACGGTTATTATTTATTTTTATGGTTGTATTTTTGAAGTTCATTAGGTCTATTCCAGGAAGCAGACAGATTTGCTTAACCCTGATTATGATCATTGTATCATTAGAGGTTATTTTTTCCTTTGAGAAGTTTGTAAAATTGATTTGAATCCCCTGTGTTATATCCAATAAGAAATCCTATGCTTTTCTTTGAGAGTACATTTTCACAGTCTTATACCGATTTTTGGGCTACTCTGAATTTTTATCTGTCAGTTTCTCTAGCTGTTTTCGTCATACTCTGTTGAAATTTGGATCTCCTCATTTATTTATGTTCTCCCACATGCCACTCACACAAATTCTGAATAGGAAGAGCGATTACTTTACATTTATTGAGATGTTAATGTGTGAACTGAAATGAGACTTCGATCCACTTAGAAAGCATTAGAGATATTAATCATTTGATGTGTGCAGGGGGGTGGTGAAGAGAGAGGGCAAGGGGTTGGTCTTTCATCCTCTGGTTCGCTCCCTGTGCAGTAGCCGGGCTGACGCCCCAGAAGCCGGCGGTTCCTTAGGCGCCTTGTTATGTGCCAGGGCCAAGCATTTGCACCACCTTCTGTTGTCTTTAACAGGCTGCAAGCAAGGAACTGATTTGGGCATGAAGCAGCCAGGATATGAGCTGGAGCTTCTACAGGATGCGGCATCGCAGGTGGCAGCTTAACACACTTACCGTAATGCTGACACCTCAAGATATTTTCATTTCATATTGTCCCTGGAAAATTTCTGAATAAAAATCGAAAGTATTTCCATAGCATGAATTTTTATATAAAAATAGTGTCTTTCTGTAAAATCAATGAAAACAATCAGTTATAATTGTGAAATTTTTACACAGTTCAATTAACTTAATGAATTTTTAAATTATCTAATGATTTTTTTTAGAATCTGGCAGAATTTCATTGATTAAACATTAATGGAAGAATTCATCTCAGAAATTATTCCCTTTAGCCATATCGAATTGTCACTTGTTAGTTTTCTTGCCTTTCTTTTGTGCTGTGTAGGTTTAACAATAATTTTAATGTTCTCAAGACAAACATTTTCAGTCTTAATTCTGTCCAAAATTTGTATTTTTTTCTGATAATTTTAATGACTGTTTTGATATGTTTTGATATGTGTGTTGCTGAAAATTGCCAATTTTTATGTTGATTTTTTCTATAAGAAATACTCATTTTAATAAGAAAATCATCCTGTATTTATATTTTGTTGATTATCTAAGGGAATGTAAACTATTAGCTGCAATATTCTAACTTGCATGTGAGAATACCAAGGGACAGCTAGCACGATCCAGGCGGGGGCCCAAGCAGCTTGGCCCCGGGCCGCCATGCGGCCCGGGTGCGAGGGTCCCTGCCACGATTCCAGCCTAACACAGCCAAGCTTTCCACCACCTGCGCAGGTACATGGGGTGCGAGGCTCTCGGGCAGCTTTCCGATTTGCCGGGGTCCTGGTCTGATGGCCTCCTTCTGGGCGGGAAGGTTGTCCCAGGACCCTGAGAAGCGGGTTGGGAACGCCTCTGAGCCGCCATGCCAGGGGCTGGAGTGGGGGAGGAGCTAGCTAGCACGATCCAGGCGGGGGCCCAAGCAGCTTGGCCCCGGGCCGCCATGCGGCCCGGGTGCGAGGGTCCCTGCCACGATTCCAGCCTAACACAGCCAAGCTTTCCACCACCTGCGCAGGTACATGGGGTGCGAGGCTCTCGGGCGGCCAGGCCCCCACAGTTTCAGCACTTGGGCTTGCCAGTGGATGACGTGAACCGACTCAGCCTGGTCTGCCCCAACCCGAGCCAAGTGTATTCCAGTGGGTCACATTCCAAAGCCTCTTCTGGGTTATTTACCTCCATGCTTCCTGCGTTTATTTGTAGAGTCAGTGTCCTGTCAGAGGAACTGTTCAGGTTCCTCCCTCCGACTCCTTCATGGTGTCGGGCGCCAGGCTTTGCCTGCTGGCCGCCCGGCCAGGAAGTTCTGGAATTTGGTTTCTCTGATATGCTGCATGAGACGCTCCGTGCTGAACCCACAGTACTCTGAGAATATGTATTAGTCCTTAAGCTTTTCAAAGGCATTTAATCTTCCTCTGAAGAACCTGTAGTCACTTTATAGGGCCGATCGCCAACATCAGCTCACTTAAAAGGCAAAATTCCGGGCTTGTCCAGCAGGATGCCCCATTACCTGATAGGATGAGGGATCAGCAGAGGGGTCATAGAAGGCAGGACTATGACACTGACTGGCATTCAAGAACCATACTCGGGGCTAGAATGTGTGAGGCATGCGTGGACCAATCCCCTGACAATCTGACCCCATTGGACGGTTTAGAAGGGCCGGTGGAGTCTATGCAGGAGGCATGACAGTCTATAGGACGCTCTGGGCTGACCAGAGCAACCTCTGGCATAGTTAACACTGGCTGGCAACAGGCCTGGTCGGAGAGCGTGGTGGAGGCCTTGGCTGCGTGGAGCCTACCACTAAGGGGCACAGGAACTGGAGGGAGGCTGAGTTCTGGTCGGGTCACAGTTGTAATCCCTTGGCACAAATATCAATTCGGCTTTGACGCACCATGCCGGATTAGACCACAGCACAGTTTGGTGCTCTGGAGGACCAGGATAGACGTTGGACGGGCTCGGCTAGGCCTCAACCCCATCTGAGCCATATATGAGATATGCGTGGGTATGGACGAGCTGTGGCTGGGCTGAAACTCTCAACAGCAGGAACCAGAATGGATTGAAGAGCGGAGCTGGCCGAAGGACCTGCTGGAATGCGTGAAGCCCGACACCATGAAGGAGTCGGAGGGAGGAACCTGAACAGATCCTCTGACAGGACACTGACTCTACAAATAAACGCAAGAAGCATGGAGGTGAGGGACAAGAGTGTGATGGGCAGAGCCGGGGAGAGATGCGATACTCATTGGTTCCAATAGAGGTCGGGGCTCAGAAGAGAACCAACCCAGGGGTTAAAACCATCAGCTGATCGGAGTGATGGACGGTGGCGGGCACTGTGCTTACTAGTAGTACATGTAGGAGCCTGGACTGGGAATGCCTCAAAGTTTTTTTTAGGGGGATTCCCCTGAACAAAATGGAGGAATCAAAGCATTAATCAAAAAAAGATGGAAAATGGAGTAGATGAATCAACCACCTCAGCTTTATGCTTGCAGCGGAAAACTGGACAAGGGGAAACCCTAAGACGGACTATGTCAATCAGTGAACTCTGCACCAGCCTCATCATACCTGGACTGTTGCTGATGATATGTTGGTGCTTCTAATTGATCGAGGTGACGCTCTGCTGGCTCTGCCTACAAACCTGAGAGGGCCTCCCTAAGAGGCGGTTGAACTTGAACTGGACAAGTGGGATGCTGGACTCTGTATGGTGTAAACTTTTAATTAGGGAATCTCAACAGAACTTGAGCTGTGGTTATGCATCAAGGTGAAGGAATTCATGATGGGGGAAGGGTTTGGGGTGAAGGGGGGGGAATCCCAGTACCTATGAAATTGTGTCATGTAATGCAATGTAATTAATGAATAAATGAATATTTAAAAAAAAAAAAAGAAAAAAAAAAAAAAAAAGAGAATACCAAGGGATAGGTACAGAAATGGGACCCTGAGGGCTTTGTGTCATGGTTAGGATGATAGGAAAATATACTCAGTACAATTTCTTTTTAAAAGTGTTTTTTTTTCTCTGTAGTAAGTGTAAGCCACAGATGCAGAACCTATGGCTCTGGAGGCTTGACTATACCCTGGAAAGTGGTATAGAAGTCTGTTTTCCCAAGGCTGAGCACTTAGGACATAATCCACTTCCTTAAGTAGGACTGATAGCAATTGCATTTTCTCAATATTGAAACCAAATTGTCCAGATGACAGAATTTTACTCCATCTGAAACATCCTTTTTGGTTTATGGTCATATACAAATTAAAAACAATGTGAGTGAAAAAAATGGGTAGATTTATTTATTTACTTTAAAATCATGATGCAAATCCTTTCAACTGGCTTTGCTTGTTCTAGCCTCTAGGCTGCACACAATTTTTCATTAAGACATTATTCAGTCTGAAGACATTTGCAGTGGTGTGGAACATATTTTCTCCAGTAGTTGATTTTAAGCTCTCTATACGTCTTAGAATTCTCTCAAAAATTTCATGAAATTCTGAGTATCACTGAGCAAACAACACTAGTAACATCAAAAGCAGTGCCAATGTGAGAAATATGCCAGCTTTACTTAGAGCATTTTTAAATGTCAATAATACTCATCTCAGACTTTGAAATTTCTCTCTATATAATATATTATTTTTTAAAAAAATGTTTCAAACATAGAGAAATATAGCGAAAATCATAATGGGTATCTTTATCACACAAATCCATTAAAGTACAATGTTTTGTTATATTTAACTCGGTATTGTAATTATATACTCATTTGTCTCCCTTGCTCTATTATTACACCTTTTATTTCTTTGTTTTTCTCCAGAAGCAACTGATATCTTTGTGTTTTTCAAAAACAATACATATTTGCACTTTGACCCTATAGACATGCATTCTGAGATGCTACATAATTTTTATCTGTTACAGTGCATAAGTACATTCACAATGTAACTGTTCCTTTGAAGCTTAGTTTTTATTCACATTGTGTGTATGTAAGCGTGTGTGTTTATTGTTTTTCTTCGTCGCATGGGGTGGCTATGTGGTGCAGTGAATTAAACTGGCACCCATGACATTAGCACCCCATGTGGCCTCCATTGTCAATTCTCTGAAAATGCTCCTGGAGGAGTAGCAGAAGTTAGCCCAAGTGATTTGAGTCCTGGCCACAGCATGGGACACTGGGGTGGACTGGAGTGGAACTATAGGCTTTTGGCTTATGCTTGGTGCAGTTCTGACTTTTGTGGCTATTTAGTGAGTGAACCAGGGGATACAAATCTCTCTCTCTCTCTCTCTCTCGGTATCCCCCTCTTTCTAACCTTGCCTCCACAAACATTACACCTACATTTAAAAAAATTAGGATTACTTCTTGTTAATACATGTTGGTGTAACATTTTCATTTCCACTCTATGTAAGTTCCTTGCATGAATATGGCAGAATATATTTTCCTTTGCTTTGTTTCCCCACTTAAAAAACAGATTTATTTATTTTTATTGGAATGGCAGATACACAGATAGGAGAAACAGAGAGGAAGATCTGTTGATCCACTGCCCAAGCATGTGCAAAGGCTGCAGGTGTGTTTTTTTTATATTA
This sequence comes from Ochotona princeps, assembly GCF_030435755.1. NCBI lineage: Eukaryota > Metazoa > Chordata > Mammalia > Lagomorpha > Ochotonidae > Ochotona > Ochotona princeps. The sequence continues at coordinate 69,655,804 of NC_080834.1, forward strand.
TTTATTATTTTTAATTCGTTAATTACATTGTATTATGTGACACAGTTTCATAGGTACTTGGGTTCCCCCCACCCCTCCCCAAACCCTCCCACCATGGTGGATTCCTCCACCTTGTTGCATAACCACAGCTCAAGTTCAGTTGAGATTCCCCCATTGCAAGCGTATACCAAACATAGAGTCCAGCATCTTATTGTCCAGTCAAGTTCAACGGCTTCTTAGGTATACCCTTTCTGGTCTGAAGACAGAGCCAGCAGAGTATCATCCCAGTCAATTGAAAGCTCCAACATACCATCAGCAAAAATTTACATCATTATGGAATTAATTGACATAGTAATGAGTAACCCCTGCCCAAGGATGTGCAAAGGCTGCAGATGTGTTAATGCAAACTCAGGAGCCCAGAGCCTCTTCGTGGTCTCCCACACGGGTGCAGGGTCCCAAGGACTTGGGCTGTCCTCAACTGCTTTCCCTGGCCACAGGCAGGGAGCTGGATGGGAAGTGGGGCTGCAAGGATTAGAAGCAGCCGTCATATAAGATCCTGATATGTATAAGGCAAGGACTTCAGTCAAAAGGTTACTGCAAGGGGTCGTTTCCCATTTTTTAACTTGTACTTTTCAAAAGGTACCTTGATGCAAAGACATGTGAGTGTAATAAATGCTCATTTGAAAAGTTAAAATAATATTTTTCGAGAGGCAGAGAGGACAAGGAGTGTTCTCAGCTGCTGGTTTACTCCCTGCAGGTCTGTAATAGCTTGGGCTAAGGTCCTATCTGAGCCAGAAACTCAACCCAGGACTTCGTGTGGATGCTAAGAAACTAACAGCTGGAGCATCATCTCTGCCTGCCATGGTCAAGAGCTGTAGCTGGATGTGGTTCATTTCTTTGACGAGGTGATGGATCTTAATGATGGCCTGTTAGGTTAAATGCCTACCTGATTGCTTTTTAAAACCACTGAATTTTGAAAAACTTTGTTTTGCACCAATAGTTCTAATTCTTCTATTAGAAAATAAAATAAGCCCTTCATATCTGTTATTTGTACATCTAGAGATTCAACTAAAATGGACCACAGATGCTCAAACACACCAAATATTAAATTCATATTGAATATGCATAGGCTTTCATATTGTTCTTGCATCAGAAACACAGTTCAAACATGATTTAAACATAATTTATGAGGTCATTTTATTATACTGCTGGTAATTTCGAGAAGACTTCAATATACAGGAGGATCCATGGCAGCTAAAGACAAGCGCTACATTACTTTCTGTAAGGAACTTGTTTATCACTGAAGTTTGTGTTAGTTATTTAAAAAGTTTGGAGAGTTCTAGTCCATATTATGTTACGATATTATTGCACGCAGTTAATTCCCACAATCTGGTTCTTTACCGTGAGCTGAAACATACCAGACGCAATGAGGTATCTTAGGAGGTTTATTCCAACGGAGCAGGAACAGCAAGAAAGAGGGGGAGAGAGGAAAGAGGGGTAAGAGAGGGATAAGAGTGGGATAAGAGCAGGATAAGAGTGGGATAAGAGAGCGAGCTGCACCTGGGGGGGCCTTTTTGTCTTCCAGGTGTAGGGGGTGGGGATTGGGAGGGATTGAGGCCAGGCCCCCAGGGGATTGGTGCCTGCAGGTGAATGCCTAGGAATGATTGGCGAGTGAGCAGGGTTGGGGAGGGGGCTGGAAGATTGGGAGGTGGGATTCAGGTGGAATGCTAGGTTACTTCCGATTGGTGGATAGCTGGACCAGCGCGAAGTTCATGAGCTGTGAGGAAGAAGGAATGGCGACAGGTCCAGGGAAGGATATTGGAATAACTCCATACAGTTTGGTGATCACACAGGTCCTAGAACCAATCCTCTGCAGATGCCGAGGTATGACGCTAACAGGGAGATTCCCTACTTCATCTCTTCAGCACTTCTTCTTAAATGAGATCTGTTTCTGCATTGTGTTTGGATGTGATTATTATATATTATTATGTATTATCGTTCACTATCAATATGCTTTTTTCACTGAAATAGGGGCACACAACTCTTATTTTACCTATTTAGTCTCAAATATGAATCCTTGTGATTTCTATCCATTGCTGTATTTCTAAAACAATTAAAGCAATCAGTTACAATCAGTTTCATTGGTGTACATTTTTTTCTACAAACGTAAAATTTTTTATTTCAAACTTTGTGCTTAGTGGTACTCTTTATTCCTCTTCTCTGTAATCTCTAGCTTAGTCGGCTGGGATCGTAGCAGCTCCCTCTGAGATGAAGCAAGTCCAGTGTGTTGGTGGTACCATCAAGCTGCTCCTGTTTTTCACTTTCAGCTTAACATTATCGCCCGAACTGCTAACCTTTGGTTTTAATTTGGTTTGCTAATATTTTCTTTTCTTTTTTTCTATTTTAACATCACTTTATTTATTCATTTGGCTTTCCATTTTCTAATTTTATTCCTTGATGCACGACAATGCATCGATTCCACCGGATCGTGTATATTGGGACTCGTCCTTGGTCCCTGAGATTTTTACTTGAGTCTTTGAAAACTTGTCCTGCATGCTTACACATAAAGTCTCTTTGCTGGCAACAGAAGTCACCCAATTCAGTCATTTTCCTCACGCAGTTTTTCTAATATTTGTGTTTTAGTAATGTGATGCTTTTAATTTTTTTCTTTTTACTAGAGTCTGTATCATGACAATCGATTGTTCATGTTAAACATTAAGCTATCAATTTTATTGCCTTTAGGCTAGCTTTAATTCTATCATTACTATGACTTAAAATTACTCAATTATGAATGGTCTATTGTTTAATACAGGAATAATAAGAGAGTTATGAAAAATTTCCACATGCCATTGTATTTTATTGAATTGAACAAAATAGATACGGCCTGTGTTGAAATAAGATGTTTCTGCTTCGCCATTCCTCAGGATACAGATACTACATTTCCTGCAAATGATAGTAGGATAGATATCATATGATCTGTTTGTAAGTTTAGATAAAACACAAAATTTTTAAGTATTTACACCCTAAATTACTGCTTAATTTTCTAAGCGTACTTTAAGAAAAAATAAAAAGTAGAAATGGAAATTCCATATGACCTAGCAACCCCACTACTGGATCTGTATCCAAATGACATGAATTCATTTTATCAAAGAGGTACCTGCTCCATCATGTTTATAATAACACTGTTTTGCATATTCAAAGCACAAAGTCAAACAAAGAGCCCACAGTCAGATGAATGGAAGAAAATATGTTATGAATACACAGTAAACTATTGTTTCTTTCAACTTTTTAATGAAGTTATAAAGTCCTCTCATACTTTGAGTGGAAGAGAGAAAAGAAGTACAAATTTTCATCAACAGAAAATAGAATTTTTCAAGTACAGACTGAGGGTATATTAGTACAATTCATTACCAATAGGAAATCATTCTGGATCAGTTCTTTAATCCCAGACCATTCTGTAATGATCGAAATAGAGCCTTGTCAAGTCTAGAGTGGGTGGCATTCTGATATCACTTGTAAATTTCTGCACATCTTGGAAAGCATTTTCTATATGGATGATCATCATGTTCCCTGAGCAGTCTTGAAAAATCGCTTTAGCACATGAAGTACCTAAATATATTGGAATTCTTTCAAAATATCTCTAGGAATCATATGTTATGTTATTTCATGGGAAAACAGATTTCATAATTCTGAGTTTTTGTCTTTGCTTAGCAGCAATCACTTTAGCATTGATGTTGAACAGGTGTTTCACTGGAGATGGGGTACACCTGAGAATCGTTATGTCTAATCCTGTTGCGTGTCAATACAACATAAAGAGTGTTCCCTGACAGCCACTCCTCCAGCGAGTCAGAATCAAAAAGTAAGCAGAGAAATGCACCCATGTGGAGCATGAGATGTCAGACAGGCAAAGGTGCTTTAGTGACACAAAGGTTTATTATTTTTTATTTTTCATTTTTTTGAGTGTTTGGTTCATGAGCCCCAGGTGTGGTGGTCTGGCAGGGCCTGGGTCTCCTGGCCCAGATTCTAGGTCCTACTTACATGGTGGGTGTCAGGCCCTAGAGCCCCAGCGTTCGGGCTCTGATGGGGCCGGGTCTCCTTCCCCAGATCCTAGGGCCCAACTAACTGGTGGGTGTTGAGTCAATGGTCCATAAACAGAGAACTACTGAATTCAGACCTTCTGTTTCTTATTTTGTATCGTAATCTTGCTTTAGAAATTTTGTGTCTCTGGTTGTGTAAACTTAACAACTGCATTTTGGTAGAACATTAACTTTATACTTAACTATGCCAGTATGCAGTATTTCTTGAGTCTGAACTTCTCCCCCGACCTTTTAAAAAATTTATACAATAGTTGTTTTCATTTCACTTCATGATTATTTTTTGTCTGATGAATACTCTGTAACAGACACTTTCAAATGTAAAACATGGCTTTGGTTTGCCAAAAAAAAGCCTTTTTTTTTTAATTAATTTCAATCATTGCCACACTTTTTTTGAAGAGGTAAGGTTCCTGGTTAGCACAGCACCACCTCATGCCCCATGCTTGCGGCTCCTGCTGGGTCCTGTCAGGGTACTGTTCTCTGCCTGCCTGCTGAAAACCCCACAAGGGGCTTCTTCCAGGGCACCCACAGAGGAGGAGAGGGCTTTTCATTTTTCTCTTAAATTTCTAACACTTTTAGTTTTTTTATGACCAGAGTATAAAAAGAATAAAAATAAAATGTGGATTGGAAGACTATTGCTATTGTGATGGTATTTTTGAGAACATTTAATCTTAGAAACAAAACAGGCTGGATTTTTGGTCTCACAAACCTCTGGTACATTTCTCTCATATTCTTTTCTTAAAACATTTCCTGAATCTTCGTTACATGTGCTTTCCCCTTCTGCTCAAATCTTGATATTTTCTAAATTCTTCCTTTAAATCAACTTTTCTCTAACAAAAGAGTTTAAATGTAGCTTTTGGTAAATGGTGGGAGGGTTCAAACCTGCCTCTCTTACTATTTTAATCACCTAGTGGCTGAATTGGCCATATCTATAGTTGTGTTTCCTTTCCATTGTTTATGATGGCGCAATTTTAAAAACAGTCATCATCCATAAGCTTTAGATTTCACAAAAACTTCCTTCATTGTTTTCCCTTCTTGAGGGGGAGGGACAGGTGCATTCTTATCTGGCAGTGTCAGACTGCTTTTCCATCTGAAGATCACAAGGCCAATATGCATCTGAAATAGCAAGGTTCCAAGTGAGAGGGGTTGATAAATCTGCGTGATTTACTGTGACAGATATTTGAAATCAATTACAAAGTCGGCCAGGATGTCTTTTAACTTTAGAAAGTTTAATTGTATGGTCCTAGAATATGTATTTGCTGCTTCATTCCTTCTGTTTTAGTGAACTCTCTCTTCCATTAGGTGAATGGTAAATATGTCTGTACACTTGGATTTTATTGTGAAAACAGGTATAAATTCAAAATTCATCCTTTGGTTTATAGAATGAAAATCTTTAGCTTGATTAAGTTTTCCAGACAAGAAGCATCACCTCTTTGGGAAATAGCTCTTCTAAAATGTTGGGACTGGAAAAAAAAATGTATGTATAGTTAATTTGGTAAAGACTTTGAATGAATTACTAATTAACCATTGACTTATTTCCTTATTCCTGACAATAAGTGTAGAGTAGGTGAGGTATAGCTTATTTAGTCTGTAGACAATGTATAGAGAGCAATGATCTCTAAGCATAATACTTGTTGGGAAATGAGGTATAGAGCAGAGAGGAAACCAGAGGCAAACTCAACAACCCAAATGAATTGATTAAAGAGAAGTACAATTGCAGAGGTGATCAACATTTGGGGTACATACAAAACAAGCATATGGTAGCAGCGAAGGTGTAGCTGTGAGTTGAGTTTATATAGCATAAGGCAAGTATGGCCTGTGGGAAGGCACAGCTGAGTGAACTCTTCAACCTCAATGTGGGGGTGGGGGAGACAGGCAATGTAGGGCACAGGCCAGACTGGCCTTTCGGAATGCAGGAGCAAGATTCCTGGGGGAATTGGGTCTGTTTACAAGCTGGGAGTTACAAAGCTGAGAAGCTGAACACGTCTGAGGCCTATGTCCTTGTTCCATTCATGGCTGCTTACTGATTGAGAGCAAAAAGAGGCTGTATTATGAGGTGTTGATGTGGTTCCCAAGGGTATACAGTATATATTAATCATTTCCTCACAAGATGTTTTATTTGCTAACTGATTTCACATATATGTCATATATATGATCATATATTATATATAATTATGTATAAATTTATAATATATACATTTTAATAAAATTATATAATATAATATATAATATAATATAATATATAATATATAATATGTAAAATTTTAGGAGAAAAGAATAAAAGCAATTTATTAAAATTCTGGTTTTTATAAACCAAATGTCCATTACAATACACAAGCCTTTACTTAAAACCCCAATTAGTTGTGACTTAGCAAGACTTAGCAGTATTGTTAATGACGTATAACATTTGAGAAGAAAATTATATTGATTCCCCAAATTTGCTTTTGGTAAATTGCTGTTAACAATTTACCTTATTGGAGATCTAGAAGCAATTTTGCTAGATACGGTTGTTATGCAGGACCTAGGGAAAATAAATCATCTAAGTATTTTGCCCATTATGGTATTCTAAGTCTAAAAAGAAAACCACGCATGATACAGTTCTACAATATCACTTGAATGAGTGACAAATGTCAATGAACTTCAAAATAGTGGAAACTCTGTCATTGGAATAAGGCATATATTACACATACAAGCATATATCTATGTAGCGTATAGATATAATAAGATTTAGATATGATAGAGATACATACGTGTGTGTGTATGTCTCTAATCACACTGTTAAGTATTTATTCTTTTCTCTTTAATAAAGCTATTAGTTGTGACATTGTGAGCTGTAGAGACTGGCATGATGACATAGCAAGCTAATCATCTGCTTGTGGTGCCAGCATCCCCTATGGGCACTGTTTTGCATCCTGCTTGATCTATGTCTGATCCAGCTCCCTGCTATTAGCCTGGAAAAGCAACTGAGCATGACTCAAATCCTTGGACTCATACATGCATGTGGGAGAACCAGAAGACTTTTCTAGTTCCCAACTTTGGAGTAGCCCAGCAAAAGTGGTCAAGTGAACCAGCAGATGGCCGATTTGTCTTGGTCTGCAATTCTAGCTTTCAAGTAAAATAAATAAATCTTTTTTATTTTAAATACAAAGCCTAGGCTTAGGGACTGTTCTGTTGGTTTTCAGATCTCATATTCATCCACAATCACATGATCTGGATATTTGTCTTCATAATTGACCTGTAAATACACTTTCTCCTTTCAATGGCTTCATAAGACAACATTCACTGATAGTGGATTAAGGGCACAATTACAGCAGGATTTAGAATGGTAATCCAATCCCATTGGCTAGCAGAACCAATAGCAATAACTGCCCATGCAAGAACAGAGTCTCTGATGTTTACTGAGCTTAGCACCATGGGCCCAGTTAGACATGACATTACTACATTATTGAGTGCTGATACAATCATTGACACATTGATGGTCTTATAAATATTCCCTTCTCAAGAAACTCTGCAGGAATACTTGGACACAACTGAAAGCATCTCACTAGAGATACCGTATATACAAAAAAGTCTTTGAGTTTTCTGTCTCTGTTTCTTTATCTCTGTTCTTTCAGAGAAAATGGATAAAGGGAATTCTTGTAGCAAGCAAGGCTATTGTGGTATTTATCACAGTGGCATGACCCTTTCAAATGGTTACTGGATATATTGCCAAACCACCACTGTGCCTGCTCTGTTTTTTTTTTTTTTTTTTTTCAGTTCCTAATAGGCCTTGGCAGTTATTCCTGTGAAAAGGCCCTGAGGCTGTAAAAGAAAGGTTTGAGTCTTCACGGCCTCTCAGAGACCCAGTTATGACTTGGAATGAAATTTAAAAAGCAGCCAACAAAAAGCAGAAGGGGGTGAAGGGAGAAAAAACTTGGAAAATTCTGTATCTACTATGGAGAATTTGCCTTTATTTTGAACTTGGCTTATTAGAATCCGGGATACATAAATGGAAACAAATTTCCAATTGAAAATAAGATTATATATTAGGGGAAATTAATATTTACTGATGTGTTATACTGAAAGTTCAGTGAAGTGACAGATTAAGTGTGAAAGTGATATTTTATGTGTGCTTCTCTGAGAAGAAATATTTTGTGGCTTTCAAATGTCCTTTGAATAACCCTGATTGCACTTTAACATAGGAGAGGAGGGGAAGTTCTTAATGTTGGGAAATGAATGTCAGTTTTAATTATCAGTCAAGGTTATCACACATCATTAATGCTATTGATTAGTGATAGAGCTATCTAAAGGGATAGCAGTAAATATTGAGTTCTGAAAATTAAATTGTTAGGTTAAAATGAAAAAGACTCACGAGGATCTGTCAATATATTCAATTCTTTAGAGACAGATGAAAAAACTAGATTATTATTAGTATTTGAATTTTTATGTGTGTAGTTCATTTGAAAGATTGAGGAAAGAGAATTTTCTTCTGCTGTTTCACTCTGCAAATGTTCATGACAATCTGTCAGGGGCCAGACTGAAACCAATAGCCAGGAATTTAATCTTAGGCTTTCATATCTGTGACAGGGAGTCAATTGCTTGAGCCATCACCTGCTGCCTTCCAGGGCATACGACAGCAGGAATCCAGAATCAGAAGTGGAACCATTTATTCTGATATGAAATGTGGACATTCCAAGTGGTGTCTTGACTGCTTAAATCATCACTTCAAAGCTCTGTCATTTTAAATCCATCTAGGGATAGTCAAGATTATAAATGAGCATTATATGTCTCTAGCCTCAGAGATCTTCCAAAGATTTATATGACTGGGTAAAATTTCAAGAGTATGCACATGCTAGAAAGGCTTCGCAGTGAAGAAGCAAACTGCTTTCCCTAAGTAGTGTTGGATAACGTTGGGGTTTCTTTTGACTGCATTTTGCATCAACAGCCCACAGGAATTTATGTTGTTTGCTTCCTTAGTGCTGCTTGTGTTAAACATGATTTAGACTGTTTTGTGATTAACATTATTACTTCGAATAAAGATCAACCTGGTTTTCCACCCTTGCTTTTGTGCCTCCTAAAAACTCCTACCTGTTTTTTCCTTTACCATGTATACCTGTAGTGAACCACTGCACAACATTTTATGCAAGTTAGAAGATTGTATGGTTGAGAAATGTGTATTTGTCTGCCATTTTGCCTGTTTTCTGCCTTCTTTCTTCTCCTTTTCGCATACCAACAAAAATCACTAAATTAGCAGGCTCTCTGACTGTGCTTCTGGTTAGAATTCATACTATAGAAAATGTGGATTTAAAGAGGCCATTCAGAGATAGTGTTCCTCATAACAGGAATTGATGAGTATTGACTCCCCTTGTAATGAACACTGCTTTCTCCAAAGCTGAGTGTGCTTCCCTGGTGGTTCCTTGGGTTTCTGTTCTTAGACACTGAGACCTTCATATTTGTGTGACTGTGTCAGTAGGAAAAAAAATTATCTTCGAGCACTTTTCAGGTTATATTATCAAGACACTTAGCACTGAGTGAGCAGTTTTGATTTGTTTGTGTTTGTTTTAATATCTTTTGTTGTTGTTGCTTATTGTGATCACCTATAAGGAGTTACAGAACAAAAAAGGACTGCGGATGAAACAAGGATATAAACACACAACGAAGTTTAACAGCAAGGTTTGCATGCCAGGAGATTTAAAGCCAAGCTGTGTTATCCCCCAGTTGAATGACTCAAGCAAGGTGCTTGACCTATGTACCAGGCGGATTAATCCTTTTTCCACGTCACGTTCTCCAGAACCTGTGAATATGTTACTTTACATGGCTAAAAAGAGTTTGCAGATGTGATAAAATTAAGGAATTGGATATGAGGATATTAAAGTGGATTGTCTGTGTGGATTCAATGCAATCATAAGGATCAGAATCAGAGAAGAAAAAAGAACAATAGAAGTAAAGGAGGAGAGATCAGATGGGGAGAGAAATGAAGAGCAGAGAGAGTAAAGAGTGTGAGAGAGAAATGCTTCACTTTCAACTTTGAAAACCGGGAAAGATAAGCGACAAGGGATTGCTGTTGGTGTACAGAAGCTAGAAAAGGAAAAGGAAGAAATCCTTTCCTAGAATGTTCATAATATGGGCCTGCTGGCATTTTGAGTTAGGGCCAATTGAACCAGCTTCAGACTTTCAACTTTAAGAAATATAAATTAATAGGTTCATGCTGTTCTCATCATTAAATTTTTGACAGTGTTACAGCAGGAAGAACAAGATAACCATATAATGTCTATAAATTTAAGTTTATTGAAAAATAATTATAATTCCATCTATCTTAAAATTTGAGGGTAGATAAAATTAATTTCCAAATATGTAAAGTATATTAATTGTAAGCCAATGATGAAGAAGATGGTGATAATAACAGCGTGTTTACTTCATTTCTAGTTGAGCAGAAGCTCAGCCACTGCTGGAAATGAGGGTTGTTATTAACTCAATTAGTTTTGGATCCCTTTTATCGGTTTCTGCTTCCTGTTGCCTCTTGGATAATAAATTTTGTCTTGTGTATCTCCAGCAAAAGGTAGTCATATTTTTGTTCTCATTTGAAGTTAATCAATCCAATTAACAAGGATTTTTTTTTTTATCATCTTGCCATCCATTACTATTATATGTGCTGGGAATCACTTGGATTATTCATATTTCTCATGAATTTTTATAATTTATAGCTTTAACAATGAATGAGGTACTTTTTCCCACCAATGAAAAGCTGTTTTGGGAAATCCAATGGCTCTGTGTCTCTTTACTGTTTCTCAAAAGCACCTAACAGGTCCTCAGCAATGTAAAGAATTTAAAACAAAATTTTTTTTCATTGCCTCTGAAAGAACTGATGATTTGTTATAAAAAGGGAGCTGTGGTTATGCAATAAGGTGGAGGAATCCACCATGGTGGGAGGGTTTGGGGAGGGGTGGGGAGAACCCAAGTATCTATGTAACTGTGTCACATAATACAATGTAATTACTGAAGTTAAATAATAAATAATTAAAAAAAAAAAAAAGAAAGAAAAAAAATGTAAAAAAAAAAAAAAAAAAGGGTAACATGATCAGATGCCAGTTAAATGGGATATAGTTAAGGAGTAACAAGTGTTCACACAGGAAATCTATCATTTAGTGTTTGGAAAAGACTTTAAGATAGAAATAAACATTGGAGTTTACTTTAATGACACGTGTAATGTAGATGGAAAAATGGGCTGCGGTAGAGGGGCGATGAAACAAATAGATTGAATTGCATTGTAGAAGCACTTGGTGAAATGGGATTGTGGCTAAGCTTGGATCAAAATGTTGTCAGGCTTTGTAGGTATTGTAAGCCCTGCTTTTTCCATAGTATCCCTGAGTCCACTTAGAAACTCACACTGCTACATGTTATAAATGTCAGCGTAAAGGCATTTCTCTCCGTTTCTTTTATAGTGGGATAGTCTATACTCTTATGTTTAAGCTGAATCTCAGTTTGAAATGCCAGGATTAATGGACAGCCGTATTCCCTCCTGCCATATAGCTTGGAGCTGCTGATATTGAAAACCACTAATGGTGAAAAACATTCCAATTTCAGATATAAGAGGCAAAACTACCTGATAGGCTTATGAGTTACACCAGAGCCGTTCCAAGTCTCAAGGGAATTCGTCTCTGAAGGAACAAAGCAATTCCCTTTAATACTTTCCCTTTAATACTGCTTCTTCTCAGTTGCATTAACATAAATGAACCAAGTACATGAGTGAAGTAACAGTGCAGAATGCATTAGCACCAGCATCTTTTGTAAAAATTTAGCTGCTTTTGAGTACAAGCAAAAAATAGGAAGCAAATGAGATTATTTAAGAAAATACCAGAGATGATGAATCAGAAATGTCATTGGCTCCTCCAGAGGTAAATTTTGAAAAGAAGGTGACTCGGGACAGTGTGATAGCTTAGTGGCTAAAGTCCTCACCTTGCACGCACCAGTATCCCATATGGGCATCAGTTCTAACTCCAGCAGCCCGGCTTCCCATCCAGCTCCCTGTTTGTGGCCTGGGAAAGCAGTGGAGGACGGCTTAGGCCCCTGCACCAGCATGGCAGACCTGGAAGAGGTTCCAGGCTCCTGACTTGTTGGAGCAAGAATATTTTTTTCCCAGCTGTCCACATTCTCACATTGATTTAGGGCTCGATCCGCAACAAAACACTCTGCAAGCCTTTCTTAGATAAGCCATAAAAGATTTATAACGAACCCAAGATAAGAGGGAAAGGAGGAGCTTGGGTAAAGGAGGAGAATTTGTCCGTTTTAGTATGTACCGCCTTAGGTCCCTTCTTCGCAACACACCCTCAGCCCCCAGAACATCACGTCTCAGGGAATCACAGGCAGTTCAGCACCAGATGGGTAACAATATGTCTTTGGGCATCACAGGCAACTTAATATGGCGCGTTTCTTCTTCTCTGGCTATTGGCCGTATATATAATCCTTTACATAAAAGTGGCACTGGACCAGCTATTCTGGCCTGGTACCTTTTCCCTGACTCATACCCACATTCTTTCCCAGGCCCGGCTGAGGCCCCAGACTGAACATGTGTAGTTAGGGGTACCCTATCTTGCGTAAACAATCTTGCACACCCGCACCCCCTGTGACCCTTGCCAGAAGCTTAAAGCAGCAAATGTCTGCATCTGAAAGCAACCTTCCTTGTCCAGATTCTTCTCAGAGTCGGCCTATCCCACACCTGAACCTGGAGAGGAAGTTCTTAACTAATTAACAGCCAAACCTCATGCAGCACTAATCTTCCCCACATGACTTCAGATTGGCACAGCGCTGGCCATTGTGGTCACTTGGGGAGTCAATCAGCATATGGAAGATCTTCCTCTCTGTCTCTCCTCCTCTCTGTGTATCTGACTTTACAACACAAATAAATTAATGTTAAAAAAAGGAAAATAATTGCTTCCTACAAAGCAGATCATAAAATACATCAATGTGGAAAAGTTGGGAAGCAGTCTGTTGCGGGAGCCAGGAACATGCAAAAGACATGGAGGTTGTAGGAATGGGGCATAACAGCTACTGTTCCCAGATGTATCAGGAGAGATGCTTGCCAGACTAGAGAAACTCCTGTCTCTGACCTTGTAGTAACCGTATAGCTTGGTTTTTCTCACACATTTTTCTTCTAAATGCTCCATGCCTTTTGGACCGCATGCTATACTTAGATTCCTTGCAGCTGTGTAACTGAAATACTGCTTTTGGCAGAAGTACACGACAGCTTCATTTTCCCAAGAGTCAATCATTACACATCAAGTTTCAGTTTTCCAGTCACTCTGGCATCCTTTCCTGTCACAAGCTAAAAAAAATCCTGCTTAAAAGTGAGTTGATTAATATGATTAGTTAATTATGCTTATAAAATCACCTTTTATCATGTAATATATTGGAATCACAGTAGTGATTTATCATGATATTTACAAATCGTAATCACACTTAAAGGCTTTTATGGGCCCGACGCGGTGGCCTAGCAGCTAAAGTCCTCGCCTTGAACACCCCGGGATCCCATATCTAATGTCTGCAGCTCCACTTTCCATCCAGCTCCCTGCTTGTGGCCTGGAAAAGCAGTCGAGGATGACCCAAGCCCTTTGAACCCTGCACCTGCATGGGAGACATGAAAGAAAGTTCCTGGCTCCTGGCTTTGTATTGCCACAGCACTGGCCACTGTGCTTGGGGGGGTGAATCATCAGACGGAAGATCTTCCTCTCTGCCTCTCCTCCTCTCTGTATATCTGACTTTCCAATAAAAATAAATAAATCTTAAAAAAAAATTAAAGGCTTTTTTGAGGTACGAGGCTTAGGGGCATCTTAGAATTTTGTCTGTCAGACATAGTGGGAAAAACGTTTAGGATAAAGAATCCCATTTCATTCCATTGGTGCCGTATCTTAGGTGCAAAAATGACCAGGGCACTCATAATTGGGGTAAAAATTATGCCTAAGATTAGCAGAGAAGGCTGTTTTTTTTTTCAGTTTTCCCTATTTTTTGCTTTTATGTAGCCATATTAAAAACATGTGATTAATGGAGCATTGCAGAAGGATACAAAGATTATGTGAAAATTGCATAATCACTTACAAGACAAGAAAAATCATAGCAGCACAATATTTAGAGCTGCATATTTATTCAAGGGAGGGCAAGAATATTTTCTGCTGAGAGCTGTGGAAAAGATCTTCAAGGATGAACCAAATTTATTATACATCTTTTGCTCTTGGTCTATCCTCCTGATTTCTATGGTTTTCAAAAGTCATCTTATTTATTTATCAAACATTTCATAGTTTTTATTGTCAGCCACTATCCTAAACCCTTTACATATCATAACTCAATTAACCTTATAGGAAATCTATGAGGTAGTTATACTGTTATGATCTCATTTCATAGATAAAATTGCACATTAGTTAAGTAATGCTTCCGAATGTATGCAATGAGTGACTGGTCCAATCAGAACTAATCTGACTCACATTAACTAAATTCAGTTAGTCACAATTAATTAAGACATGCATATAGGGTTAAATATAGACATATTTTGCATGTATTTTAATATATTCATTTTCATTTTTATCTGAAAGGCTGAAAGGAAGGGATAGAGATAAAATGACATCTTTTCAATAATGTTTCTTACTTTCATTTTCTTGGAAGGGGAGGAGAGAGATGGAGAGAAAAATAGAGAAGGGGAGAGAGAGAGAGGAGAGAGAGAGAGGAGAGAGAGAGATCATCTATCCCATTTCCTTTCCAATTGCATGCACCAGCCTGGGCTGGGACATACCTGAAAACCCCAAGCAGGCAGGCACCCATGCACCTCAGCCATCAGTACCTGCTTCCTCTCAGAAGGCATTAGCGGGAATCTAGATGGGAAGCAAAGAAGATGGAACTTGAACTGACACTCAGATATGGGATATTCCAAGCATCACCTTAACTTGCTATGCACTAGTGTCCACCTTCTGTTCTTGTTTTCAACATTAGGGTCCATTGCTCCTCAGTCTAGATAAAATGTTTTTATATATCCAGCACAATGTTTTTGTATCCAGGTTTCATTTCTTATGAGCCATCTAGTATGCTGTTTGTTAATAATGGTAAATATTTGTGCCCCTTTAAACTCTCCTTGACTCCAGCTAGACATATGTCAATGTTTGGAGATCTTTATGGTCGTATCAACCTGGGAGAGCTCCTTATACCTGCTAAGTAGAAACCAGGGATGCTCCTAAATTTTCTTACCTTTTGCTGCCTATAACAAAGAGTTTTCCTTCCCCAAATGTCTACTGCTGTTGCTGAGAACACTTCGTGGTGAGCTTTATCACCCCAGGATTAAAGCAGGCCATTTCCTGTCTCC
The DNA here is from genome assembly GCF_030435755.1 of Ochotona princeps. Classification (NCBI taxonomy): domain Eukaryota; kingdom Metazoa; phylum Chordata; class Mammalia; order Lagomorpha; family Ochotonidae; genus Ochotona; species Ochotona princeps. The sequence continues at coordinate 69,671,200 of NC_080834.1, forward strand.
TCTTTGCTCTCTGTGCTCATTCTTCCCCACATTTTACGGTCATAGGGTGCGTGCATAGTGATGTTCCTTGACTCTGTGTTACTGTTTCTCTGTCACTGTTTATTCACCGTTGCAGTTGACCATCTTCATGCCCCATCTTCACTCAGCCTTTTCCGGGTGCCAGTGTTCTCAGTGTGTCGTTTCCTCCTTTTAAGCATGAAGTATCATTGGATTACAAATCATTCTATCACTGCATTTAACCCTAATCACCTCCTCAAAGTCCCTGTCTGAAAAACATTGGGACTAGGCTTCACCATTGGGACTTTTGGGAGTGCACAATTCAGTTAGTCACATATGTGAAGTGAGAAATTAAATGAAACATGATTCGGTCATGCATGATGGTTTAGTGGTTAAATCCTCGCCTTGACGAGTACAGAGATCCCATACGTCTGCCTGTGTCCCAGCTGCTCCATTTTCCCCACAGCTCCCTGCTTGTGGCCTGGGAAAGCAGTGGAGGATGTCTCAAAGCCTTGTGATCTGGCACCTGCTTAGGAGACCCAGAAGAATCTCCTGGCTCCTGGCTTTGGGTCAGCTTAGTTTTGGCTGTTGTGGCCATTTGGGGATGAAAACATATGGAAGTGAATAGAAAATCTTTCTCTTTAATCTGTCTTTCCAATAAATAAAAAATCTTAAAAAGGCACATAATGATTTCAGTTTAGTTAGATGATTACTTCTTACATGTCATCTGTTATGAAAATATTAATGTTTTTATTAAATGGTTTAATTTTTCTTTCAAACACATTAATGTAGTTTCTTACAATGAAAGTAGAAAAATTTATGTCTTTTTGTTTTAAAGATTTCCTTTGTTGAATTTGAAAAACAGATGTATAGACAGGAAGAGAGAAATAAACAGTTCTTCCGTCACTGGTTCGTTGGCTGCACTGGCTGGATCTGCAGTCAGGAGACTTCTCCAGATCTCCCACATGGGTTCAGAGGTCCAAGAACCTGAACCACCCTCTGCTGATTTCCCAGCTGGTAAGAAGGGAGCTGAATCAGACCTGGAGCAGTCTGGGCACGAACTGGAGCCCAGATGAGATGCTAGTGCTGTTAGAGGATTGACCTGTTGAGACACTGTGCCAGCCCCAAATTTCATGTCTTTAAATGATAAAGTTCTCCATACCGGGCAGGGGATGAGAACAAACAGTATCATTAGACTGTAGCCAAAGAGCAAAGGCCATGGGGAGATCCTAACTGATGCATATGCACTGTGAAAACATGAGGAAGCATTAAATACAAATGGAAGTGTTATTTGCACCAAAGTGGTACAAATCAGGGAAAAGTACATAAAAGTGAAAATTAAATTATATTTTTACCATGTGAATAAGTAATACTTTGTTTCCCTCTATGGTTGTATCAGCTTAGATATATCCCAAATTTATACCTCCCATGCTCAGGTTTGGTTAGAGCCCAGGAATGAGAGGAAGAGTCTGGTGAAGAGACACTGCTGTGGTTTAGTTGGGGCAGGGGTAGTGGCTAAAGTTTTCCTTGTCTTCCTCTCTGTGTAATTCAATACCATGGGGCATAAAGCAGTTCTTTGATTTAACCATCCTAAGCATTTTATCGCAACAGTAGATGTTCAGTACTAAGCACTTGTGCAGTTGCTTTCTAGGCCTTGCGCAGTTTGCCATGCTAATTGGATTCCATTCCATTGCTGTTTTCTCTTTGGTGGCTTAGTACTCCGAGCAGTGCTTCTGTGAGTGATTTTGTAGTGTTTTATGGCAAAAGGTCTCACATTTGTCATGCATCAGAGTCACCCAAATTAAATTATAACAATTGGTCCTCACTCAAAATTTCTGAATCAGTAGATCTTGGTTAGAACCTGTGAATTTGCATTTTTAATTAGCTTTTAGATGATGCTGATGTTGGTTCTTTGGGGACCATGCTGCTCAGCAGTATTAGTAACAAAGTACTAATTTGACTTTTTTTTTTAGGTCAACACATGAAAATTTACTATCTATTGCCTTTCCAGATTCAGAGAGCAAAGATCTTGGTATACATGCAGCCTGATTTCAAGGCCATCCTGGAAATCTCATTTGTGTCCTGTTGAACTTCCCTTTAATATAAAGAATGATTTGTTGAAAGAACACTTGCCGGGTTCCATGAAATTTATGTGCACCAGTGTGCACAGGTAAGGCTGCTGACTTCATTCAGGTTATAGTGCTAACAGACATATATATAACTATTATAATCTGTGTGTGAGTTTGCAAGTCTGGGAATTAGATTCAGTCTCAATTTGTTAAAATCAAGCTTTGTGATGCTGAACAAATTGTAAATTTTCTGGATGCAAGGTCCCTTTTCTTGTAAATAAGATTAGCATTACAAGCGCTAGTTCCAAGTTTTTTGTTTTGTTTTGTTTTTATATGTAATATATTAAAAAGAAGAGGTGGAAAAAATAATACACTTTACTTATTCTTCTCACTAAATGGGTAACACAACGATATGAAGTCAAACACAGTTATTAAGATAGAATAATAATATGCATAATTTGTGTGATGTTTTACTGGTCTCCTAGAATTCTACTTACACAGTTACCTGTGCTACTTGGGTCTGCGATAGTGGAAGTTATCTGATGTATGTGTTAACGATCATTCAATCCAGGTCATCACATTGAAACTGTCTGTATCTTCCTTTAGCACATTCTCTATGAGTCTTTTCTTTCTTTTTCTTATTTTTTTGTTAAAGATTTATTTATTTTTATTGTAAAGTCAGATATACAGAGAGAAAGAGAGATGGAGAAGAAGATCTTTCATCCGTTGATTCAATGCCCAAGTGGCCACAATGGCCAGAGCTGCGCTGATCCTAAGCCAGGAGCCTGGACCTTTTCCGGTCTCCTATACAGATGCAGGATTCTAAGACTTTGTGCTGTCCTTGACTGCTTTTCCAGGTCACAAACAGGGAGCTGGAGGGGAAGCAGGGTGACTGGGACAAAAACGCGTGCCCATATGGGATCCCAGTGTGAGGAGATCTTAGAGAAGGACTTCAGCCACTGTCCTGCCGCTCCGGGCCCTGTGAGTCTTTTCTGTTTCTTTCATGAAGGTTAAGTCCACTTTTTGGCACTTGTGCCATCTCTAATCACAGATGTGTTGAGATAAATTAGCACTCTATATCCAGATAGAGGCAGAGGAGCAACCTAAGACACATTTTACTATTGCAAAAACATAACAAAAGAAAGCAAAATAAAGCACTTTCGTTCCTGGAAGAAAGCTAAGTAGAAATAAAGTTAAACTAGAGTGAGAATGCCATCTCACTCAATTGAAACCATTATATTTACCTCATAAGAAACAGACAGAATAATAGCTTTGGAGTTATAAACATTTGAGTTTGATGTCTAACTAAGCTACTTTTAAATCTGGCAGTGTCAGACAAGTTACTTAAACTCTCTGAATCACAGATGTGTCATGTATAAAATGAGAAAAAATAACTCTTGGAATGTGTAATGAATGAATATAATAACATTAAGATAGGTAGAAACCTATTTGAAATATTGGAAACATTAAACTTTTATTAAACATTAAACTTTTATTAAAATAGCATATACAAAACATTTTTGAACTATATTGCCCGATTCTGTTTTGAAATACTGAGTGAGGATTTATTACTTTTGTCTATGTTGTCATCTGTTATTTAACCTTCCTCTATCCTCCACACCTACCTGTCACAGTGTCTAACAACCGTTATTTCATGCTTAGATTCTCTGTTTTGAAAATTGAAGCCTGTTTGTTTAATTTGAAAACAAGGGACAAAGAGATACATGGAGAGTGAACTTCCATCTGTTTGTTCATTTCCCGGATGCTCACACAACCAGGGCTGCTCCAGGATCAAGGAGAAACTTGAAATTCAATACATGTTTTCCATGATAGACAGGGACCCAAGAACTTGAACACTCACTGCTGCCTTCCAGGGTGTGCATTAGCAGGAAGTGGAAAGGAAGCTAAGATTCTGAGACCTCAACCAGGTTTTCTGCTATGGAATGCATCACCCCTGGTGTCAACTTGACTGTAGTGTGAAAAACTGATCCCCTCCTATATATTTAAACTTCCACATTTGAAACTAAATAAGGCTAAGGAAAATAGCTTCATTTTTCCATGAAAAGCAGAGTCTTTCACAAGACTTTGAGATCCTATGAAGCACTTTTTAGAGGAAGCACAGTGACACAGGGACGGAACAAAGGCCAGTATGTAAGTATGTTGAGACTGCTTCTGTGTCTGTTGGGAGGCTGATTCTCAGGATCCTGAGCAGCACAGAGGACCCCCTCTAGGATGCAAAGGTGGGAAAGGTTGACAAAGACATGGGGTAGACTCTCAAGAGCTTAAACAAAATTCTCGGATAAATTTTCTCATAAATTGAGTAAGAGTCCGTACAGCTGGAAATCCCCCTAGCAAAAATAGTAAAAAAAAATCCCTCAAGGGCCCGGCGGCGTGGCCCAGCGGCTAAAGTCCTCACCTTGAAAGCCCCGGGATCCCATATGGGCGCCGGTTCTAATCCCGGCAGCTCCACTTCCCATCCAGCTCCCTGCTTGTGGCCTGGGAAAGCAGTCGAGGATGGTCCCTAGCTTTGGGACCCTGCACCCACATGGGAGACCCGGAAGAGGTTCCAGGTTCCCGGCTTCGGATCGGCGCGCATCGGTCTGTTGCGGCTCACTTGGGGAGTGAATCATCGGACAGAAGATCTTCCTCTCTGTCTCTCCTGCTCTGTATATCTGGCTGTAGTAAAATGAATAAATCTTTAAAAAAAATCCCTCAAGTTTTCTTAACAGAAAAACTCTGCCAGTAACAAACCATAGGTGTCATCTGTAGATGAGGTTAGGGACTGAGTGAAGGACTCTCACCTGGGTAAAGCTGAAAGTTCCATGAAAGCATGTAGCTATTCTCTGTGACTCTCTCTGTCTCTCAACCTGGGATAGGTAGAACAGATACATTTTCCGTCTCCAAAACTCCTTAAATTCATTTGTCTTAGTTTTTCTCAAAGATTATTGAGTTGCTTTTAAAAAAATAAACGTTTATGCTTGGCTTACTACATTCTGAAGGACATCTTATCCCAAGCTAAGTACAACACAGATATCTGCTAGATGAGCATCTCCCACGCTGTGGTCATTGGACTATCTATAGGAATATCACCAGGAAGAGTCACCATTAGAATCCCAAGATTTCATTGTTGCTAATTTTTATGTTTGTAATATTTTAGTATTTCCTTTTAAGTACATTCTATATTGAAAATTTGGGAATTGTGTCGTATTTTGTTTTATCTTTGGGTTCTCATATTTGCTTGAATTTTAAAATAATATTTATTTATTTTTATTGGAAAGGTTAATCAACTTTACAGAGAGGAGTAATAGAGAAAGATCTTCCATTTGTTGGTTATTCCCCAAATGCTGAAATGGCAAGAGCTGACTTCATACCAAGCCAGGGGCCAGGAGCTTCTTCTGGGTCTTCCATGTAGGTGCAGAGTCCCAAGGCTTTGGGTTACCTTCTAGTTTTCCAAGGCCATGATTTAAAATTATTATAAAAATTTCTTTTTAACTCTTTCATGTCAGTAGCTTTCTTGTCTCTATATAGTTTGATAAAGAGATATAAAAATCATCCATTGGGCTGTTTATTTTTTGTTGTATTATTTGTAGTGTATGAATGAGAGATTCCTTTATCTGGCATTTTCATATTATTAAACGTATGTATGCTTAATGTAACCATGCACATCGTAGGATTTTCCTGTCCCTGAGGGCGAGAAGGAGAATCCATTCAGACAAATATCACTGGAGAAAAGAGAGGCTCATAATACTTGAATGCCTATTTCAGACCAGATGCAACACAGAGCCTCAGCTGAAGTTAGAGACTCGTTTAATATCCTATTATTGTTGAAACAACAGTTGTCTGGAAAACTGGCATAGCAAAGGGCTTATAGGCTTGTTGTTTCACCTTAAAAAGGAGATAACAACCATATATGTTTTTCAGAATCTTTTTTTCAGGCAGACTACGGTTTTCCTTTCAGACATTTTATAAAAGTACTTAATCTTTTTGAACATGTGGACAGTGATATCTAGACACAACCACCTGATTTAAGAATATAAGGAACATTTAAACTCAGGATTTCTTTTCTTTTCAACTGATGTCGCTGGCAGTTTTATGTTCGGTTTCTAGAAAAATGGTTTCTGTGACATGCAATATGCCATTTAATGCCAAGTGGACAAATTTGGGGACTGTGACTTGTGAGTCCTGTATTACATGTCCTTACAATGCCCTTTTATCGTTCCCAGTTATCAGGACTCACCTGTAATAAGGTTAGAGTGAAAACTTTATTAAACTTTGGTTCATGGCAGATTTTATGGTTTTATTATACAGTGTGACTGCACTATTTTAGGATTGCATTGCTTAGCTCTCTAGATTCCATCCTTTTAATAAGGGCACTCTGTAAAGGCAATGTAATGGCAACAGGATAACGTCATGATTTTAGATCATTTTACTTATTTTCTTCCAATATTACCTGTAATAGATGAGCCTGAGGAAGTCTGTAATTGATTTGGAAGTAAGTGGACAGTTGTATATTCAGGTGCTTGGATTAGTTGAGTAACTGACATGGAGCTACTGACACTGCAATTACTTGGGCTGGTTAAGTGATAATACCAGGGACATTGTTTCATAGTTAATCTTCCAACAGAAGAGAAATACATATACTAAATTGAGACTTTCTTATCTTTAGAAATACTCAAAAGACTGCCTAATTGTGGCATGTATGAGAAAGTTACTTTTTAATACAGATGGAGGAAAGGTAAAATTAAACATCTTAAAACATCAATAGGTATAAATATTCTAAAATACATAAAAGTAGTTGAGACCTGCTATGGGCTAAAATAAATGAAACCTGGTCAAGTCTGACAATGAATATAACCAGTCATTGAAAACTGGTTAATGTAAAACAATTTATTTGGAACAACTGGATGTTCCCATCAAAAACATGTAGAATCAAATAAATACCAAGACAAAATCCTTGTACTTTTAGAACAATATTAACCTGAATTCAAAGATCACTAGTGATCCAGACTGTAACAGTGTGCCTGCCAGATTGTTGAACTGTGGGATATCTTCATTACTATAGTGTCAAGATCCATTCAAGCCATAAATTGTATTTTATTGAATTAGAGACTGAATATATGAATGAGTAATAAGTGAAAAGGTGAGTATCATAAAAATTAGAATGTTCTGAAGTGGGAGAAAAGCAGGGCTAGTGTATAATATAAATTGCAAAAATTTAGGCTTCATTAATATTTGGAAATAATCCCAAAGTTTAATTTTGTTGATGAACACACGAAGTTCAGGATCCTGTCAAAAATTTGGAACTTAGAATTCACATGTTTTCTAAAAGAAGAGCCAAAGGCCAACAAGAATTGAAACCCTTGCAGTGCTCTATAGATAATTTGTAGTCACTGCTAAAAATCATCTATATGAGGTGAGGTGAGTGTCAGAAGGGGCTGTAGCTAATTTTCAAAAACATAGTGGTACAGGAAGCATTGATGACAGGCATAAAGATGTTTTATTTTTCATCAGCTGACAAAGATCCCCATACAGGGCACATTTGGCTGTGTTTTATTTTTCTGGCTAAACCTCAAGTGGGAAATACGTTCTCCTATGACGTATGTAATGTAGCGAAGAATATCAATTTGCTTTAATTTGTTCCTTAAGATTGGATATTAAGAAGACATGCTGTTGATAAAATGCATATGATCTTAATTTGTATTTTAAATAATACATAGTGACAAACACTTTAAATTTAATCTTGTGCTTTGGAATCTAAAAAGATGACTGGTGTAACAATTTTTTTAAAAAAAACTTTTCTCTGCAAAGTGAAACACATTCTTCTGTTTATTTGCAGGTGTATATCCTATATCTTGGTTTCAAAAATGTCTAAAGCTCCTTTAGAATCTTATGCAATAGTGGGTGAAACAAAATTTTAGGTGAAAGAAAAAAGTTGGAAAAATGTAATCAGTATAATTTCAGTCATATTTGTACACTTACTCTGGTCACTGTAAAAAAATGCAAGAGATTTTTATTCATTCTATTAAAAATTTAAAATTTAGTTTACTTGTTAGTGACACAACTTTTCATAATTCTGAGAGTACAGTGGTTTAGAGCAACAAAAAAGGAGCATCACAGTTTATGGTATCTCTAAACATAGCACATGTAATGCATGTAATACTATAATAAAAATCCTGTTGAAAAAACTGCACCTAAACTGTTGATATATGTCTTGTTAGAGTTAGAAGCCAGTCTGTAATACCCGAAAATAAGCCAGGTTCAGCAAAATTATGCTTCAATGCTATAAAATGCCAAATACTGTAATGAAAATAGACATGAGACAGATGAATAGTAATCTATAGCCATTTTAAGGTGTATAGAACCTGGTTGTATATAAACTAAAATTGAAATGTCAATGAAGTAGTCACAGGATGTGGTTAAGAACTTGCATTTTTTTTAACATATTGGTTACTCAATACTATGTCAATTAATTCCATAATGTTATAAATTGTGGTTGATGTTATGTCGGGGCTTTTAATTGATTGGGATGATACTCTGCTGGCTCTACTTTCAGACCAGAGATGGTCTCCCCAACAAGCCGTTGAACTTATCTGGACAATAAGATGCTGGACTCTATGCTTGGTATATGTTTGCAATGAAAGAATCTCAACTGAACTTGAACTGTGGTAATGCAACAAGGTGGAAGAATCCACCATGGGGGGAGGGTTTGGGGTGGGGTATGGGGAATCCCAGTACCTATAAAACTGTGTTACATAATGCAATGTAATTAATAAAAAAAAAGACATTGCACAAGAAATCAGAGCAAATAGATATTCTGATCTCAGATAACCTGAGTTAATCCAAAGAAAAAAATCAGGTTGTCTTGCTAGAACAAGATAAAATGTTTAACAGCATAAGGTTTCCAGTGATGTGAGGCAGGGATTCTTACGAATCAGCCATGATATATGTCTCTATGTATGTATGTATGTATGTATGTATGTATGTATCTATCTATCTATCTATCTATCTATCTATGTATCATCTATCTATCTATCTCTGACACATACCTTTGGGCATTTCTCCACAGAGCATACTCATAATGAAGTATAGTCTGTGAAGCTTAGAGAACCATTAGCCACTGTGTTTCTTGAATTGTTTAAGTCTGGAGTAACTGTACTTTGCTAATCTGCTACCACTGTGAAGAACGATGTCAGAAATGGGGTTTTCTTTATTTTGTGGTGTTCATAATATTTTATTTACAATTATCATTTGAAATAACTTATATCATTTTCATCTAAAATACATTATTTTATTATTTAGGAGTCTTAACTATTGAAGAGAAATAGTTCTTAGAGTGCAAACGACAGATGAAATTATTATGAGCAAATATTTGCAAAAGGGTTTTATAATCATAACACTTCAGTTAATAAAACCCATAAATCAATTTATCCATAAGTTGCCCAGGTATTTGTATGTATAAATCAATGAAATACGTAATTCTTATGATCTCAACTGTTTTCATTTTATTCCAATCTAGAGTTATACTTTTAACCTGGAGGATGCTAACACCGCAATTCATCTATTAACTTGGACAAATAACACGATGGCAGCGGAAGAGTTTGCATATGGCTCTTCTTCACTTGCACGGTAAATGACTCTGTTGGCGTCATTGGATCATGAGTTGAGGCAGAGCTTTATTGGCAGAGAAGTGAATGATTCTTTTCATATACACATGTTTGCTTCTTTGTCCTCTCTTTGCCTGAACTGAAGGTTTAACTCATGAACGTAACTTTCCCCTTGATTTTCTAAACATTTATTATTTTTTTATACAAAAGGCAAAACATCAAAGACTGAGGGACACATACCCATATTCCTGTGCACACACAAGCACAGACACACATAGGAGAATGTTCCTCTTGGTTCATTCCCCAGATGGTTGTGACAGTCAAGGCTGGGCTAGGCCAAACCCAGGTACCAGCAGCTCCATCCTGGTGCTCCACACAGAAGGTAGGGATCTGACACTTGGGCCATCTTCTGTCTTCTTTCCAGGTGCATTAGAAGGAAGCTGGTTAAGAAGCAGAGCAGTTGGGAAATGGACTGGCATTTTGAGATGGAAGCTGTTGTTACAAATAGTGTAACTGATATGCCTTAATGTCTTCCTCCTCCTCTCTCCCTCCTCAACCTATCTTCTCCCCTCTACCTCCCTTCCTCTTCCTTTTTTCTTCCTCCTTCCCTCCTGCTCCCCCTCCTCATCCTCCTCTTTGTTTTTCTCCTCTTCCTTCTTCTCTTTCTTTGTAAACTATCTCCAGCCTATTTATTACTTGTGTACTCAGTTTGTCACAGTAGCCAGTTAGTCTCCTAAAGTGAGGTTCACTAAGCACTAATATTTAGAAATTTCAGGAAACAGATGTGTGAAACTATTTTGGTATATCTCTTTTAGATCAATGATACCAAATAGGTGAAACATCTAAGTAAACCAAATTAGACAAACCTGTCCCAAATTTTGATTTATGAGAATCAATTTTCTGGAATGTAATTGGCCAAATACTCTCTCAGGCACAGTTTTCGATATTTTATTTTTTAATTGTATTTTTTATTATTATCATTGTAAGATACAATTCCATAGGCCCTGGGATTTCCTTTATCTCCTCCCCAATTCCCTCCTCTCTCACTGTGTTTCCCTAAGTCATTACTAAAGTATAGTTCATAGAAAGTCATATGTCCATCATTGTGGGCATGGACAATGGCAGAGAGTTCAGCTCTATTGTGAAGACATAGTAAACAGTTTCCTTGGGAGTCCGCCTTTGTCTGGAAGTAGAGATGCATACTGCATTGTATCCTCACATCTGGATATGACAGTCTCCATCGCGCAGCTGCTATACATCCCTTAAATGAAAAGCCACAATACAAAATCAACAACAGGAAGAAAAAGATAAATTTACAATGCCATGAAGATATTTTAAACTGACAGAGTATAATTCAAGGAAATAAGACTGCAACTATCATTACAAGAATCTGAGCATAAAAAAATCAAAACAAGTCACAAGTCTTTGATTTAAATATTTCTCCTTTCCTCTTCTCTCTTCTTTTCCCTTACCCTTCACTGTACTTTTTCCCCCTTTACCCTCCCTCCCCTTCACTCCTCTCCTATCCTTCTATTTTCCATTCCTTTCTTTCCTGTGAGTTGGCCTGGGACACTTGGGCTGACTTGCTCACCCAGGCTACTCAGGACAGGGTCTAGGGATAAGCTACACTGCAAGAGCTGGGTCCCTAGAAAGGCCTGCAGCCAGATCCATGGGGCTCAATTGGGTTGCCTGGCTTGGAGTGGATAAGGTTTACTGTCTGAGCTCTGGAGCCGAGGCAGTCACTGGACCTGGCTTCAAAGGCAGCCAAGGTCTTGAGCAAAATCATATAGGCAGGGGCACTAGAGGAGGCCTTCAGCCAGAACTGCAAAGACTGAGATGATTCTCTGGCCTACCCTGAATGTGAAAGGCTGCAATAAAGTCTAAGGCAACATCATACAGGCAGGGTGATTGCCTGGCCGTGCTCAGTGATCCAGCTTGGAGAGGATCTGAGCTTGAGTGTTGCTGCTCAGAGCAACATGCCCTTGAAACTGGTCATCTGGGGTGTCCAGAAACCCTACCCTTCCCAGAGTTGCTCCAGATCCCCCTGATGACCTTTGGCATTGGAAAACAGCTCCATGTTTCCATTCCTTTCTGGCTTTGAGAGTCTCTGGATCCCTGATCTCAGGGACCAGAACCCCAGTGGGAGCCCTGATATTGATGCACATGTTGCAGGTTGAACCTGCAACTTTGCTGACTCTAGTGCAAAGCAGATGACCATAACTAGACATGCACATGAGCTAAGTCTGCCTACTTCAGTGAACCATTCAAAGACCTTCACTACCCCTTCTACAGGTGAAAAGATAGCTATAGCCTTTGCTTTGTCCTTAGTAGAGTTCAACAGACTTGTTTTAGCTACTTCTCTTGATTCTCTCTGAATAACTCCATAGTTAGTTCTTCTAATTCAGTGCTGGAAGATCTCAATGTGTCACATGAACATAATCTTTAAAAGCCAGATGATTGCTTTATACAGATTGGCCTCCACTGAATGTATGTGTGAGTTCTTCACCTTTTAAATACACTTTGTCAAAAAAAAAAAAAAAAAACAAGAAAAAAAAAGAAAATCCTTTAATTTCAGTTACAGAAACTGCTTCAAGAAAGAAAAACTTGAGCCAGAGCAGTGATGTGGCTAGGCAATCCCCTGGACTGCAGTGCCAGCATCCCGTATCGATGCCTACACATGTCCCAGATGCTCCACTTCTGATCCGGGTATCTGTCCATTTCTTGGGAAAGCAGCAAAGGGTGGTTCAGACTGATGGGTCTCTGCATTCGCATGGGAGATCCAATAAGTTGCTTGCTCCTGGTTTTGTCTTGGCTGGGAATTGGTTGTTTTGGCCACCTGGGGAGTAAGCCAGAGAATGGAATACTCACCATCCCCCACCTCCCCTGTCTCTCTGTAACTCTGACTTTCAAGTAAAATAAATAAATCATTTTTAGAAAGAAAATCTATAACGATGTCAAGCAAAGTTGAAAGTTTTGAGTGAAAACAATTGTTTCCCTGCTCCATTATGTATCGTAAGTGATAAATGTCCTTTTCTAGAACTCCGAAGTTACTTTGCATTTATGACACTGATATCAGACATCAGAATATGGAGTCTACATTCCTTATCTTCCTTCGGGAAATCTCTGTTCAGATCTATAGCCCAGTTTTAATTGAATTATGTGCTTTTTTCATAACAAATTGTTTGAACTCATTGCCTCTTCTATGTATTAATATATTATCAGAAATACATATATAGCATGCAGATATTTTCTCCTATTCTTGAGGTGATCTCTTCATTTTTTCTTTGCTTTACAGAAACATTTTAGTTTGTTGTAGTAACATTTGTATGCTTTTGCTACTTGTGCTTTTGGATTTTTTAAAAAGATGCATTTATCTAAAGTCAGAGCCACATAGACTGTGAGGTAAGGAGAAGAGAGACAGAGAGAGAAAGAGAGAGTCTTTCATCTGCTGTTTCACTTCCCGAATGGTTGTAACAATTTGGACTGAGCAAAAGTGAAGCTAGTATTCTGGAACTCTGAGTGTCACATGAAGTTACGAAGTATTTAGATCATCCCCTCCTGATTTCCTAGGCACGTTAGCTAGGAACCAGCTTCAAGGTGGAGCAGCCTGATTTGACGCAGTTTTCATATATTATCCTAGATCCTCACTTGGCAGCTAAGCCCACTGCATCACCGTGTCAACCCTGCTTTGGGATTCTGATGCGAAAAGTCCTTACCCATTCCAACCTCTTGAATTGCTCCTGTTTTCTTGTAGTTTAGAAGTTTTCACATGCAGGTGTTATATCCATTTTGAGAACATTTATGTGCATTGTAAGAAATAGCTTCTTTATTCTACATGAAAATCCAAATTTCCCAGTGTTACTTACTGAAAACATTAGTTTTTCCCAATGTAAGTTCAGTATCTTTGCAAAAGATCAGTTGACTGTAGATGCACAGCTTACTTCATTTTGCGTGTGAATCCATCTTATGCCTCTAGCTTGTCTCATAAGAATGCTCAAGGTGCATATGAAAAAATGACCAACAGTAGTAATCACCACAGAAATGATTATCACACATTGTGATAAAATACATCTTAGATTGACTGTCAGAAAAGTGAAAAGAAAACATGCCTGCTTGAGAACATGGAGAGCAGGAAATCTCTGCACACTATTGGTAAGGATGTAAACTAGTATTGCTGCTGTGAAGGATGATAGGGCGAGTCCTGAGAAAATTAAAAATATCACATGATCTGGCAATAGAGTTACTGTGTATCTGAAGAAACTAAAATCTTACTGAAGAGACTTCTGCACGCTTACATTCATTGTAGCACTCTTCACAACAGTCAATGAAAAGAAACAATTTCAATGTCCATCAAATGAGGAACGAATTTTGAAAATGTGGTACCTGCGTGATAAAACAGTAGCCAGTCATAAAAATGAACAATTTTTGTAATTTGCAGTAATGTAAGTGGAATTAGAGATGTCAAGTGAAATATGTTAATCACAGAAAGACAGGTATCACATTATTTCATTTTTGTATGGAGGTTTAAAATATGATTTCATAGAAGTTAGGAATATAACAGTTATAGAAACGAGGGAAGATGGAAATGTGGGGGAAGAATGAGTGCAAATGCTAAGTAACTATTTCAAAATAAGTTTTGGGTAGATATTATGTAGTCACAAAAATACTTAAGCATTGTACACTGTATACATGCAGCAAAGCATTAGATTGTGCCATATAAATACATACAATAACGGGAACTGGAAGGGAAGGGAGGATTGGCTCGTTATCTTTTTTAAAATTATTTTTTAATAATCTTACTTAGTTGATTAGGGTACAAAGGGTCAAGGGCTACAGGGTGAAAGTGGGTAATACCATTGTTTCCACACTAATATTATCATTTTTCCCTGTATCTGGGGTCAGGGGAGAAACAAAGGGAAAAGCCCCACCCTACCTCCCACCCATCCCAGATCCCCAAGGGGAGGCGCACTCCGAGGGTCCTGCTCAAACAGTTTTGATAGTTCATCAGTTCTGGATTGTTGCCAATCTCGCCGTTCCAATCGCAATGAAACCTATTCAGAGTCCACTGGCTGGCAGTCTCTTCATGGTTGGGGTTCTAAGATCAGCAGTTTAGTTGGAGGGATCTCCAAAGAAACTTCATCTGAGATGATCCCAGGCCTGATTCTTGCGCGAGTTTGTTAGTACAGACTCCAACACCGTCCGTCACACCAATCAGCTTATACACATGCTGGTCATTGTGATTGCTTGGTCCGTTCTGTTTCCAAACTTGTCTTCCTCGTGAACCAATGGGTGTTGTAGTCCAGCTCAATCCTACCCACTTCATACTTGGTCCTCATGCAAACTGCTCGTTATGTTAAGTATGATTGAAGGGAAGGCTTTTTTGAATAGATGCTTCTTTGAGAGTGTGTATGCAACTGTATTCAGTTTTAATAACAGCAGCATTTTGTCCTATGGTTCTTTTCTCCTTTTTATTTTTATGGAGATCATCTGCTATACATGCTGTAGTATCATGTTATTAATTATCTTCATATCCCTATATAACTTTTTGAAAAGATATGAAGAAAACTGCCTTGTTAGGAGAAAATATCTTAATATGTCATATGAACATATAAGTAATATTTAAATAAAACAAATATAATTTGTTGAATTCAGGCTACTTTTTTTAAGAAAAAGTATCAGGCAATTTGTGACATTGATGAGTGAAAAGATTGTGAAGGTGTTAAAAAATGAAGAGTGTAAGGAATTTGCTAACATGGATATTTGGCAATAAGGCTTAATGAAATGTTGATTTTGTGTTGTCTCAATACTTAGGATATGGTCATGCAAATCAACGGGTGAAGAACTGAAAAGGAGAAATAAAATCGCCAACCAAGAGATAAATGGTCTGTCAGTAAGGCTTTTATGGACAACCACTGAAAGACATTTAGTTAACCTATTTCAGTTATAAGTATTGTTACCTTATTATATCAAACTGAAAGAGTAGAAAACTCACTGGAACTCGTGTATACTTCGACAGAATTATTTTTAAGGAAGTCAAGATGATATACATATGGAAATATGGATATTGACAGCAGACTTCCCAGTTTCTGATCCTAGTTCAACAAATTAACTGAGTTTTGGATTGATCACTTGATTTAATTTTCAAGGATCTGTTACTCACAAGAAAGATTGTTATAAAGCTAGTTGGAAACACACACACAGAGGGCGAGAAAAGGGAGACACACACACACATACACACACAGGGAGAGAGAAGGAGAAAGAGAGGAGAGAGAGAGAGAGATCGCTCTTCATCTGCTTGTTCATTCCCCAAGCGGATGTAATGGCTAGAGCTGGGTTTTTCTGATTCCAGGAACCATGATCTTCTGTGTCTCCCACATGGGTGTAGGGGTACAAGCCCCTGGCCATCTTTTGCTGCTTTTCCAGGCACATTATCAGAAGTGGAGCAGCTGAGATTTGAACCTGATATGAGATGCTGGCACCACAGGTGGCAGCTTTATTCCCTATTGCACAGCTCATGCTTCAACTAAATTTGTTTGTAAGAAAAAAGTGTGGAGGAGATAAAAGGAGGGAATGAGAAGATAGAGAGAGTGATGTGTTGACTCACTCTCCAAGAGACTGTAATGTTCAGGACAGAGTCAGACCAAATTCAGACACCAGAAATACAATCCAGAGCCTCCACCTGAGTGGGAGGGAATCATCTATGAAAACCATCATCGGGCCCGTCGTGGTGGCCTAGAGGCTAAAGTCCTCATCTTGAATGCACCAGGGTCACCTATGGGTGCCGGTTCTAATCCCGGCAGCTCCACTTCCCATCCAGCTTCCTGCCTGTGGCCTGGGAAAGCAGTCGAGGACAGCCCAAGCCCTTGGGACCCTGCACCCATGTGGAGACCTAGAGGAGGTTCCTGGCTCCTGCTTTGGATCGGTGCAGCACCAGCCACTGCGGTCACTTGGGGAGTGAATCATCAGATGGAATATCTTCCTCTCTGTCTCTCCTCCTCTCTGTATATCTGACTTTGCAATAAAAATAAATAAATCTTAAAAAAAATCATCAGCTTTCTCCAATGGTGTGAATTAGGAAAAGCTGGAATGTAGAGCAGGGCTGAAGCTAGAACCAAGAAACTAGCATATGGATATAGGGATCACATGTGTGGGGTTTTAAATGCTATACCAAACTACCAATCATCCCAGTCACTTAGTAGTTAATCAGTACTTAGCAAATTTCTCATTCCTGAAAATGTGTTTTTTTTCCTAATGTAATCAAAATTTTGAAGATTAAATAAAGACAATGAATATAAATGCCTAGGTAAAAAAATTATTGTGTAATATCACTGTTTAAAAGTAGGTTCAATAGTCTTTTCCTAAAGCTCAGGGTAAAATTTAACAGAGACAGAGAACAAAGCCTTCAAGATCATCTGTTGTTCTTCACATAAACTCTTTAGTTTTCACATGCACATAAAAACAAATAGAAACATTCTTCAAGATGGAAATGTCAGGCAAGTTCTTGTTGTACTGATAAGCTTCCTATGCTTTTCTTACACTTGGCAAAGTATATTTGTGTATGCTCAAATCCTTTTGGTAATTAGAGTCAAGTTATGGATTGACATTAACATGGAGAAGTACTTTGTGAATATCATATACACATTCTGTTTTCCCCTTAACCTTTCATTTTTATTTAGAGTTGACATTTATTCATTTTCATTGCAGGCACTTCACAAGTTGTCTCTCTACATTCATGTGTGTGCAAAATCACCATCCTGAACTCTAAAACTTAACTATTGAATGAAAATGGTAATCTTAAAAAATTTTCTAGATCCCAGGGAAATAGTCTAGTGGCTAAAGTCCTAGCCTTGCATCTGCTGAGATCTTATGTGGGTGATGGTTCAGGTCCCGGCGACTCCGCTTCCCTTCCAGCTTGCTGCTTGTGGCCTGGGAGAGCGGTAGAGATGGCCCAAAGCCTTGGGACCTGTGCCAGAATGGGAGATCCAGAAGAAGCACATGGCTTTGGGTTGGCTTTCCAGCCATGCGGCCACTCAGAGAGTGAACTAGTACATGGAAGATCTTTCTCTCTATCTCCTCACTATAAATTTGATTTTGCAATAAAAAAAAATGAAAAGTTTCCTTATCCATTTCTAGGTTTTCAGTAGAATTTGATATGTAGGATTAGAATGAAAAAGTCATCATTATATAATATCTGAGCCAGCTTTTATCCCACCAGCTGTATATATATTGGAGATACACATCTCTCCTGCATGTCTGCTTTTGATGGAAAAGTTTCAGTGTACATCATCCTGTTTCTCTGTTTTGAACAATGCATGTTAAAATTATTATTTCCTTTTTTAAAGATTTATTTATTTATTGGAAAGGCAGATATACAGCGAGGAGGAGAGACAGAGAGGAAGATATTCCATCTGCTGGTTCACACCCCTAGCAGCCACAAATGGCTGGAGCTAAGCCAATCGGAAGCCAGGATCCAGGAGCTTCTTCTGGGTCTCTCACGTGGATGGAAGGTCTCAAGGGCTTTGGGACGTCCTCCATTGCTTTCCCAGGCCACAAGCATGGAGGAAGATTGGAAGTGATGCTGCTGGGGTTAGAACTGGCATCCATATGGGATCACAGCACCCTCAAGGTGAAGACTTTAGCCACTATGCGATTGCATCTGACCCCAAATTTCTATTTCTTGATGTAGCCCTCCCAACAGTTTAATGAGTGTTCTAGGGCTTTTTTTTTCTAATTATGCTTCTATGGGTATTTTAATAGGAAAGTGAGATTAAACCATAACAATACCAGTTCTGTGGATATTTTATTTATGTCTTACTTCAAAACCTGAAAGGAGAGCTTAGTGCATTGTAACTGAGTTATCAAGTTAAGTAGAAAAAGTGGCAATATCTTGAGAAACTGCTCAGAGTTTAAATGTTTCTTGTTTTTCATATCACCAAATGATGTAATCCTTGACCTGCAATTTGACATTCTAAGTATAGGATGTCAAATATCTTAGTATTAAGTATGATTAAGTCAACTGGATTTCATCCAGTTTTAAATGTTAGCTTTTTTAAATGATACTGAGGGACCTGAAAGCATATCGTTGACCTTAAGCACAATGTAAGAAAGTTTAAAGGAAGGCTTATATACAAGAATGATGAAAGTGCAGACATAATCTCTGAAGACAATAGCTTTCTGAAGTGTTGCGAGTCATATGCTGCTTTTTCCTGAATTTTCCTCTTCAGGCAGTTTTATATTTTATTTTATAAAACAGTTGCACTTCATCTGCACTGACAATATTAAATTATTGTAGGAGACAAAGAGGAAAGTGAGAATCTAGACTTCAAGGGCTAGCTCTTATGTGCCTTCTATGAATAAAGCTCATAAAAAGTGTGTTTTTCTAACGTGCTCTTTTTTGAAGCAACATTTCTCAATTTCTAAGACATAGAAATATGTAGCACTTGACACTGAAGTCACTTTTGGGATGGGCTTGAGAAGTGTTTCTCAGTCTTGAGTCTCTAACTAATTACCCTAATTTTCTGAAGTTTATGCTTACTTTATGTTCTCAACTGCACTTCTCATCTTCCGTTTTTTTTTTTTTTCTGTTGATATCGTCTGATTCACTTACTGAAATTTCCCATAATGTCTCTTACCTCTAAGGCATCGCCTGAGGAGATATAGATCCATATCCCACAAGTTATTATCATATTACTTTGCTCACGTTGTTGTTTTTCTCTTCCTGGAACAAACCATCTTGTGTTCAACTAATTAATTATATAGTATCATTTACGATTATGAGTCTTTTAGTCCATATTCTCCTCTACCCATCAAGTTTTCTTCAGCCTGTAAACAACATGATTATTTATTGAATTCTTGCCTTGTAAAAGTTGGCATCACAAGATTGTTATTTCTGCATTTTTAAACAATGAATAGCTTTTATTTTATTGTCATAGTGTAAAATATTGACTGAATGAATCACATCTAACAACTATGTCTTCCTTACTTAATAATTAAGGCTTTATCTTCATTGTGCTTTTAGAATTTAATTTTAGGACTTATTTCATCTTTATATTTGAATGACACAGTTATAGAGAGAAAGAAACACAGAGAAAGAAAGATTGGTTCACTCCCTAAATGACAGCAGTGACTGGAGTCAAGCCAATCCATTTTGGGGAGCCAGGTTCTCCCTCCATGTCCTCTATGTGGGTGCTGGGGCTTAAAGACGTCTGCTTTCCTCTGCCACATTCCCAGGGCATAAGCAGTGAGCTAGATCAGAAGTGGAACAGATGAGAACCAAACTGGTACCCACATGGTATGCTGGTATCACAGGCAGAACACAACCCACTACAGCACAGAGCCAGCCACTATAGAAGTGTTTCAAAGTAAGTTAAAGATATCTTATTCACATTCAATAAGTACTTATAAGACAGAAAAACTGTAATTCTTGAGCCTGAGCTGATAGAAATATAGAGGAAAGAAGCCTTATTGAAAAATTGATAAAACTTGAATTGATAAAATATCATTGGTTCACCCTCAAATGAGCACAATGGCCAGAGCTAAGCCTAACCAAATCCAGGAGCCAGGAGCCTCTTCCAGGTCCGCTATGTGGTTCAGAATCCCTAGGTTTTTAGCCATCCTCCACTGCTTTCCTAGAGTACAAGCAGGGGACTGGATGGGAAGTGGAGCAGTCAGGACACGAACTAGTGCCCATATGGTTATTTTTTATGATTTCTTCTGCTGGTATTAACTGGGTTTGTTGCTGTTCTATGTCTGCCTTCCTCACCACACCTTGTAGCTCAGAAATATTTTCTCCCTGTGTTAGAGAAGGGTCTCCATCTGCATTCCTTCAATGGGGATACCTTTTGGAGAAGAAGTTTGTTAATATAAAAGTCATCAAAGCTGGTTCATGCTTTAAACAATAGGAATGTCATTCACAGTTGTGTTAGGCTACTGAAATTATTGCTTCTGTTACCTGTTATTTTAACATTGCTTATTTGCAAGTTCAGATCTTTTATTTCTAAAGGACCAGCATACAATTTTCCGTTGATTAAAATGTGATCTGATATCATTTTGTCAATTGCCAAATTTGGCATGGCATTGTCAAGCAGTAGTTTTTGAGTTTCCTTTTGCTTATTTTTTTACTAAGAGGATGGCAGATGGAATGGATGTTCTTATCGGTAAAAAAAAATCATAAATTATAAAAACAGATATTTTACACAATCTCACAGCAAGAAAACTGATTTTACTAGGTATTCTTTCAGATTTTGCAAATTTTATTTGTCTCCAGCATTTCAGAATCTGAGTGCATTATTTCCTGAGACAATCAAGCAACTTAATTTCAGCACATCAGATTCTTAATTCTAATGTATCACATAATTTCCATTAAACTTCATCACTCTTGTTATTATCACATTTAACTTAATCAGTGTGAAAACTACTTGAAAGTACAGTTTATATAAAAAACACTAATGCACTCTTCCAATGAATACAGTAATAGTCTGATGCACTCATAAAATGTTTTTCTTCAAAGCTATTTCCAGCATTAGACAGAGAATGTTCTATATTTACCAAATTGGGTCAAAAAGTTAGAAGCAAAGTGACATTGAAAAACATAAATACTGGCTGTTTATCACTAGTGTTTAGGGGCACACATATCATCCTGCTACATTGCCATTGTCAAGCACTGAATGAAGATACAGGAGTATTTAAATTCCAATTTAGCAATGCAGTCACATTTTTAACATAGGTAGTTTTAATTAATTTATTGTAAATTTATTGAGAGGCTACAAATAAACTTTTTAAATTATTATTGTTTTTTAATTTTATGGAACAATTCCCCCTCTCATATTCCTGCCTTCTGACTGACTTTCCCAATATTATTACAATAGCATAGTCCTTCATAAGAACTGTGTATGGTAATGACTTAGAATAATCCTACTTTATATGCTGCTGCACAGTTGTAATAAGCTTAAAAGACTGATTGTAATTTTATTCATCTTTTTAAAAAAGGTTATATATTTTTATTGGAAATGTATATCAAATTTATGGAGACAAGGAGAAACAAAGATCTTCCATCTGTTGGTTTACTTCCGAAATGACCACGCTGGCCAGAGCTGAGGTGATCCAAAGCTAGGAGCCAGGAACTTCTCCATGTGGGTATAGGGTCCCAAGGACTTGCGTCATCTTTTCTTACTTTTCCAGGCCATAAGCATGGAGCTGGATGGGACACAAACCAGTGACCATATGAGTTCCCAGCACTTGCAAGGTCAGGATTTAGCATTTGACCCATTGTACTTGGCCTGAATTGTGCTTTTCTATTAACTTTCTCAAAAAAGTCTCACGTATGACTGCCTAAGTTTGCATGTAGTCAGGTTTTATTAGCTGATTGCAGATTAAACTACTATAACATTTCTCATGTAAGTATTGCTTTTAGATCTGGATAATATTCTATTGAATATATATATTTTTTAAGATATGGAAAACAATCAATTGGAAGATATATGTGTGTGTGTAGATGTGCATACACACACATATACAGTTCTTCTGTAAAATATTTGCAAATAAGAATATTTGTTTAAAATTCAGGTAAAGTCTAATGCGAAGCTTCAGTCACTATCTGCCATCTGCCTGTTTTGAGTATAATTGTGTGACAATTCCCAACACACCATACACATGGCAAAGCACCAGGTTTTCATCAATTTTACATGAGAAATAGGAATCCCTAACTAAATCTGGATTTAGATTCATGTTGATATTTGCTTTTACTTTAGTATTCAAGAGCCAGATTTTCTTGGCTTTTACAGACAAACATTACATTTTTAGTGGATTTTTTAGCCATTTATATTTCAAAAGATGACACAGTGTACTACTTACCTTGTAAAATGGTAAATATTACTCCCAAGGCTGCCCAACCTCAATAAAGCCTATTGTAAACCTAGCGTCCATCTTAACTCCAGGGAATTTTACACAGAAGAAAGTGATTCAGAAGTAATTTCTCTGTTCTTCAGGAGTCTTATCTCATTGAGAGAGAGTATTGGAAGCTTTTTTTCTTTCTTTTATTTCTTTTCTATCTACTCTTTACATTTTATTACAAGCCTTGCAAAGTCTGTCTGCTAAGGCCCCAAATCTTGAAAACATGTGTTTCTATTTTATTTTTTTCTTCCCATGCAGTATCCATTTCTTCATTCCTTGCTCTCTTTTCCAACAAAGGACATTTTCTTCTCTGTGACCGCCTTATCAGATGTAATTTTATTTCATTTAGATTTTATATTTTTATACAGGCTCACCTGTATCATTTTAATGACTATTTTATTGAATTGAAAGGCAGAATTTATGCAGAGACGAATAATATTGAGGGATATAATCTATTTTTTGGTTCACATTCCCATAGACTGAAATGTCTAGGACTCAATCAGGCCAAAGTCTTAGCTAGGCGATTCATTAAGGTCTTCCACAGGGTTACAGGGGATCATGGACTTAGGCTATCCTGATTGTGGCCTGGGAAAGCAATCGAAGATGGCACAGAGCCTTGGGACCCTGCACCCATGTGGGAGACCTGGAAGAGTCTCCAAGCTCCTGACTTCGGATCAGCACAGCTCCAGTCGTTTCAGCCACTTGGGGAGTGAATCAGCGGATGGAGGATTTTCCGGTCTTTCCTGCTCTGTGTTTAACTGACTTTTCAATAAAAATAAAATAAATATTTAACAAAATACTAAATTAAAGAACCATTAGGTAGGATAAATAGAAAGGACACTATTAGCATCAAAATGTATACTGGTAACAATAAAGGAAAGCTAATTTTATGAGAAGAAACAGCCTGTAGTAGTTGAATATCTCATATGAAACTTTTCACATAAAACAGAATGCCTGGATTACTATAGAGAGAGGAAAGTTGTGACAAATGGCTGAGAGAATATAAGGATATTATAGTAGATTTTTGGAGAATGATGGTTGTGCGGCGTTAGGTTGGCAAAGATTAGAAGAAAACAAAGATCTTCAGCTTGAGTTTTCATCTTTGTAGAGAGCTGTTTTCTCTTCAGCCTTTCATATTCCTTTAGCATTTCTTGCCTTGAAACTGAGCTTGAGCATTCTCTTTTGATGAAACATGTTTAGCATAATTTCATTCAATAAAGCAAACCTATTTCCAAATGATAACGAAACTCCTTCAGCATCAATTTCTACAGATAATACAACCTTAAATTCCCTGGATAACACTAAATAACACCCACAGGTGTTGTATTCCTTCCTGGTCTGGTCTGCCCCCTTCCCAACTCTTGCTCTGAAGTGGGAGTGGTTGTCCAGCAGGGGAGCCCACATTCCCCCTTCTGGCTTTGCCCCTCCCTCCCTGGGTTGGGGTTGGGGTTCCCACAGGAGAGTGCGGGGCCAGAGTGTGGGATGCATTCTGGTCTGGATATGGCTGCAATCTTCCTTGGCACAAGTGTGAACTGGGGCTGGGTGCACCTAATTGGGCTAGGTGCCTACATCATCTGGTGCTCTGGAGAACCTGGGTAGATGTATGATGGACTAAGCTAGGTCTCTGCCCCTATTGAGCCACGTGTGAGCAGTGTTTGGTTATGGACACACATTGGCTAGGCTGAAATATCCAACAGTGAAATGCAAAAGAAAATTCAGGCAAAACTTTGATGAAGGGAAAATTAAGAATTTATATATATATGTATTTTATATATATATATATATATGTATATATACACTGTACCAATTAAGTAGAGACATTGAGTTGACAGCTCGATATACCAAAGTAAATATTAAAGTGAGGTAAAGACTATGGAAAAAAACTTTACAATTTCAAAATTAAGCATTATATTTTAAAGTATGAACATGGATGCCATAGTAAAATAGAGTGTAAAAAAATTGTGGGATAAAGCCATGTGACATGGCAAAGCGGTAAATATGAAAGGTAGAAGATACTTGCAGGTTGGAGTAGATGGCCCAATGTCCTATGCTCGTCCCTGATATGGATATGAACCTGGGAAACAAATAATGGCCTTTAGGGGAGAGTGACTGAGGGAGAGCCCTGGAACTCAGAGATGCAGTGATGGAATTTCCAGACAGCATGAAAACTTGGAATGGCATTGTAGCACCAAACCCAACTTGCTGAGGCACAGATCCAACCAGTTTCTCTAGGGTGGACAGCTTGCTCTCCAGGGATGGGGCAGCTCACAAAGCAGAGAATTGGTCCCCAGGACCCTCTAATTGTTGGAGTCTTGTACCATGTGTGTATAGCAATTTTGTAACTGTGACAATTTTGCCGTGAAAATGAGGATTTACTGTGTGGTTTGTTCTAGGGGC
Source organism: Ochotona princeps (assembly GCF_030435755.1). Classification (NCBI taxonomy): domain Eukaryota; kingdom Metazoa; phylum Chordata; class Mammalia; order Lagomorpha; family Ochotonidae; genus Ochotona; species Ochotona princeps. Next base: position 69,696,158 of record NC_080834.1, read on the forward strand.
ACTTGTTTAATACACATTTTCAAATGATATGATTTTCTGTATTGGGGAGACTATAAACTGATAAGAACTCATAATAGAGTTGGTAGAGTTTCAGGATGTAAAACCAGCACAAAAACTAAATAATCTGTGTACATAGGTATGGCTGAGAAAGAACTTACAAGATCAGTACTGTTCAGAAGAACTACAAAGGAATGCAAAGACATTGGAATAAATGTTAACAAGGCAGTGAAATATCCTCTGTAATGAAATCTAAGAAAAAAAAGGAAAGAAATAAAAAAAGACAGGAAAAATAGGGCACATTTTATTGCAAGTTAATTGTTTGTATTAATTATTATTATCAAAATGTTCCTACTATAGAACACAATTTTCAAATCCAATGTGATTCCCATTGAAATACCAACATTCTTCTCAAATCTAGAAAAACTGACATTAAAATTCATAAAGAAAAGCAAAAGACACAAAATAACTAACGAAAGCATAGGAAACAATGCCTGAGGCACCACGGTACAGGATTCCAGGACAGAATACAGGATAATAATAATCAAAAGAGCCTGATAGTTGCATAAAAATTGGCGTCTAGACCAATGGGACAGAATTGAAACTCTGGAAATTATTCCATAATTTTACAACTTAGTGATCTTTGACAAATGAGCTTAAATCAGCTCTTGCAAAGAGGGAAGTCAATCTTTTATTTAAAAAAATATATTTTTACATTTACTTTTTACTTGAAAGTAAAGAGAGAGCTGGTTTTGCAGGAAGGGGGCATGGAATGGGCAGGAGAAAAAGGATCTCCCTTGGGCGGATTCACTCCACAATGGCTGTAATGTCCAACGTTGGGCAGGATTCAAGATGGGATCCAGGAGTGTCTTTCATGTCTACCATGTTGCAAAAATTCCCAAGACTTAGAGCAATCCTCCACTGCTCTCCCAGATCATTATCAGGGAGCTGGATCAAAAGTAGAGCAGATGGAACTCAGATCAGTGCCCATATGAGATGCCAGAAGACTAGACAGAGCATTAGCCTGTTATGCCACCATGCTGGACACTAAGAATAATTTCTTAGAAAGAGCTGGTAAAATTGGAACTTAACTGAAATATAAAAGAAGAAGCCTGTTTTACACACTATGAAAAAGTCAATTCACAATGGATTAATAACCTAAAGTTAAGACCTGAAGTCATCAAGTTACTACAGGAAAACATTGGGAAAACACTGAAAGATATCAGCTTCGGCAGACTTCTAGGATAAGATCCAGCAGCACAGAGAACAAAAACAAAAATAGACAAATAGGATGAAATCAAACTAAGAAGCTTTAGCATACCAAAGGAAACAGTCAATAATGTGAAGAAGTCACAAAATGTGTTTCTAATAAAGTATTAATAATCAAAGTACAGAAGAGCTCAGGAAAATGAACAAAACAAAAAACAAGTAATCCAATATGAAAGTGGGAAAAGGACAGGAGCAAGCATTTTCAACGGATAAAATATAAATAGCCAAAAGATACATGAAGAAATATATAGGATTGCTAGCCACTAGGGGAAATAAATAAATAAATAAATAAATAAATAAATAGATGCTCAGCACCCATCTAATGACTAGACAAAGAACATGTGATATCTATTCACAATGGACTATTATTCAGCCATAAAAAAGAATGAAATTCTGCGTGGATACAACTTGAGACCATTTTGCATAGTAAGCAAGGCAAATCATAAAGAGAACTAACACATCTTTTTCTCTGATTTGTATTATATACTATATTTAGAGTACAAATTGAAAAAGGTTATAATTTTAATTGTGAAAGTCTTTGCCTGTGTCAATATAAAGCAGAGGTCTTTCATTCTGCTTTCTCACTTGTTGAATTATTTATTTAATCGAGGGTTAAGGATCTTTTTTAAAGTAAATTTAAGTTGTCTTATCACAAAAATTAAAGCAAACAATGGAAAAAGGAGGGAAGAAATTAACATCAACATTCTTAAAATTGTTTCTATGGATTATTTGTTGTCTTCTAATAATGTAAAAATATAAAACAAGAAAAAGATAAAGCAGACTTTAACTTAAAACTGTAAAAGTATAGTTACAGTTTTAACTTAAAACTGTAAAAACTGTTAATTGCTCCTTTAACACTGCATAAAGGATTAACAATAAGACAAAACGGAAGCACCCAATACAGAAAGAAAATATTTTCAAATCTACAGTGATTCAGGGATTCTGAATCTTACTGTAATCATTGAACATGTCAACCAGACAGAAAATCAAAAAGTTAGCAAAAATAGTGAAAGATAAAGGTGAAAATTAAATATGCTTATGAAAGGACAAGGAGTCATTCAATAAACTAAAAGTCTGTTGTCTAATCCTTCCCCATCAAGCACAAGAATCCAATATAGATACCAGTTTGTGCCTGGTTACTCCTGCTTCCAATCCAACTCCTTGCCTGTGGCCTAGAAAAGCAGTAGAGGATAGCCAAGCCTTGTAAGTCTGTACTCATGTGGTAGACCTGTAAGAGTCCTGGGTGCTGGCTTTGGATTGGTTCAGCTCCAGTCATTTAAGCCACTTTCAGAGTGTGTCAGTGGATGGCAGATCTTTCTTACCTTCTTTCTGTAGATCTGTCTTTCCAACAAAAACAAACAAATCAGTAAAAAACAGAAGAAAAGTTGAAAATGGCAATAAAAATACAACTTATTGAGCATTCCTACTAGTAATATGAAATTAGGTAGCTGTGAGGTGCTAGGAGGAGTGTATCATGGCTGAGGCCTGATTACTGGGCATGAATCTTGGGATTATGTTCAGTCATTGAGGGCCTGGAGGCATTGCCTTTAGGCATATGGGCAAATGGTCCCTCAGAACACTCACTGGATGACAGGTTCTGCCACCATGTTCTCTGGCCCACACCCCTAAGGTTTGCCTTTATTCCTTGGAAAACAATTATAGCCTAATCACTTCAAAAAGAAAAAAGTATAAGTTCATGAGAACTAGAAAGTACTTTTGGAGTACTACCTTGTATGTTTATGACTACTGTATTATGTAAAGTATGTCTCATTAACTGGAACAGCAGTTGTTCCTATAGCCAAAATATTCATAGGATTAGGTGTTGCTGAAGGTTGTTTAGAGATACAGGTGGACTGAATATATGGAAAACATACATTAAACTTCTTTTCCTAGGCTCCTGGTCCTTGTTCTTCTGTGGCTTTTTCATGTCACAGTGCTTCTATGTCCCAAGTTCCAAGATCCAAAAAGATCCATAAAATCATATGCTAAGAAATTGGAAACCTGAGAATGAATAAATTCCTCTATACATTCAATCTACCAGAATTAAAAAGTAGAAATACAGACCCCAATAAACCAACACTAAATAATGGAATTAAAATTTTCCATAAGACAAATCTGCATTGCTTGAAGAATTTAGCACCTAATTCAGTAAAGCAATTCATAAAGATGTGACTGCAAGTCTTCTGAAACCATACCCAAAATTGTAAGGGATGAAACCATGCTCAGATTTTTAAAACGCGGAAAGCATAGACCTGATAAAAATACAAAAAGATAAAACAAATGAAGGTGTAGGTTAACAGGACACAAGAGCAATAGATGCAAATTTTCAACCAAATATGAGCAAATTGAATCCAATCACACATCAAGATCTTAGTACATCATGATCAAATTGGATTAGTTCCAGCAATTTAAGAGAGGGTGAGTATTCAGACACCAACAAATATTATACAGCTTATCAACAGGATAAAGCACAAACATGTGTGATAACCCTAATAGATTTATAGAGAATATCCAGTGAGGTTCAATATCTCTTTATGATCTAAGCAGTTGACAAATTAGTCCCCAAAGAGATGCATTTCATCATAATACAGGTTTTTATGACAAAGTTACAAGTAATTCCAAATTATTAGGGAAGATTTTAAGGAGTTTCCATTAAGATCTGTAAAAAACAAGGTTGTTTACTTTCATCACTCTTATTCAACATACAATTGCAGGTCTTACACAAGCACAATCAGGCAACAGAATGAAATAAAAGGTATCCAAGATGGAGAGAAATTTTTGATATTTGCAGATTACATATAGACAGGTAAATAAATACCCCACCAGAAAACTGTTACAACTAATTAAGGAACTGAATAATCGTGAAGAATAGAGTATCAAAAAGCAAAATATTTTATACACCAAGTATTGTGATAAAATATGAAATCAGGAACAAATCCTATTCTTAAAAAACACAAAATAAGGCCATCATTCCTGCCCCCCGGTTGGTGGGGGGGTGGTAGGAAGCACATGGGGGCCCATGGATGTGTTTGGGTGGGAGGCAGAAGGGGCCTAAGGGTATAGCACCACTGGGCATGTGGGGATCTGGGAGTTCACCACTAGGCAGGTGGAGTGACCCTGGAGATTTTCCCATGTGTTTGGTCCTGGGCAAGCAAGTGGGAGGGGAGAACCCCAGCTTAGCATGTTGCTCTGGAGTGCTAGTACATCAGACCTGGAGAACCTCAATGGGTACAGATCTTGAGTGTGTGGAGGAGTAAGGCACCAGGCTAGCACATATGCCAGGAGCTTGGGCCTCTGTGGGTGGGGAGAGCATTGGATCAGCACACCAGCTGCTGGGCTTCAAATGGCTGGGCTGAAGAACCCATGCACTCCCGGGCACAAAGATTGTGGATTGAAAAGGGAAAGGAGAAATGGGATTTGGGGTAGGAAGGACAGTCACGAGGGACTTCCATTGGTAAGACCACTGTACTTGCAGGTAAGCAAGGGGACTGAGACTTGGTGTTTTGGAGGGGAAAGATCAGAAGACCTTTATGGGTCAGATCTATGGACCTGCCCGCATGGGAGACCTGAGCTGGAATTGTTAGCATGGAACACTGCTGATCACCACATGTCAGCCAACGCATAAGCTACGGCTGGGGGCCTGTCTGTCAGGACCAAATCCTAGCACCTAATAGACTGTAGGAACAATGGACAGGTCACATTAGGTTAGGCCATTACCCTAACCATCACACAAGAGAACCAGGTCTTGGGGTAGATTCTGTGGGGGATATATTAACCTAACACTGTGGAATTACAAATCCTACTGGTTAGCTTAAGGGTTGGGGTAGTGATGGGTCGAGCTAGGCATGATTTTGGAACCTGCCAACACTCATGGTTACTGGGACTGAGAACAGGGTGGGCAGGCCCAGGCTGCAGTACCCACATGTGCACCCTCAAACAGGATGTGAGGTGGGCCGGGCTGCCACATCCTCCAGCTCATACAAAGGCTGAGGGGAAGGGTAGGCTATGCTGGCTGACATGCGTGAGATTTGGGACTGGGAGTGGACCTAATGCTGGAACTTTGGAAACTCTCTTGGTGGGCCACAGCTCCCACTGGTGAACCTGTGGTCCAGGCCTGGGTGTTGTAGGCCTGGCAAGGTAGCTGTATCCACTGGCAAATGTTTTGGAAGGGGGTAGACCAGGCAGGGCCAAGCAATCCTTAGCCAACCGGTGAATGCAAAAGCCAGGCTGGAGTACAAATCATGCCAGGTTAGGCTATTGTACCTACTGGTATACATGAACCAGGGATGGGAGCCGACTGAGCAGGGCCAGGTTGCAGCACTTGCTAGCAGGAGTTGGGACTGGGGGCATGCCAAGCCAGGTCAGGCCAGCATCCGAAGGCAAAGGCCAAGACAGGTGAGTGGCTAAGTCAAGCTGCGTCAGAGCAACCACTAGCATGAGCGAGATCTGTGGATGGGAACAGGCCTGGTGGGGGAGCAAAAGGAATGCCTACCTGGGTTGTGGTTCCCACTAGTGAATGTGAGGACCAAAGTAGGAGCTGCTGTCTGGTCTGGCCATGGCTGCAGTGTCCCTTGGCATAAGTGTGGACTGGGTCTGGGTTGCACCAGACTGGGCTAGACTCCAGCACCCACTGGTGCTTGTGAGAACCAGGGTGGGTGTAAGACAGGCTGGGTTATGGGCCTAGCATGATAGAGTAGCGATTAAAGTCCTCGCCTTGCATGTGCCAGGATCCCATATGGGCACCGGTTCTAATCCCGGCGGCTCCACTTTCCATCCAGCTCCCTGCTTGTGGCCTGGGAAAGCAGTCGAGGACGGCCCAAAGCCTTGGGACCCTGCAATCTTGTGGGAGACCTGGAGGAGGTTCCTGGCTCCTGGCTTCAAACTGGCTCAGCTCCAGCCATTGCGGCCGGTTGGGGAGTGAATCATCGGATGGAGCATCTTCCTCTCTGTCTCTCCTCCTCTCTGTATATCTGCCTTTCCAATAAAAATAAGTAAATCTTAAATTTCTCTGCCCATGCTGAGCCATGCGTGAACTGTGTCTGGATATGGACCAGAATTGACTAGGCTGTAGCACTGCCACCACAAGGAAAAAAAAAAAAAGAAAAGAAAAGAAAGAAATAACTGGAATCGGTTAGGACTAGTCAGGAAAGAGCACTGTTTCTGCTAGCAGAAGAGACAGAGTAAGTAGGGCTGGTTTATGGACCCACTGATATGTGTGAGATTGGACATTGGAAGAGAACCTAGTAGAGGAGCTTGGGGTATTTCTCTGTCAAGACACAGTCCCTGCAGGTGAGTACAAGAACAAAGACAGGGAAGAGCCTAGACCAGGCCAAAATATAGCACCTACCAGGACACATTTGGCTGAGGTCTGGGGCAAGCCAGGCTGGGGCAGTTCATATTACCTGCTGGCAAATCTGAGAACCAGGATGGGATGAGGGTCATGCTAGATCAGACCTGGGAATAGATGCTGGTAGCATTGGGCTAGACTTTAGTCCTCAACAGCATGAGCTGGAATTGGGGGTTGGCTGGGCCCAGTTAGGCTACAGCGCTCACCATCATATGCTGAGGTAGGGCAAGCCATGCCAACTGGACCAGAGCACTTAACCAGCACATGTGGGACCTGGGGGGCTGGAAGGCAAGGGGAAGGGGTGAACCCAGTAGTGGGCCTGAATGGGGCTCCCCTACTTGGCCACTATTTCCACTGGTAAGCATGAAAGCCATGACTGGGGGGTCGGGCAGACCAGGCTGGGCTCGGCTACAACTCATGGTGGCTTAAATATGAGCTGGATCAGAGGAAAGACAAGCTGGGCTGACTGTACCTTCTGGTGCATGCATAAGCTAGATTGGGTATGGGTGGCTTGGGTTTTTCCAAGCATCAGCTGACAGATGCTGGCTCTGGGGCAAATTTTGTCAGGCTAAACCCCAGAACCACCTGGAGAGTGCAAAATCCAGGAGTGGTAGTGGGCCCATTAGGGAAACAGTGGACACCTCCCTTCTCGGTTGCAATTCCAGCTGGTGAGCATGAGAACCACGACTAAGGACAGGCATGGGTAGGCAGATTGTGGCACCTGCCAGCAACAGTGTGGAATGGATAATGGGGCTGGTTTGGATGAGCTAGACCTCAATGCCCATTGACGTGTCTGTGAGCTAAATTAGATGTGAGACAGACTGGACCAGTCTGCCATACATACTGGCAAACATGCGAACCGGGGCAGGGGTTAGGCCTGGCAGGGGTTATCGCAGGTCGCTCTAACTAGGCTCTCGCTCCCAGTCATTTCCTTAAAGACTAAAGTGTGTAGTGGGCAGGGTTGAGCTGGGCACCCACACACATTGGTTTGTATAGAAGACAGGGCTTGAGACAGAACTGAGCCAGCAATTGCAACTACCAGTATGTGTAGGCTGATTCAGGTGACAGACTGTGCCAGACCCTGTATTGGCAAGCATACACAAGAATCAGGTCTGGGATCACCTCAGATGAGGTTTCTTTGGAAATTCCCCACCCCCTCAATTGAACCACTGCACTCAGAACTGAAACCATGGAGAACATTGCAGGTTCCATAGTTTGATCATGGAGTGCATGTGTCAGAGCTAAGCCTCTTCAGTGGCTTAAATGGAGCAGTGGACAGCAAATCCAGATGCACATGGAGGATATGGCAGTATATCGGAGCCTGGTACCATAACAGAGGACGGGGGATAGAACAAATTGATCAATTACCCCAGCCAAGCATTTGGCAGTGAATATCTGGACAAATGGAAACTCTAAGGAGGACTATGTCAGCCAGTGAATTCTGGAGAGATTTCATCGTGATTGGAGTGGCAGGATCAACAGTAATTCAGAACTGTTGAACCATCAAAACCTCTTGAGCAGGATTCTCAGAGTTGCCCCACATTGGGCTTCCTTGGATGCTTGTGAGGCTAGATGTGGCTTTTCCACTTATCTCCTCCTCCGCCTCCCAGACACAGGAAGGAAAAAGAGAATGTGGAAACAATGGTTTCACCAGCTTTCCTCTAGCCCTTGACTCTTCGCACCTTAATCAACTATGTAAAGATTATCAAAAATAAAATTAAACACACACACAAAATAAATTAAACTAGGATTAAATTTAAATAAAAAGTAAAAGACACAATGAGAATTTAAAAAAAAGAGAGAGAGATGAAAGAGATCATGAATGTTCTAGGATCTTGGCTTCAGCCTGGTCCAGACAGTGTATTTATTGCTACTCAGGAATTGAGTCAATGCATAAAAGAATCTCTCTGTAATTCTGTCTTTTGCATGCATGTATGTGTAAATAGATCCATTTTTAAGATTCAGAAATTTTTAAAAACACAGAGGATCTAACCCTGGACCTAATGAAACTCTTGCAAAATTGTCTTTGATGGAAGGAATGAATGCCTGCATTCTCGTACAGAGAAGTACCCTAGCAGGAAGTTTTCTCAGTGTTTTTTTGTTAATACTTTGACTAACATTCTGAAAACATTTATTGTAATAAGAAAAGTTTCTTGTTTTTGGCCCTCTGGAAAGCCAGTAATAAAGATGCATTGAGCATTCCTTAACACGGTTACAGTGTCCTGCTCTGATCAGTGTGTGACTTTTTCCTCTACTGGCCTAACTTCACCTCTCAGGAACCATCACTTTATTTGTAGAAGATCCTCAGAAACATGCTGACAAAGACAAGTTTTATTTCTTATTAAAATTCTTCAAGGAAATGCTTTAGTGTCTTGCAGCCACGTGTGGAGAATTTCCATTAAATGTTTCACTCCTGTTTGCTGGTGGTTTAAGCCCATATCTACGCGGGGCTAGTTACGTTGCTGTTCTTCATTGATCTTCTTCTCTTGGGGAATGAACAAGATTGAATGTTTTCTTCCCAAATTGATGTCTGACACTGGGTATTCATTTTCAACATGGTGTCACTCCATTTAAAGCAAATGCATTTATAAAAGGTTGATTTCTTTAGGACACTGCCTCTATAAACCTTTTGTTAAACATTTCACTGTTCTTCAACCCAAACACTATCGTGTATTTTCTAAGATATTTATTGCTGTGATAGGGGCTTTTACAAACTAATTTTTTTAATGCTTTTAAGTATTCTGCCCATAGATGCTATAAGAAGTTAATATGAGTGTATTGTTTTGCAGGGTAATTTTGAAATCCACTAACAACTATTTTTGGTATATTTCCATGATTGTTTTGAAAACTTCTCATATGGTGAGAAAAAAATTAGTTCTTGTGTTCTTTGTAGTATTGCCAGGTAACTACTGTCTAATACATTGTATGATAAATTTACAAATAACTAGAAAGGAAGAATCAATGTTTTCTATTGCAGAGAAGTGACTAGGGCTTGAGGAAGTGGAAATGCTGCTTTTGGTCAGCTGGGTTCACCCCAGCCAGCATGTGCTACAGATGGGAGTGGTGTGTGTGCATAGTCGCCACTATAAATTTGGCTATGTTTTGACTCAAGCTATTCTTAGGTGCTATAATATATATAAAAGGGGAGTAAAATTCTATCTTTAAATAGTTTGAGGGTTTTTAAAGGTAGTAATATATTAAAAAGGGAGATAAGCAACTTAATATCATATCATACAGATGTAATATGAGAGAAGATTCTAAGCTGCCTAAGAGGCAGAGTATTTGAGGGGATTGTACTCATGCAAACAGGAAGCAGTGGTAGCTTCATATTGAGAAAATGTCCTAATTCCTTTTTAAAAATCTTATATATTATAAAACAGAATTAATGTTAAACACACATATATACACAGAGAAAAAATGAAGTATTTATATATGATTTAGGTATAAGAGAAGAGATATGAATTTATCACTCCATGGGTAAGTTTCACTTCCCACGTTTCTTAAAGATTGAACTGCACTGAGTTTGACTTCAATTTTACGTATCCAATGCTGAACTGGTCACAAATTCCATATCACCATTTCATTAAATATTCAAATGAAGAGGATAAATCAAATGAGTTGAATTTATTACACTGAGAGATAATACATAGTTCTGCAAAGTTCAAAGCTGTGTGTCACTGTGAGAATTTGAAGGGCAGTTTGGATTTTGCGGAGCTTATGAAATCTCAGAGTAAGATGAATCTTCACATGAGAGCTTTTATTCTCCCTTTTGTTTTCCACTGGGTATGCAACTCCCTGAGTGAGTGTGTAAAACAAGAAAATTACCCATATATCTGTGATTTCACTATGACACGTAGTTGTACATTGAATTTGTCAGGAATTCATTTGCACTTTTTCCTGGATCCTTATTCTCAGTAGTTTTCCTATTCAATGGGTAGATTAAATCCTAACCTTCTTTAAAATACCTTGTCCTGCCTTAAGGAAAATTGTGCCCAACTAGGTCAAAGGCAGTAGTAAGTAAATAATACCAACAATCATTCCACCAAATGAAGTAGTCATATTTAATCCCATGTAACAATGTAATAATAGTATCATCATAATTATCATTATTATTTAAATTCCAATTTTCTGGGAAAGGAAATGCAGCATAACTTGTCCAAATATGTGCAATACTGTATGTAGCCTCAGGAAAACAGGTGGGCCTCAAATTCTCTCCTAACTACTCTATTACACTTAGTATTGGATATTTGTGTGAATTTATTCTTGATTGATGCCCATATTTTTAATGCATAAACAGATTTGTCTACTTCTGAAGTTCTCCATGTTAATAAATAAAGAAACTATGCTGTCTACTTATGGGAAAAAATAATTCCACGTCTATGCCCGGGCAGCATTAGGTAGCTGTTGATTTCTTTCAGTCACTGAAGGCATAACTTAGCGCTTACTTTTATTGACGCCTTAGGGTAACTCTTTTTGGCTGCAGCTATAATCATAACCATCAAAGGGAAGTGTACATAATTTTCCCCCTAGTTTCAGTTCCTATTTTCATTAGAATCATTGCTATAAGGCTTGAGGCTTTTCAGATCATAAAGCTGGTCTCTTAAATCAGGAAAATAAGGAAGACTTCCACAGTGTGATCTATGCTTCTAGATGTGTTTATCAAAATGGCAATATAGTTGTTAAAAGATTTTTGCATTTTTATTTCATTTTTAGTCCATTAAAGAGCTATAGTTTTCAGAACCATACTGGAAAATTAATTACTTAAAATTGCAATATTTAAAGTACAAATGGAAACTTCTGTGCAGTGAATGATAATTTTTCACTGCAGAAATGGAGGAGTTACCTGAGTCAGTGCCATTCTTTTTTCATGTTCTTTTTTAAAGATTTATTATTTAGTTTTATTACAAAGTCAGATATACAGAGAGGAGGAGAGACAGAGAGGAAGATCTTCCGTCTGATGATTCATTCCCCAAGTGAGCACAACAGTTGGTGCTGCGCCAATCCAAAGCCAGGAACCAGGAACTTCCTCCAGGTCTTCCACGCGGGTGCAGGGTCCCAAAGCATTGGGCCGTCCTCGACTGCTTCCCCAGGACACAAACAGGGAGCTGGATGGAAAGTGGAGCTGCTGGGATTAGAACCGGAGCCCATAAGGGATCCTGGGCACATTCAAGGCGAGGACTTTAGCTGCTAGGCCATGGCACAGGGCCCTCTTTCATGTTCTTTTTAACCAGTTGTAGCATCTATTTTCTTAATTTTGTGAAGGCAGTGTAGCTTAGCATTTCATTTTAAATGATTTTATTTTGTAAAGTTAGCACAATCTCTATCTTTGTTTCATAGTCTCTTTTGTGCGTGAGTTTCTTTTCTGTAGGGGAGTTTTCTGTTCCTGGATTGAAGATAATACTCCATATAAAGTCACAACTTTCACTGTCAACTGTTACAGCATCCAAAGTGTCACCTTAGTTTTTCTCTACTACAGAAAGATACATGAATAAAACTGTATGGAAAATAGTATTTGGAATAAATTACCTATTAATATAATAGGAAAAAAACACAATTAAAAACTCATCTGAAAATTTAAAAAACATTTACAATTATTTCTTCTGTCAGCATATATTCTGAAACATCTTAAAATCTGACATAAATGCAAGCCGGAAGAAGATAAAAAAAAGAAATTTTCTAACTTTGTGTTATCCAAATTATTATGCAGATCATCTTGAATAGAAAATAAGTGCATGTTGGTTTCTCATAAAACAATTGTTCTGGATATATTCCTAGGAATGCTATTGCTGGATCATATGGTATGTTGATTTTGAGTTGTTTGAATGTTCTCCATACTGATTTCCAGAGAGGCTGTACCAGCCTGCAGCCCCACCAGCAGTGGAGTAGGGTTCCCTTTTCCCCGCAACCTCGCCAGCAAGTGTTGTTGGTGCTTTTATTCATGTGGGCCAGTCTTACATGCACTCCTATGCTCATAGCAGCACAATCAGTAATTGCAAAAACATGGAAGCAGCCAAAATGCCCATCAACAGAGGATTGGATAAGAAAGCTATGGTTCATCTACTCCATGGAATACTACTCAGCTATTAAAAAAAACAAAATGCAGTTCTTTGTGGCCAAATGGGCCAAACTGGAAACCATAATGCTAAGGGAAATGAGCCAATCACAAAAGGTTAAATACCACATGTTTGCCTTAATTTAAGATGATATGATGTTATGTATAACATGTTATGTTATGAATGTTATATGTTGTGTATAAACTAAAATTGAAGTGTAGGTGAGGTGGTCACAGAAGGTGGCTGGGAACTCGCATTTACTTTTAACATATTGGTTACTCATTACTATGTCAATTAATTCCATAATGATGTAAATTTTTGCTGATGGTATGTTGGAGCTTTCAATTGACTGGGATGATACTCTGCTGGCTCTGTCTTCAGACCAGAGAGGAGGGTATACCTAAGAAGCCATTGAATTTGACTGGACAATAAGATGCTGGACTCTATGTTTGGTATATGCTTGCAATGGGGGAATCTCAACTGAACTTGAGCTGTGGTTATGCAACAAGGTGGAGGAATCCACCATGGTGGGAGGGTTTGGGGAGGGGTGGGGAGAACCCAAGTACCTATGTAACTGTGTCACATAATACAATGTAATTAATGAAGTAAAAATAATAAATACTAAAAAATGGTTATGTTGCAATAAATTCTTACTGTTTGTTTATAATCTCCTGAATTGAGCAAGTTTTTAATGAAAAAAAAAACTTACATTGTAATGAGTACACAATGTTTGCAATAATGAGTTGGACAATATATGTGTTTATTGTTCTTTGCTTAAAAAAAAAAAAAAGAAAATAAGTGAAAAAGTTCAACATACATTTTTACTTAGATAATACCATGTTCACTCTTCCCATGTTATCAAGAAGTTAGTTTCATTTTTTATGTACAATCTATGGTCATTCCTTCTTGGTCTGTCATGTGTGTTTTTTCAGTTTTGTAGCTATTAATGCATTTTTATTCAAACTTGTTAGCTTCACATTTAGAAAATTTCAGTGACCTTATGATTATGTTTAATAACACAAAACTCTTGAAACAGTGTCTTCTACAAATTCATGGAAAAATTATGAGGTAAAAACTATGCCTTCACAACAAAATAAATATGCATCGTTGGTATAACACGCATGCGTGAGCAGACTCTTATCATCAAGAAGAAAACATCTTAATAATAGTGTTTATCAGAACATGAAATCTGCTAAAATTGAAGAAAGCACAAACCTCAAATTTGAAGTGAAGCGTGGGTGAGAGACTGATGAAACCACTGCTGATTTATAAAATGGTAGGGAGTCAATGCCAAATAATCATCACTTTATAAACAGCTCATTTACTCCGAGGAGGAACACCATCAAGCTGAGAAGAAGCCCACTACAACGCACTTCTTAGATCCATGCAGGGCTGGGTATTCAATCTTATTTTTATTTTTTATTTTTTTTAATGCCCGAATTCAAAAGAGCTGATGATTAATAGAAGTAACAGTGCAAAATAGTATCAATGTGTCAATGGTTTCGGCTTAGAAAGTTCTACAAAAAAAATTGAAATGGATTAAGCTTTCTGCTTAGTGGATGCCAAAATCCTTGCGCTAAGATCAACTGAAGACCAATGCGACACTGTCAACAACATTTTCAACAAATAGAATGAAGTTTTTTTTTTTTTTTAAAGTACTATTGTAATAACCAAGGCAGGGCCAGGCTGATGCCAGGAGCCAGGAGCTTTTTAAATGTGTCACAACTCTGAGGAAGGGGCGGGGGAGTGGTAGCCATTGGAGCAGTGAACCAACAGATGGAAAATCTCTCCCTGTCCCTGTGTCTTCTCTCTGTAAATCTATATTTCAAATAAAAATACATAAATATTTAGGAAAACGTATTTTGTTTAAAGCATTTTTCAGATTTGCTTTGTGGACTAGTTTAGATCCTATCATAGCAAATAATGTATATACTGATGAAAAGGTTTCTTTCTGCCCAAAGACTTCCTATTTAATATTTCTTTTCAGTTCACAACTGTATACAATGGATTCTCTCAGATTTTGTCTGAAAACATTTTTATTCTGCTCTTGTGTTTAAAAGTTGTCTCTGCTGTGCATAGATAGTTTCTATTACTTTTTTTCTTCACATCAAATATTATTTGTCAGCTTCTATCCAATTAATGTTAATTTAGAAGTGCTTTTTCATATTTGATTTTAAGCTGGTTATTGACGTACTCAACATCCTCATGGTCAGGACGTAAATAATACCTTGTATTCATATATCTCATTTGGCTACTATCTTTGTGTATGTTTCTTCATTATTGTTCAGTTCACCTGGGTCTTCTACTGTGGCTTGATTACATGAATAAAGATTATTCTGCATATCGCACCTGTGCCCAAAAAATCCAAGGAATAATGTTTTTCTGCTTTAACCATATGCAACTCCATGAAAAGATGCAACTTTGCATGTATTATTTTGGGTATATTTAAACATTCTAGCATTAATGAAACAGAATTAGGAGTTGTTTGATTACATAAAAAGGTTAGAGAGAGAGAGAGAGATGAATGAAATGACATGAGATGAGATGAGATGAGATGAGATGAGATGAGATGACATGAGATAAGATGAGATATTTTGGCACAGTCAGTTAACTACTACTGTGATACCGGAGTGCCATATTAGAGTGCTGATTTGAGCTTTGTATGCTCCATGTCTAATCCAGTTTCAAGTTAACGTCCCTGGAAACCAACAAAAGACTGTTTAAGTTCATGAGTTCCTGTCCATTATGTATGAGACACAAGTGAAATTCCTGCTTGTTTGACCACTGAGGGAGTGAATTAGCAGATAGGAAATCTCTCTCTGTCTCTGTCTGTGTTTGTGTGTATGTATGATGTGGAGGGGTGCCTATCCCTAGCTCTCTGTGTCACTCTTCATTTCAAAGAAACATGGATTTAAACAGACAGCTTTCCATCTATTTCAGTTCGCATGTTCATAACAGACAAGAGAAAGCCAAGCCAAAGTGAAAATGTGTAAATTCAATATTTGGATTCCATGTTGGTGTCAGGGACTCAACTATTTCAGATACTGCCTTCGGTCTTCCAGGGTATACATTTGCAGGAAATTAAAGTTGGGACCAAAGTCATACCAGCCCATGTGGCATATTCCTTTTCTGATTTGTACTTTTTGAATTTTTGTAGAGTAGAATACCTTATTGAGAAGTATTTTTATGGTTCATGTTAAATAAGGCAGTTTTATAATTTTTCTTTTCCTTAACCTAATGATAATATTGAGCTATCAGATCCTTCGTAGGAAATTATTGATCTTTGTCCATAGTTGCTCTATTTTAAAAAGTTGTCATCAGAATAATCCTTGAAAATTTAACTTCTACCGCTTCGAACATCAAGCTGAGAAATTCTTTTTTTATATACTTTTGAAAAAAAATGAATATCTATCTTCATCTGCTTGAAAGAAAGAATGAGGGGGAAAGAATGAAAGCGGTATGACAGATGTTCTGGTTCACTGCATAAATGTACACAATGGCCATGGACAGGGAAGGCGTAAGTAAAGTTTCCTGAACTCCAAGTCTCCATCAGCGATGACAGAAGCCATGGATGTGGACCATCACCCTTTGGTTCTATGATGCTTTAACTGATAACTTTGTTAGATGCAGTGTAGCCAGGAGTTAACTATTCCATCAGAATGACACATTTATAAAATAAGAACTTACACTGACACATCATTATTACCCAAGGTCCATAATTTACATTAAGGTTCAACTCTTGGTATTGTACATTGCTTGGCTTCATAACTATATAATGAATATATTCATAATTATTTTTTGTATGGTACAAATAGTTCCACTAATGTATACTCTATTTAACTTTTTAACTTTCTTTATTTAATAGTTTGACCGTTAGCTTTCTTAAATCTCTAATCTCTGACATACAGTTTTTTTAACCTTACAGATTATTATTTTTCAGAATGTTATATATTTAGAATCAGGTACTATGCAAATCTCTTCAAGCTAACTTTATTCACATAGTTATATTAATTTAATTCTCTACTGTGTCTCACATGATTTGATAGCTCATTTGGTTTTAGCAGTGAATGATACTCTATATTTTGTTTGAATCACCGTTTATTTAGTAACTTACTAAGTGGCATCTTAGTTACTATCAAGGTTTAAGAATGGTGGATAAAGCCACAATAAAAACGCCTGCACACAATATTGTATGAATATGTTACAACTCATTTGATGAAATACCAAGAAACATCATTGCAGTAGTCTGTGGTTATTATTCATTTATACTTTGTAAGATGCTTCCAAACTATATTTTTCCAAAGTTATTAGGAGTCACCAGAAACTATGCCATTTTTCATTTTAGTCAACAGTTAGGTTCCCTATTGTTTATGTGTGTGTGTGCTGCTGTGTGTGTAGTTGACATTTTTTTATTCATTCATCTGTTGGTGGGGACTGATTTACTATCTTGTAAATAATGATTCCATGAACATTGGTCCCTGAAACCCTTGCAAGAAACCTAAATGGTATTTCCAGGCCTCTTATGAGGATATATTTTTTTTAAGATTTATTCATTTTATTACAGCCAGATATACAGAGTGGAGGAGAGACAGAGAGGAAGATCTTCCGTCCGATGATTCACTCCCCAAGTGAGCCGCAACGGGCCGACGCGCGCCGATCCGATGCCGGGAACCAGGAACCTCTTCCGGGTCTCCCACGCGGGTGCAGTGTCCCAATGCATTGGGCCGTCCTCAACTGCTTTCCCAGGCCACAAGCAGGGAGCTGGATGGGAAGTGGAGCTGCCGGGATTAGAACCGGCGCCCATATGGGATCCCGGGGCTTTCAAGGCAAGGACTTTAGCCGCTAGGCCACGCCGCCGGGCCCGAGGATATTTTTTAAAAGTTTGTGGAGAGATGTAATTATAAGGAATTTATTTTGGTAGCAATATTTTGAAACCCATGCATAGCTTTCTCAAAATATGCATTTCAATAAATTTGTTGAATAACCCTCATTCTGGCACACACACCTGCTGAAATAGTAGTCAACCTTAAAAACAAAATGTCCTGTCATATCTAGCAACAAAATGATGGAATTGATGATGACATGGGCTTCATGTTTACTTCTAATTCAGGACACCCTTCAGAATTTCTTGCAATGATCGACTAGTGGTTGCAAATTCTCATTGATTTTGATTATTGAAAATATTTTTCTTTACTTTTAGAGGATAGCTTTGCTAGATGATGTTTGTTGTAATTTTTTCTTTCTTTCGTTAAAACCTTGAATATATCATTCCACTCTCTTGAAACCCATAGGATTTGCACTGACAAGTTTGTTATTAGTATAAATAATTTTTTTGCTTAAGTGTAATTTGACACTTTGTTGTCTTTAGAATTTTCTTTTTCTTTTTATTTTACTCATTTTTTTAAAGATTTATTATTATTGGAAATCCAGATATACAGAGCAGAGGGGAGACAGAGAGGAAGATCATTCATTCCCCAAGTGAGCTGCAACGGGCTGGTGCGCGCCGATCCGAAGCCGGGAACCAGGAACCTCTTCCGGGTCTCCCACCAGGTGCAGGGTCCCAAGGCTTTGGGCAGTCCTCAACTGCTTTCCCAGGCCACAAGCAGGGAGCTGGATGGGAAGTGGAGCTGCCGGGATTAGAACCGGCGCCCATATGGGATCCCGGAGCGTTCAAGGTGAGGACGTTAGCTGCTAGGCCACGCCACCGGGCCCCTTCTTATTTTTATTTTTTAACAATTTGAGCATAATGTGCCTTGGATAAAGCCTATTTTTGGTTAAGTCTTCTTGGGGTTCTTCATACTTGTATCTGAATGTTGATTTTTTTCTTTCAAGATGTGGGGAATTTTTAACTGTTTTTCCATTTATCAGATTCTCACTAACCTTTTCTTTTACTTCTCCTTCAGGAACACCTCCAATAAAAATATTTGGTTGTTTAAAATTATTTCATAATTTGCATAGATTTTTTTTCATTTTTTAATTCCTGTCTATGTCTGGTTCTCAATGTCAATTTTTTTCTCCACTTGGTCTATTCTGCTGTTAGAGCCCTCAATCATATTTTTTATTCAGACTATTGAATATTTTATCTCCAAAGTTTCTATTTGGTTTTTCCTAATGAGTTTTATCTCTAGTCATATTTGCACTAGTGTCACTCACTGATTTCCTGCCTTAGTTAGTCTGTCTGCATTATCTTTCATTTCATGGCATTTTCTTAAAATATTTATTTTGGATTCTCTGTCCTTCATTTCACACATTTCCTTGAACGCAGATTCAATTAAAAGCATTACTGTGTACTTTTGGAAATGTCAGGCTACCTTACGATTTGGAGATTTGGCAAGAAGTATCAACTATTTGTCTAGGCTGATATCTGTGAATCTAGTGTACTAAAAAAGAATAAGCGTATTCTTTTTAATTAATTAACTTATTTTTTATTGGAAAGTCAGATATACAGAGAGGAGAAGAGGCAGAGAGGAAGATCTTCCATCCGATGATTCACTCCCCCAAGTGACCACAACGGCTGGAGCTGAACCAAACCGAAGCCAGGAGCCAGGAGTTTCTTCTGGGTCTCCCACACAAGTGCAGGGTCCCAAGGCTTTGGGCCATCCTTGACTGCTTTCCCAGGCGACAAGCAGGGACCTGGATGGAAACTGGAGCTGCCAGGATTAGAACTGGTGCCCATAAGGGATCCTGGCGTGTTCAAGACAAGGACTTTAATTGCTACGCTAGGCCACAGTGCCGGGCCCTGTCCCTTACTCTTAATGGAGCAGGTTTTATTGCAAAAGAGCTTAAGGTTTAGATGTAACACAGGGTGTTAGCTGTTGCTTTGTCTGGTTCTTGGCAATCCCAGGTTTGTAGTTTCTGAGTTGTTTCTTTTGTCTTCATCCATTTCAGCTGTGACACAGCTGTGACTTAGTCATCTAGTTTGCTACATTTTGCAGGATTAGAGATATGGCTTTGTGATGAATAGGCATTTCCCATAATCAGATGAATAAGCATCTTCACTCCAAATACAGTTAACTGTCACTCTACCAGGACCTTGTTCTTGGCGGTGAGGAGTGAAGGTGTCTGTCGCCTTGTCCTACTGACAAAACTGAGTGATGCTGTGCTTATATAAGAAATTGCTGTGCCTCTAGGATTGTAAGGTATGGATGGATCCTTCTTGAGGTCCTGCTAGCGGAGTTCTACCAGTGCGGTGACTAATCAATAACACCAAACCCGAGAGTTCAACAATAATCAACTTTTTGGAACTAGAGGAAGATTATTATTGTATTTGTCAGGTTTTTTTTGTTTGTTTCATGTACTCAAGTAGTGTCCAAATCCTGTTATAACTTATATTTGTTAAAATATTTGTTTTTATTGTTTTATTGGAAAGTTAGACATACAGAGAGGAGGAGAAACAGAGAAGATCTGATGTCTGTTGATGTACTCCCAAAATGATACCACAGCCAGAACTGAGCTGATCCAAAGCCAGGAACCTGAATCACAGTTCATCAAAGCAAAACATTCTGAAAGTGTTTTGTCTTCGTTCCCTGCTTTTCCACTATGTAATAAATAGTGATTTTTGTCATTTTAGACTAAAAGTATAAAGATGAAAGTATGAAATAAAAAGCATTATGTATCTTACTCAGTATACAGCTAATACACTTTTTAAAAAAAGATCTCAATTCAAAATATACGGTTTAACTAAACCAACTCTTCTGTCTTTGAAAACTAGTATACATATGAATAAAACATATATGAATAGAGATTTCAGTTGATGCCAATATTTTATTTCTTCCTGTTAGTTATTCATTCCCTTGGTGACACTGATTCGTCTTCGTAGCTGGTAGGGATATATGAAGACAGAGAAAGCCCTCACGTAGAAAGAAACAGTGCACAGTGGCCCTGGAGGCAGTTTCATTCACTTGGGATGTATTTGGAACACACATGGGAAGGAGTAAGGACATCTTCTGAATGACAATAGTTTTCAATTAAATTCCAGTGTTCTTGGTAAAACAAGACAAGGAAAGCAAAATACAACTTTACTGGCTCATCAATTTACCAATATTTTGGACAGAATTTAATATTTGTTTAAGAATAATGATCCCTATGATTGTAATACTATATATATGAGTCTAAACAAAATTTAAGAACTTAAGCTTAAAGTCACAGTTCCAGAATAGATGCTGCTTTAAAACAAACAAAAACAAACAACTATTTCCTACAGTACAAGTAAATGCTACAAGTTGCTCTGAACTATTTTATTCACATTGTTATTCACATTGTTATTAGATCTATTAATGCGTATTTAGGATAAGACAATAAAGTATCAGTCATTCTAGCACAATAGTTATTTCAGCTGCGAAGGATTTGTTGCACATGAACATGTCTATTCCATCCATATTATTTTAAATCATTGCCAAATCTTCAATGCTCCAGTCAGTTTACTACACTGACAGGAATTTTCAATTTTCAACTATAAAGGCCAAAAGAATGCCAAGTCATTTTACTGAAATATTAAAAAAAATGTAGTTGCTCAATTAGCTTGAATTACAGATATTGTTCGTTGTAACAATGTCCTACCACTAAGTAACTAGTCACGTGAATTGTGAAACATCTAATATATTTTCACTTGAAAATTATCTTGAACACCTGAACAATTTTTTTTTAAATATAAAAGACACAGCTAGCTAACTCTTTGGGACAAGAATTACTTTTTTAAAACAAATTGCACAATTCATAAAAAATATGGCTTCAACTGCATCCACAAATAAATTTTCTGTTATAATACAAAATCATTGAATGAACAATTTATTTGTGTTGATTTGATTTTTCTGTTGGGAATTTTTCATAGTTCCTCATGCTTAGGCTTAGGAATTAAGTAGGCCATGACAAAGAGGAATAAGTGTGAGGTCTCTTCTTGTCTGGTCAGGGTTAGACACTCTTTCCTTACTGGGCTATCCCCGACAACCTTCTGGAAAGCATGCGAATTCCCAAACTCTGAGTGTCCAACTGCCTGTGGGACGTTGTGATAAATGTATGGCAGGCCAGTGTTTTGGCCAGGGTGCCAGGGGAACCTTTGTAGTTGATTGAGTGCTATTCTAAGGCTAAGGAGAAGGTCAACCACCTGCAACCCAAGCATTAGGATAAATAAAAAGAGCTTCTTAATTATGTTGCCATGTTTCTGTGATCTTTATTTTTCCATTTTTTTTTTGTGAGACCCTGAAATCTTAGCAATAACGCATTGGATAAAACCTAATAAAACCACTATGTGGGAGCAATTTACTCACTTTCCTGAGTGTGTCTTTTTGCAGTCTAAATTATTCTTTAAATTTTGAAAAAAATTCAAGCTTTTGGGATAACTAAGAAAGCATCTTCTTTTAGACAAGTGCCCAACTAACTTGTGTTTTTAAGGAAACCAATACAAAATTAAAATGGATAATTTGTAAAAAAATCTGATTTGGAGATGAAAACAGTTATAAATTCCATGTATGTCATGTATTAATGCTTCATGCTTTTAATAAAATGTAGAAATGAACAAATGAACTTTTAATTTATATTTGACAAAGATTCCTTACTGTTTTGCCTCCAGGCTTTTGAAAAGTTTCCTGATAGAATTTTCTTTTGTCAGATGTAGATACAGACAGTAAATCCCTTCAGTACCAGCAGCTGCATGGATTTTGAATTGAGACCAATGCTTCTGATGAGAGGGAAAGCATTTAATTAGTAAACAAATAATCCAAAGGCTCACAGAAAACTCACCTCTGATTTGGCTTGTGTGCATTAACTGCTAATGTTTATGCTCAGAAGCAAAGTTTGTTCTAAGTTGTAATAAATCCAGAAATGTAACTTTTCACTTTATACATGCTTGTGATATCCTGGTTGGAAAATTAGCTTTCTGTTTTTGTTTTATTTCATTTTTTTAAGTTATGCAAGGTAAACAATGGAAAAAAGCCAGATGATAAAAATATCCAATTGTTATAAATGAAATGAAATTATAGTAGACTTAATTATAAAAATTAACTTTTTAAAGATATATTTATTTTTATTGGAAAGGCAGATTTTACAGAGAGAAGGAGAGACAGAGCTAAGTACCTTCCATCTGCTGGGTCACTCCCAAAGCGGCTGCAATGGCCGGAGCTGAGCCAATCTGGAGCCAGGAGCCTGGAGCTTTCTCTAGGTCTCCTACATGGATACAGGGTCCCAAGGCTTTGAGCCATCCTCTGCTGCTTTCCCAGGCCACAAGCAGGGAGCTGAAGGGAAGCAGAGCATCTGGGACATGAACTGATGCTCATACAAGATCACAGTGCATGCAAGGTGAGAACATTAGCCACTACCATGTCAGGCCCCAAATGAACTTTTGTTTGTTTGTTTGAAAAATAAAGATAGAATGAAATTTCCCATCTGCTAGTTCACTTCCCCAAAATCCACAATGTGGGAGTGGAGGGTGAAATGTGGTACTGTACATCAGCTCTGCTTATCAAGATGTGCACTAACAGGAACTGAAAACCATGTAAAGAGTTGAACTCAGGCATCTGGCACCAGTTCTAGACATCCGCAGCAGCCTCCTAGCTGATATCCAAAACGCTTACCCAGGATTTACCTTCAACACAAAGTTTTAAGAAAGAATTATGCTTGTGTGAGTTACATAAATACTTGAGTCACCTGATAAAGTATATATTAAATTTTTTTATTAATTATTTTGCATTATGTGACAGTTTCATAGGCTCTGGGAATCCTCCCACCCCTGCCCACGCCCCTCCCCCCTGGTGGATTCCTCCACCTTGATGCAGTATTACAGTTCAAATTCAATCAACATTCTTTCCTTGCAAACATATACCAAGCATAGAGTCCAGCTACTTATTGTCCAGATGGGTTGAACAGTTTCTTGGGGAGATCATTTCTGGTCCGAAGTTAGAGCTGGTAGAATATCATCCCAGTCAATTAAGAGTCCCAATATAACATCAACAGCAATTTGCAACATTATGGAATTGACATGGTTTTGAGTAACCAGTATGTTAAAAAAAAAAAAAAAAAAGCAAGTTCTTAACCACAACCTCTGATTAGCTCAATGACATTTCAATTTTAGTTTATATTCAGGACCGCTGCTATATACCTTAAAATGGCTATAAGGTACCATTCAGCTGTCTCGTGTCTATTTTATTTTAGTATTTAGCCATTTGTTGTGTTGAAGTATAATTTTGCTGATCTTGGCAGATTTTAGGATAATCTAGAATGGCTTGTATCTCTAACAAGACATTGTCGACAATTAAGGTGCAGAACAGTTTTTTTTTGGGGGGGGGTTGTGCAGGAAAATCCTCAACACCATGGTGAGGCCTGACTAATCTTTGTGTCCCACTCAGCGAGGCATGAGCCAATCCACGCCAGCTCTTTCCTGTCAGATTCCAAGCTCTACTTTTTGTTGTTTGTCTATTTATTTTAGGTTTTGTTAGTTTGTATGATTGTTTGTTTGCTATGAGGGGTTTTTTGGAACGATCCCGATGGTCATTGTGAGGGAGGGTGGGGGTCCAGAGGTAGAGCCAGGCTCAGACCAGAGAAAGCTCTCCTCCCTGGTCTCGAAGGATGTTTATTGTTCTCTGTTTCTGTGGACCGCTCAGGGCTTCTGGTTGTCTTTCCGATGACGATGTTTTCTGCGTCAACGTTCATCCTCTCAAAGAACCAGCTTTTTGATTCATTTATTTTCTGAATTTTTTTTTTAATTTCTTTCTGATTTAGTTCTTGTCTTGTTTTGATAATTTCTTGTTTCCTCTTGTTTGTGGGGTCCTTCTGCTGTTGCTTTTCCAGTTCCTGGAGGTGTGTGCTTAATTCCTGCATTTGTTGCCTTTCTTAGGCTTTGACGTGTGCGCTAATTGCAATAAACTTACCACGTAACACTGCTTTGGCAGTGTCCCATAAGTTTTGGACTTTTGTACCTGGGTTTTTGTTGGTTTCCATAAATTTTTTGATCTCGTCTTTAATTTCTTCTCTGACCCATTGTTCGTTTAATAGCATATTGTTCAGGCTCCAGGAGTTTACATGTTTCCCTGGACATTTTGAGTTGTTGATTTCCAGTTTCACTCCGTGATGGCCTGAGAAGATACATGGTATGATTCTGATATTTCTGTAGTTAGTTAAACTTGCTTTGTGTCCTACTATGTGGTCTATCCTGGAGAAGGTGCCATGCACTGCTGAGAAGAAGGTGTAGTCTGTGGCCTTAGGATGAAATATTCTATAGATGTCTACTAGGTCCAGTTGTTCTATTGTTTGTGGGAGTTCTGTGGCTTCTCTGTTGAGCTTTTGCTGCGTTGATCTATCTATTGGTGTTAGTGGGGTATTCAGATCTCCCAGAATTGTCGTATGTTCATCTATGTCTCCCTTTAAGTCCAAAAGTAGTTGTTTCACGTAGCTGGGTGCATCCGGGCTAGGAGCATAAATGTTAAGAATGGTGATTGGTTCTTGTTGGATCCTCCCTTTCAGAAGATGTATCGCCCTTCCCTGTCTTTTTTGACGTTTGTTACTTTGAAGTTCATAACATCTGAGAGTAGGACTGCCACACCAGCCTTTTTTTCTCGTCCATTGGCATGGAATATTTGTTTCCACCATTTCACTTTTAGTTTCTTGGAGTTTCTTCTGGTTAGATGTGTTTCTTGCAAGCAGCATATAGTTGGGTCCTGATTTTTAACCCAGTCTGCTAATCGGTGCCTTTTGAGTGATGAATTTAAGCCATTTGTGTTGAGGGTTAATATTGAGAAATTATAATTTTGCCGTGCCACATACCTGTGTTTTTGAGGTTGTTGGTAATTGATTGTCATTTCTGTGGATGGACTTTATTGAGATCTCCCAGATTGCCATCCTTGCTTATGGCTTGCTTCCTTTTTCTCTGGGAGTAGCGCAATTCTAAGGAGATTTTGTAAGAGTTGGTTTTGTGTTGGCATATTCTTCTAATTTCTCTTTGCTGTGGAAGTATCTAGTTTCGTTCTCATATACAAATGAAATCTTTGCTGGGTAGAGTATTCTTGGTTGACAGTTGTTCTTTTTCAGTACTTGAAAGATTTTGTTCCACTCCCTTCTTGCCTGGAGCGTCTGTTCTGAGAAGTCGGCAGTGATTCTGATGGTCCTGCCCCTAAATGTAAGCTTATCTTTGGTTCGAGCGAACCTTAGGATTTTTTCTTTGTATTCATTGGAGGGTAACTTGATTACCACGTGTCTTGGGGAGGATCGTTTTGGGTCAACTCTGTGGGGAGTCCTCTGGCCTTCCTGAATTTGGATTGGGTTCATGTTCCAGGTATTTTGGAAGTTCTCCTGCATAATTTCCTCAAGTACTGGTTGTATGCCTCTCTTTCCACTCCTTCTGGGAGCCCCACGATTCTGATATTTGACTTCTTGATGTTGTCGTTCATCTCCTGGATCGTCTTGGTCGCCTTGTGTAGTTGTGACTCTAGTTGGTTAATAATCTGCCTGCTTTTATTCTGGGAATCTTTCAAGTCTGATATCCTGTCCTCTGCTGCTGTAATTCTGTTGGCTAAGCTCTTAACTTTGTGCTTCAAATCTAGGATCTCGTTTTTGAGTAATTTTGTTTCTGTGATTATGTGGTTTTTTGAAATCTTTGAGCTCGTCCCATCGTTTTTCATTGTCTCTGAAGAGTTTTTTATTTATTTATTTGTTATTTTTAATTCATTAATTACATTGTATTATGTGACACAGTTTCATAGGTACTTGGATTCCCCCCACCCCTCCCCAAACCCTCCCACAGTGGTGGATTCCTCCACCTTGTTGCATAACCACAGTTCAAGTTCGGTTGAGATTCCCTCATTGCAATCATATACCAAACATAGAGTTTTATAATTATTTTTCTGAACTCCTCATCAGAGACGTCTTCAATTTCTTCATCTGTAATCTCTGCGATTGACCAGGCTTTATGGTGGCTTTTTGGGGTGGAGGAAGCTGTGTCTAGGTCACTACCTCTCTTATTGCATTTCATATTTGTGGCCCAAGGTGTTGCTGAATTCTCACCCTTAACCTCTGTTGCCACCTAGTGGGTGGCCTGAGGTCTTGCTAGCCTAGGTTTTTGTTTTCCTTAGGCCCAGGGAGTTGTTTTTGTTTCCCTTCTGGGTTTCAGGTTTCAGTGCCTCAGGTTTCAGTGCCTAGGCGCCTGGGTCTTGTCTCTTGGGTTTTGTTGTTGTTGTTGTTGTTGTTGTTGTTGTTTTGTTTAGCTTGGCTTGGTTTGGTTTGGTTTGGTTTGCTTTGTTTTTTTGTTTGAGGCACGGGATCTGGCAGACCCAGCTCCACAGCCTCTTTCCCCTGGACTGGGTTGGCCCAGAATTTAGATTAGCTGTGATCCTGGGTATTTCACCCTCGCTGCTTCAGCTGCTGCAGCTGCTGGCTACTGCACTTCAGGGTCCTAACGCCCTCCCGGTACCGTGGCGTTTCGTTATGGGGAAGTGTGTGTTAGGTAGCTGTCCCTGTCTTTGCCTGGGTCCTGCCAAGGTTATTAATATCACCACCAGTGCTAGAGGTTTCAGCACTGCTGCAGTTTCTAGCCACCACTGGAGGGGCTTTGTGCAATGATTTCCTAAAGTTGCTTGTATATCCTCTGGTTAAAATCCCCGCCGCCCTTTCCCCTGCTGGGTTCTTAACTCACCCTTTTCAAGCCCACAATTTTGTTGTTATTTTTGGTTGATTCTTCAGATTGCGTGGATCTTGTTGATTCCGCAGTGTCCTGTGGGATTCGCACACCTGTGTGTACTATTTTTAACTATACTTGCTCCTTCTTCTGGCACTTTTTGGCCCTCTCTCTCTGCCTTCCCCCTTACATCAACCCTCCATGGTCGGCCATTTCTTCCCCCCTCTATATTAACTTTTAATAAATATATAGTAATCCCCCATTATTCATTTCACATCCTTTTGTTTTCAATTATTTATTAGATCTATTTGAAGGAGCTGGATCAGAAGCAGAGTAGTGAGGACTTACACCAGTGCTCATAAAGGATGTCTGCATTGCAGGCAGCAGCTCAGCCCACTGCATAATGCTGGATCTCCATAAACATGTTTTAATAGATCTGATGAATGTATAAAACCACATATGACACAGAGCTCTGTATATACCTTTTTTTCCTATTCAAATACACTTGGGATAACTTTTAATTTCCAAGTTAGGCACAGTAAAATATGAAATGCAACAATTTCCATAGGTTGTAAAATAACTCAGTATATGATTTTTTCTTCTTATTAAGTTAGAAATTTTTAGCTTTTAATATGAATGAAATAAATTGTGTCTTATCTGTTTTGCCAGAATCACTACTTCTGTGCATTCAATATTTTTTGACTGTGAT
The DNA here is from genome assembly GCF_030435755.1 of Ochotona princeps. Classification (NCBI taxonomy): domain Eukaryota; kingdom Metazoa; phylum Chordata; class Mammalia; order Lagomorpha; family Ochotonidae; genus Ochotona; species Ochotona princeps. The sequence goes on from NC_080834.1 coordinate 69,724,132, forward strand.
TGATTCTAGGCAACTGAGACCACAAAAGGCAAATAAGGATAAGGGAGAAATAGGTCTAATTACGTGGAATTTCAGTATACCACTTTCTCTTGACAGAAAAAAAAAACAGAAAAAAAGACATGCTCCAAGTGGGATTGGCATGATGGCATAATAATCTAAGCTTCTGGTTACGATATGTGCATTCCGTACTACACTGGTTAGAGTCTTGTCTTCTATGTATGTGATCCAGCTACCTGCTTATGGACCAAGAAAACTATTTATAATGACTCAAGTTCTTTGGCCCCTCCACCCACATGTGAAATCCAGAAATTGTTCTTGGTCCCTGGCTTCAGATTAACTCAGCTCCAGTTATTGTGGCCCTTTGAGAAGTAAACCATCGGATAGATAATGTCTCTTTCTGTATCTCCTCCTTTCTATGATTGTGCCTTTCAATTAAACATAAAATGAAACAAAAGAGAGATAGAAATGTTCCAATAAGTGTCAATCAACCTCTGGCAAGTTGCATCAACTCTCATAAGTGTTTCAAAACTAATTTGTGTTTATTTTTTTATAATGTGAGTATATAAAGCCAATTTAAGAAGACAAAAATAATCACTGATATAGCAGATCATATTATAAATTTGTACAGAATTGAGCTCTTACCTAAAAAATTACATATGTAAAATGTAATATTTTTGTCTGTCCTTGAAGAAATAACAAACTATCATTACTAAAATAGAAGTTATATAATTTTGCTCATAAGGAGTACATTTTGAATTTGAATTACCTGTATAGATTATTTCATTTATTTATTTAATCACTTGTGTTAATATACTTGCAAAATGTTATAACTAGAGAAATGTATAAGCCACATTAGAAGAAAGTGCTACTAGATATGAACATCAAGTTCTTAACAGCAGGACTCAAAAAAAGGTACACTGTAGAATCCAAGTTGCTTTGGTACGTGGATTCTTCCTCATCACTGTGTTGGTAGTCTTTGGAATGGTTTATGAATCATGTTCATGTTTAAAATTATTATTCTTCATATATATTTCAGAGAAGAGAGAGTAACAAAGGAAGTGTTAGAGAGAGAGGAGATACACAGATCAGTGACAGCAGACAGAGCTTGCATTTGTTATTTCACTTCCCAGATATCCAAGTTGGTAGTAATGGGCCTTGGGCAGGGACTGAAGTTAGAAATCATTAACTCAGTCCATTGTGCAAGTGTGACTCTTCACCAGTTTATTAGATGCCCCAGGATCCCAGAACTCATACACTCTCAGCCTACTGAGAATGTTAACAGGAAGCAAACTTCTTGCATGGGACTGTGGCTGCCTCACTGGCCAAGCATGGCTGGGAACTAGCAGTACCTCCCTGTGCCTCCTTTCTCATTAGTTGCTTGTAGCCAAGTGTATCCCCTACCTCAGTTAATTGGTTTGATTGCTAGAATCCATTCCTGAAAAACATGTTTACTGTTTTGATGCTATGGTGATTGTTACTTCATTTCCTAGTTGGCTACCTTTAGAGGGGCATTCTATGGTTTCCTAGGTAACATGCCTAGTACATATACACCTGTTGAGTTCAGTAAAGTGTGCATTGCTTCCCTTGCCTTGCACCCCATTTCCCAATCTTTCTCGGGTCCTGGTCTCCTCAGAGGGATCATCCATACTCCATGTTTTCTACTTTGTTGTAGGAACTCAGGTATTTGAGGCAGCATCTCTGCCTCCCTTTGTCTCCACTAGCAAGGAACTGTAGTCAGGAGCCATAACCAAGGAGCCCAATACAGGTCGTTGGTAATGGAACCAGCATCTCATCCACTAGGCCAAATGCTCCATGTTGTGTTAACCTTTGTGTTCTACTTTTATTCTCATCAGCAACATATGTAGGAAAATATTCTACATAGGCTAAATGCCTAATCCATATGTTGTATGAAGTGAATTTCAATGTAAATTAACAAATGAAGTTTTATTTTAGAGTTCAGGTTGATAAAAGTGTCCTAAATATATAGAACAATGAAAATAGGATGCTATATATTTTGAGAATTATCAAAATGCAAATGGAAAGTAATTTTTAAAATTGAATTGATTTCAAAATAAGTTTGCACCAAAAAACTTTTTGTTAATTCCATTTCCTTGAAATTTTGGAATACCTTCATATATGATGCTAATATAATATCAGATATATTTTTTATCAAAGCAATACTATAATATAAACCTTGTGTAAGGAGATAACATTTGAAATATATTTCAGGCCTACAGAAAGTGATAATGCGAATGTGTTCCAAAATTTAGTCATATATCCTTTTGTTATTCATAGGTGATGAATGTTTACTTAAGACTTGAGATTCCCTAGAAGTAATTCTCCTATTGGAGTGTCAACAGCATTTGGCCTTTTCTTTTCTTTCACACATAGAACTGACAAATGAGTCTATAATTTAACTGGAATTTAATTCATTATCAATTGTCTTTTTTTTTTTTTTTTTAGTTTAAAGACAGGATCCAAAACTCAGAGAAGTGAATCAAATTGCCAAACAAAGATGCTGGTTATTTTGTGCTGCAGAGCACCAGCAACGTATCGACTGTATTTTGCACATTTTCTGTTATAACTCTCAGAGTCTCTCAGTTAAAAATGAACAAAACCAGCCATTATAAGAAGTGATATTGGTGTATTAGGCAATGCTGAAATGAAGACTTGCCAAAAAAAATAGCTTATATGAGCAAAACTTGCTGAATAGCTCCCAAGAGTATCATAAAACATGAAAACTCAGATCATTTTTTCCTATAAATGTCATAATTTAAATGAAAAAAATCTAGAATTTGTTACATATATCTTCAGAAGCAACCACAAATACAAGAAAGATAATTCAAGAATTGGAGATCATAAATTATAATACATCTAAATTTAACATCAGGATATGTGGCTAATCTATTTTTAATTTAAAATAAAACTATTATTTTATAAAATTTAAATATCTCTTAAAGTGGTAAAATAAAGTTCATATCATGAGCCAGTAGATTAAACATTGTCTAGTGAAGAAGAGTTCTGTAAACTGTGAAGCCCCATAAGACATGTAATTAATGTTTTCAAGGTCATTTTCCATGGTCATCAATCACTTCTACTTTAATGAGGCAGCTTCATTCTCCTCATTATGAGATTTTTTTCAGTTGTGCCTTTTACTGTATTCACAGCCTATATTTCCAGCCAAGCTATTCAACAAGGTGTAATTTTTGTTTCTTTATGTCTACTCTCCAAATAGTACTCAACATACTTTTGGTTTTATCCTTACATTATTCCCTCATATTTTATCACTAAGTTTTCGTCCATGAATTATCAAACCTCTGTTAAATTACATTTAGAGTACTCCAGTTTCATTTCTAATGCATCCCTTCACTTGCATCTTGTTTTCATCAAAGATAAAAATATGCCCTTTAAAGCAATCTAATTCAGCATCTCAATATTGCCTGTGTCTAGAAAACACTTGTCAAATGGCTCATTCTGATTGAATACCTCCGGAATGGAGTCTGACATTTTGCATATACAAGTTTGCTCATGATTCTGACACCTTACTGCAGATTGCACTCTGAGAATAGTTTCTTTTCACTAAATCAGTCATAGCAGCCCACACAGTGGCAATTCAATACTGATTATGACATTATTCAGAACTTTCAACATCTATTCATTTAAAGCCACTCTTAAATTCTCTTCTTTGTAACTGCCTTGGTATAGAATCTTCCAATATTAAACATGTGTGTGCCTGCAGACTCTTGGTACACTTTTGCCCTGCTCAACAGGTTTTCATTGCCATTTTCTTCTAATACTTAAAGATTAATTATCTCTGTTGCCTCCTCCAGAGAGTCTTCATTGTAATTCCATGTTTATCTTGAGTTATTTAGTAATATATTGATTAATTTCAAATCATGTGAACATTTTCTCATGAACATTTTATTAACTATTTCTGGATTATTCATCCTATGTTTAAAAAATTGCTTTGTTTTAGACTTTTAAATTGAGAATTTTTTATAGCACGACTTAAGTTCAACTCTGGTAAATGTTAATTTAGAAACCATCTATGTTGTGCCATTTCCCTGTTCATATATTAAACTTTAGTGGATTTTTTTTAAAAAAAATACTAATGCTTATAAAGTTACTTTCTTGGTTTCTTACCCCAGTCAAGCATTGACAGAAAATAGGTGGGTGAATATAGGCTCTAAGGTGGACTATGTTAGTCGATGGACCTTGTAAGGATTTCCTCATCCTTGTATCAGCAAGATCAACATCATTTCAGAATTATTTAAACCACTTGAGCAGAACTCTAGGAGCATGCTCCACTTTGTGGCCCCTGGGATGTCATGTGTTGACTGTTCCCCATTCCTGGGTAGTGAGATGGTTGAGAGGCTGGGTGCGGCTTTTCCTCGCACCTACATCTTCCCCTTTCCCAAGACACAGGAAGAAGAAAAAGAAATTTTGGGGACAATGATCTCACCCACCTTCCCCTAATCCACAACATTTCACACACAAATCAATTATGTAAACATAATCAAAATTAAAATTTATATATATACAAAAAGAAACTAGATAAAAATGTAAGTGGGTTTGATTCCAGATCTTATTCTTTGGGATGCAGGTGTAACAAGCAAAATTTTAACCAGCTGCAGCACAACATATTGCTGTTCTTTCAAAATTTGACCTAAAAGTTCCATCCATTGATAATATTCAATGTGTTATTTTAACAAAATAGTGGACTTTGAAACCTAGCAATATGTGTAAAATACTCAGTGTTTGTATAGAACCTTGGTATCTCAATTTCAGTGGCATATTATTTCATTCGCTTCTAACATAGTAAAAAGTCAATTCATGCTTATTATTTTTAGGTAAAGTTTAATATTTAATATTTTGGATGAAAATCTATTTTCCATGATTTCAAATATAGCCTGAGTTACTCTTAATATTGTCATACTTTTCCTTCATATATTTAAACTGTATATAAAGTTTCTGAACCTTAGGAAATAAGATATATCATTTGTAAAATGAAATAAAATTAATTTAAAATAGATGAAGTGAAATTTGAATAAATGAATATAAAAGTAATGTGAATCAAAAACATCCATAAAAAAGTGAGGACATTGGGGTAGTTTGCATGTGCTGGACTGAAAAATTATAATATATACGGACCATGGAATGATGATTTGTCTTTTTTGCAAATTGTTTTAAAAATTAAATAATGTGGTTAAATTTTATCACTCAGAAATAGTATGTGTCTCTAATATTCATGATTTGTTTTCCACATTCTGGATCAGATATTTCTGAAATTTATTTTTGATACTTTAAACAAAATTTCTGCAAATTTTCTGGTTACTGTTTTTATAAAGTCACACTTTATCATTAATATTTGTTATCAGTCTCTACAAACATATATCTCAAAGGGTTGCAGTAAACATCTAGACAAAAATCTTGTTGCTCTGAATTTTGGTAACAGGGATTTTGCAATACATTCTTACTTTTTTTCTTGCATGGAACAAACCTCATAAATACTTACCCCCCAAATTCTTATATAATACTGAGGTTTAGGCTTGTTCATTTACTTCACAATGAGTGTTTTTTTTTTTTTTTTGAGTGATGATTCCTGGGTAAGACCCTTTCTTCTATCTGTTTCATTTGTCATAAAATGCAACTTACATTATAGGTATGACTTGTGATGTTATGCTGTTGCTGTAAAAGTAAAGATCAGTGGTACAGAAAGATAACCATTGTATTATGTCATTTATCTATGGAATCAGGAAAGAAAAGAAAAATTCAAGCATGGAGCAGGTTTTCCAATAAAAAAATAAACCTTCTAAAAAAATACATAAATATAAAGTGAGAATGCATAGTTTTCTGTTATAGTAATACATAAGCTAAAATACAATAGAAAAGTGAAAAATTAGATTAGGATTGTTGGAATATTATAAAATATGCAAATTTTTATATTTTATAACATACCATGTACAAGCTGCACTTGTTCCCATTTAATAAGATGTTCCTGTATTAGCTCTTCTTGTTAATCAAGCAGTGATATAATTAGGTTTGAATCAATAAATTCCTAGGCTGCAGTATATATCACACAATAGCACATTTCTGTTTCTGCACATCCATATTTCCCAGTATCATCTGTTGTAGAGCCTTTCATCTAGAAATTTATTTTACTTGTCAAAGATTATTTTTGTCAATCTGTATTAATTTCTGGGATTTCTATTCTGCCCCATTGGTCATTTTTAATGATTGATTGATTGATTGATTTTACTGGACACTCAAATTTGCAGAGAGAAGGAAATAAAGAAAGAAAAGTCCTCTAACCACTGGTTCAAGTGGCCACAAGGCCAGAAGCCAGTTGACCATAATGGCCAGAGCTGAGCTGATCCGAGCAGGGAGACTTTTACAGGTCCCCCACATGGGTACAGGGTCCCAAGGTTTTGGGCCTTTACTCCCTTTCCAGACCACAGGCAGGGAGCTGAAAGGAAAGTGGAGCAGCTGGGACAGGAACTGGCACCTGTATGGGATCCCGATACATTTAAGGCAAGGACTTCAGCTGTTAGACTACTGTACCTGGCCCACCAATGGTTTTATATGTCAGTTTTTGTGTCAGTATCATGCTATTTTATTTTATTTTTTATACTTACTTATATTTATTGGAAAGACATATTCACAGAAAAAAGGAGAGACAATCTTCTGTCCACTGGTTCACTTCCTATGTGACCGTAACAGCTGAAGCCATATTTTAATCAATGAACAAATTAGGTTGACAGATGAAGGATGAAAACAAGATGATTTTAACAATAGTATAGTACTTCAACAACAGTCACAAGTCCCTCACTCTTCTATTTAAATGTAGTATGTCATTTTGGTGTGGACAACGGTTACAATGTAGAGGAAAACAGTGAGGGAGGTAGAGGGAAGTTGGGGAGAGTTGAACGGGAAATCCCTGGGCCTAAAGAAATGTATCATGAAAAACAACAAACAAAGAAAATAAATAAATAAATGAATAAACACAATGTATTTATCTCAATAGATGCAGAGAAGCTATTTGATAAATTACAACATCCATTTATGATAAAAATCCTAAGCAAATTGGGTGCAGAAGTAATCTTCCTTAGTATAGTCAGGACAAGCTATAAGAAATCCAAAGCCAGCAACATAGTGAATGGGGGAAATTTGGAAGCATTTCCACGAAGACCCGGAACCAAACAAGTGTTCCCACTTTCACCATTGCTTTCAATTTAGCTCTGGAAAATTTAATGAAGGAAGTAAGGAAAAAATCAAAAGGATAGAAATTGGAAAGGAGGAAGAAGTCAAATTTTACTTGAATTGATGTTGTTTATAACATAACCAAAATATTCCATTAAGAGACTACTCAAATTCATAAGAGAATCTTGTAACATTACACATGCAAAGTCAACACACATAATTCAGCGGCATTTGTATACACAAAAAAATACGGTTGTGACAGAACTTGTAATGCATTCCCATTCTCGATAGGTATCAAAGAATTAAAAATCTTTTGGTGAATTAAACAAGTATTGAAATATCTCTGCAGTGATAATTACAAAACATTAAAAAATAAATAGCCAAATAAATAGAAATATTTGCCTTGTTCAGCAATGGGAGACATCATTTCCATATCACCTCAATTTATAGATTCAATGAAATTATAACCAAAATATCAAAGACATTTTGTAACATCCAGGAAAACTATTCTCACATTCATATAGAATCACAAGTGACTCTGAGAATCTAAAGCAATCTTTTTTTAATTTAAATTTTATTTTTGATGATGTTTACAAAGTTGAGAAGGATGCACGCCTTAAAGCAAACTTAAAAATCAAAAATAAAGTGGGACACATCACAAAACAAGAGTTCCATACATGCATATATACAATAAACATACATACATACTATAGGGAAGTTATAAACCAAATAGTCTGATACTGTGCCTGCACAATAGTCTAGTAGCTAAGCCCTTACCTTGAAAATGCCAGAATAACATATCGGCGCCAATTCCTTTCTCGGCTGCTCAACTTTCCATCCAGCTCCCTCCTTGTTGCCTAGGAGGCTATTAGCCTTGGGACCCAAAACCCATGTGGAAACCCCAGAAGATCGTTGCGGGCATGGACAATGGCAGAGAGTCCAGCATCCTATTGTCAAGATATAGTGAAAAATTTTATTGAAAGTCCATCTTTGTCTGGAAGTGGAGATGCATACTACATTGTATCTTCACATCTGGATATGTTAGTCTCCATTTCACAGTTACTGTACATCCCCTTAAATGAAAAATCACAATAGAAAATCAACAATAGGAAGAAAAACAGAAATTTACAATGCCATGAAGCTAAATAACATGTTACTAGATATGACAGTTTCCCTTACACAGCTACTATACAATGGTAATACATGTAGTAAATGTAATAAATGGTAATAAAGGATTATAATTGATGTTTCATTAAAATAATATTTTCTTTCAACATATCAATGCAATCAAAATTCACACATGTGATTGTTAGCAATACATAGAACATTTTATGCTGTGATTCTCTTGTCTCTTGTCTTTCCAAATGAGAATTTTGTAAAGGACCAGGTAGCCTTTATTGTTTGCAATCCTTTTGGGGTTCTGGCAACTATACTGCACTATTCAATAATCAATAATAATAATAATAATAGATAGCAATAATAGATGAAGACCTTTATTAACAACATAAAAAACAAGAATGGCAGTTTTCCAATAACATTATGTTTGTGGATAGTGAAATTTGCAGATGCTGCTAAGTTTTATGTGTTATGCATTTTGTTATTGCATATGTTAGAGGAATGAAAAGCTTTTTAAAATCAGGTAAGATAGTACCAATGAAATTATTTGGTCTCTGGGCTAGAACTCTCACTATGTCTTAATTATTTGTAATTGTTTCATTTATACACATAGCCTTTTCATGTATCTCACTAATTCACAATACATGTTTAGACGATGGTGCTGCTTCCTATCCTGCCCTCCCTTATACCTGTGTCCACATCCACCTTACCACTTCTTTTTTTTTTTTTTTATTTTTACAGTTATTTACTTTCACTTTCCTTCACTATCACAGATTAACACTCAAATAGGTAAAGAATTCAGCAGATGGAAAATATAGATAAGACAATAAAGAGTGGCCACGTTTTGAAATGCTGGTCCTACTCATGATTACATTTTTGCACTATGTATGAACACAAATCTGCATTTGTGTGTTGGGACTAGCTTATTTCACTAATAATTTTCCAGTTGTTCTCATTTTGTTGCAAGAGACAGGGCTTTGTTCTTTTGGGGGTGTTAATAGTATTCCATTACACATATATACCACATTTTTTTTTATCTACTCTTCAGCTGATGGACATTTGGGTTGATTTCATATCCTAGCAAATGTGAATTAAGATGCTTTAAATGTAAAAGTTAAGATAACTATCTTACACACTGATTTCACTTTTACATAAATTCCCAGCTGTGTGTTGCCAAGGCTATATAGGAAAACTATTTTTACATCTCTGAGAAATCTTTCATAATGTTTATGGTAGTCTACATTTCTACAAACTGTGAATTAGTGTATTTTTGTCAGTATTTATTCTGTTGATTTCTCTATGACAGCCTTTGTAACTAACGTGAAGTGAAACTTCATTGTGGTTTCCTATTTGCATTTCCTTGCAACATCTTAATTCTAAACTAACTTAAAACATAATTCTCAAAGTACTATATTTTTTGAAAAATTCCAAGCATAATGAATACATTTATTAGTTTTCTAAAATAAAATGTGATTCTTATGTGTGTACTAGTGATGCTTAATGAGATATCTCAGACCATGAAATGTTAATGATTGAACAGCAGAAATTGGTTGTAAATTACTAGCAAATCATAGTACGTGATAAGATTTTAGAACTTAATATTTGACAAAGTTCATTGTTGAAGGTAACTAATTTTTTTGGCGGTTCCAAATTTTATACTATCCATTTGTAGGTGTCTGGAGAAATGCCTTAACATTCAACATCCCGGGCAAGACAGTACTGGGTGCAGAATAGGACAAACTTCTTTTTTATCTGGAGTTAATGAGAAATAACATCCACACCAAGGTTAGATGTTGGACAGAACTGCACAAAGAAATATGATCAAGAATATCATTCTGAATCATGGTATTTGCACTCTTAAGGGTTAATTTAAAACTATGACAACTCAATTATAATACAACAATTTGTCCAATATTTTGAAAAAAATTATGGAATATCAAAAATAAATTTCATAAAAGAACTGAGGAAACAGACAAAATCAGAAGAAAAAAATATAAGGAACAGTATGATAAAGAATGCAGGTATTTTTTAAAAGATTTTTTTAATTTATATTGAAAAGTCAGATATACAGAGAGGAGGAGAGACAGAGACAAATGATCTTCTATCAGATGATTCACTCCCTAGCTGACCGCAATGGCTGGAGCTGTGCCAATCCGAAGCCAGGAGCCAGGAACCTCCTCCAGGTCTCCCATGCAGTTTCAGGGTCCCAAGGCTTTGGGCCATCCTCAACTGCTTTCCCAGGCCACAAGCAGGGAGCTGGATGGGAAGAAGGGCTGCCGGGATTAGAACCGGTGCCATACGGGGTCCCGCCATGTTCAAGGCAAGGACTTTAACCACTACGCTATCAAGCCGGGCCTGAGAATGCAGGTATATTTTAAAGAAATAAAGCAGGAAAGATATTCATGATTCAATAATGTAAAACCAAATAGAGAAATAAAACTAAATAACACGTGTTATAGAATATAAATAGTATTATAAATTCTTCCAAGCAGCTATTTTAGATGATTTATGGTTGTTGATTTGAAGTTCCTATTCTGAGAAAATGAAAAGAAATTAGGAAAAATTGGGTGTGGTCATGAAATCAGTTATCATGAATATTCAACGAAATACTGAAAAAGAAATAATTATCAGTATTGAGATGAAACATTGGCCAAGTTTTAATTTTACCATATGTGAAAAAGTATATATTATGAGAAATAATCCATCACAACTTTTTATCTTATGAGACAAATGTTGACTGTTGAATGTTATATTGCAGCATTTTTTCACAGTCTTATAATTGGTATCTTGACCAATAGTTATACTGCAATCAATTAAGGCTATTTACTAAAATTTAAATAATTATTTCATGATACAAATGATGGAATTGTTTTTGCCTGGTGTGGTGAATAATATGTGTGTTAAGAAAGCTGCTTCCAGGGATGAGATGCAGCTTATAGCTATCTTTCCATTTATCAGTTCGTTTTTCTGAATACATTATATTGTATCTCAGACGGAAAGTTGCTATGAGTTCACAGAATAACAGAAAAGTGAGTGACGGTGATGTACTGAGGTCTCAGGTAAATGAAGTTTGAGATTCTTGGTCTGTTGAGTTTGAATGTGAAAAGTTGTACACATGGCCGGTTTTTATAGTTATGAAAACTTTAAAATGTAAAAACACATCAAAGTTACCAGCATAAACAACTAATAGTGTGACTAAAAGGCATAAAGGAATCAATTTTGATGGTAGGTTGATTTTTTTTTCTTGAGAATACATTTTTACTTAAATGTTTGGCAATACGTCATTCAAGGATCAATTGTTTTTAGCCTCCCATATGTCATCAGTGCTCCAATGGTGTTGCTATCATGAATCTGACATTCTTCAACAGAGTTTATTATTTGCTTTCAAATCTTATTATAGGCAGCTCATGTATCATTGCTTTTGGAAATAAAAGGGAAATCATCTGGCATTCTCAAAAAAGCACCAGTCATTTAAACTTTGAGAGGTATAATATAATCATGTTCCCCAAGTTTTTGCAATGTAGCAGACAATAGCATGGCTTAATAGATAAATGAAGACTTTTTTTAGTGTGATACTGTTTAATGGTATGTACAAAGATAAACCTGCAAAATAGAACCCCTTAAAGAGGAGCACAGAGAACTGGAATCTCTAAATTGTTTAGTTGGTCATCAAGCAGGTAAGATTTAACAAAAAAATAAGCCATTATTTGCTTAAAATTATAATTTAAGTTTCCTGATATTTTGACCAAGATCTGGCACATGGTGGCTCATAGAAGATTACTTAAAGATAAATCATATGTATTATGTACTTACTCATACATCTTAGCTATTATGTGGACTTAATGAAAGAGTTAGCATCATTGTAACAAATAATTTGGGGAGTTTTAACTTTTTTTTTATAAAGACTAGATATGACATTACATTGAAATAGTCATAAACTTTTGTCTATTCTATTCATTATTTTTCCCGGTTACTAGGTTTCTAGATTTTTTAAAGTCTATTTGTCAAAAAGTTCTTCATACTGCCTTCTTAATTTTCAGGTAGATATCTGTTGGGTCAGAGAAGTTTTCAGTTGGGATGAGAACCTGGGATTCTCTATACAAGTGCACAATAATTTGATAATGTGGTTTTGTATAAATATTTATGACAGATATTTCAAATTCTTATGGTATTGATAAAAACTTAATTGGATTATACCTACATCTCAGTAAGTCATTTTCATGTCAAATGATGCAGTGACCTTCTAATTGGTATGACTTGAATAAGCTGTGCCTGAAGAGTTCCAAAATTTCTGTAGTAGGAGCATCTTAATTCTGTTTATTTTCATGATGAATGTTATATTATCACTTGGCTTTAATTGACTATTATAACCTATTCAATGATGTCCTTTACCTTTAATGTTCTATGACCACCTAATTGTCATAGCTGCAGCTTTTTTCATTCCATAAATTATCTTGCTCTGTGGTCTCCTTTTCCATTTAGTCATCTAACCATGCTCTCCCTCCCTCCCTCCCTCCCTCCCTTCCTTCCTTCCTTCCTTCCTCCCTCCTTCCCTCCCTCGTTTTGACCCTTCCTTGCTTTCTTTCTTTTCTTTCTCTTTGATCTTTCCCCTTCATTAACTGCTTCCTATGCTATTCTAAGTTTTAGTTCCAGCTTCCATAAATTCTTTTCTTACTATCACACCTTCTAATGATTTCTTTCTTCCCTGAAATTTTTCAAATTTCTTTTATTGTCTTTTGTTTTTGGCTTATAGACGTGTTATAATTCACTGTTACAGTTTGACAAACATTTGCACTGCTAATTTCTAATTCTACCATATATTAAGTGAGTCTCTGACGCAGAGGAATCATGGTATGTTCACAAGAGATACAAATAAAAATCTGGCATGTAGTCTGTCAGCATAAATGTGCATCTCTGGATCAACGCTATTGCCCTGCAAGAGCTTGAGTCATGGGATTTTATTGTAGTCAATTTATTTTATACATACTAAGTCATAATTTATTAATTTATTTGAACAGCAGAATGGCTGAAAAAATATTTTTTAATAGTTATTGCCTGTAGACTACCGATTTATGCTTTGGCAAAAATGTGATAATTAACCACGTATTTATCTTCATGGACTTTGATTCCTAGATTCAGCAAATTAAAACCAATACCTTGATTAAAAGAGAAAAATTCAGATTCAGAGAAAAATGACTTGCTTATCTTTTATCTTTTAAGGGAGTAACACCCCAAATATACAAATATCTCCTACTGCTGAATAGTAAGAAAAGAAGTAAGCCTATAAATGAGCAAAGGATGTATTTAAAATGCTCAGCATTATGAATTAGCAGGGAAATGTAAACCAACACTGCAATAAAACATCACCAATGCCTATTAGCATGAGTGTTATGAAAATGACAAAGAAGATGAACTGTGGGAAAATATTAAAGCAGCTCAGTAGTTACTTGCAAATTTAAAAATGGAACTGGTATAATGTCAAGCAATCTGGGAACTAAATGTGTACATGAAAGTTATGAAATCAGTATACTGAAATGATATCTTCAGCTTCAAAATCACAAACATTATTCATAACAGTCAAAATATAGAATCAAGCTAAGAATCTTATATACATATACATATGATAACAGTTCAATTATACATATGTAATGTGGCTTTTACACATATAATAATAATTTAACTATAAGAGAGGTTGGGCTTCTGTTAACTGTGACAACACGGATGAACCAGAAGGACAGCTTATCAGGTGAAATAACCCCAACATAGAAATAACCCCAACATAATATCTGAATTACACATGTACTATTTAAAAAATGAGCTTCATAGAAACAAAAAATTAACAAAGCTTGTGGGTACAAGGCAGGGAAATGCTAGACAACTGAGATATATATATATACATATATATATATATATATCTTAGAAGAAATAAGTTCAAGATTCCTATTGTGTTCATGGTGACAAAGGTTAATATACAATATGTTAAAATGGTGAAATTTTGTTAACAGAATTAATTTTAAACTTTAGCTTAATTTTTACCAGAAAAACATGTAACTATATCAAAAAATGTGAGACTTAACCATGCTACAATACTGCATATATCAAAGCATAAACCGTAAATATGTGCTATTTTACTTGTAAGTTAAAACTAAATAAATGAAATTTAAGCTGAGGATAACTTCTTATTTCCCGATTTGCCCCAGAATTGGGAAGAAGAAATGGATAGTTTGGAAATGAATCCTTCCCACCCCGATCAAATATGTAAACATCATCTAAAATCTTAAAAAATAAAGTGCGTACATAGAAAAGAATTAATGAGCCAATTAGTTCCATAAATTGAACAAATATTTAGCACTGATTTTGAGAAATTTTTGGATGTTAAGTGTGAACTGGCAATGACAAGGATGTGTCCTGTAATTTATGTGTTTTACCCACAGGTAAAGTTGGTAGGTAGCATTACAAAGATCAAACATAAAAACTTGGTGATTTAAGCATCCACCTTAAAAACTTACAGAAAGAACACCAAATAGAATTTGAAATAAACAGTCAAAAGTAAAGCATAGATCAGTAAGAAAAGTAGAGAAATTGGAAAGGTAAAAGATAAAAAAAAAAAAAAGAAAAGAAAAATAATGAAGCAGAAGCTAAGTCAACTGCTAATAAAATTTGTTCTTTCCTCTGTCCAGGAGGGTGGGGTAGGGAGACAGAATCCTAGTATCATACATGAAAAGTGGCAATAACAATTAATAACAATTGGCCATAATGCATTAGAATGATAGTGATAGATATTTGAAAACAACTTCATGCTCATAATGTGCCATGGCTGCACCTCTTCCCATCGAGCTCGCTGCAGTACAGGAAGGTCCAAAGCACTGGGATCCTGTACCCACGTGGGAGACCGAGAGGAAGCTCCTGGCTCCTGGCTTTGAATTAGCTCAACTCCAGAGTGAGCCAGCAGATGGAAGATCTTTCTCTGTCTCTCCTTCAAAAAATCTTCAAAAAAGAAAAAAAATGCCCACAAACTCTTGAGAAAAATACAATTCCAACTATCTACAATTCTGTCATCTCAGCCAGGTAATCAAATCCTGCAAGTGTGTTGTAAGTGAATTTATAGTACATTGATGATGTGATAAAAGGGCACTGAGCTCTGTTGTCCTGTTTTAAAATGCCAAACACCAGTTTAATTACAAAGAAAACATCAAAAATTATCAGAATTTCAACAAAATTCCTGCAAGTATTCCTCAGAATATCCTTTGTCACCATGAAAGAGCAGAGTACAGATCTCTCAGAAATAATATAATCTTAAGGACTCATAACCCCCAAAAGTAATGTGGTATAGTAAACCTTAAGAAATATAATGGAAGCATTGAGTATGGGCCCTAGTTTGAGCCACAAATGTTCCACTTCTGTTCCAGGTTCCTGCTCATGGCCCAGAAAAGCCCCAGTATTTAGGCTCCTGCTACACACATGGCAGACTAGGGTGAAATTCCTGGCCAGGCTTCAGTGTCCCCAATCAGGTCCATTGTAACCAACAGGAGAGTGTACAGGCAGATGCAACATTCTCTGTGTGTGTGTGTTGTGTTGTGTGTGTGTGTGTGTTTCCCTCTCCCTGTAACACTTTTCAAATAAATAAATCATGAGCTTTGTTAAAAAATAATGTATTAGTAGTAGTCTGATAATTGCAATAAGTATAGTTGTAAGGTGTTGATGGGGGAAATGGATAACTCACTGTACTATAGTCACATTTTTTGTAACAATCTAAGCTGTGCCAAAAATAAATTTTATTTAAGAACTATGTCCCACTTATTAGCTGAATGTCACTGTTTGCTTAGTTAACATTTCTGCTTCTCAGAACACAGAACAGCATACTTAGCCTCTTGGAAACTCAGCTTTATCAATATGTAAAATTGGTCACTGTACTGGATATTATGGGGTTGAGACAAAAGGGTAAATGATTTAGAGTAGCATTCTGCACACAGCAAGCATTCAGTAAATGTTAACTATAATAATAATGATTTGTGACTGATAGTGATAATGAGGCTTGTTGCTGTTCAGAAGAAAGCATTACCTAGCAATTTATTGTTATTTCTAATAAAAGTTCCTTGGATGTTTAGTCTCAGAGCAGCATAGGAAATAGGGTCAGGGGAAGATAGTGCCTCAGCATGTGATCAGATGCCAATTTCCTACAGACTAGATCTGTTGGAAATTGGTAGTTGCTACTCCAAAATCCATTTTCTCCAACATTGATATGGTAGATGTCAGAGCATAAAATCGCCGCTTAGTCTGTTAGCAATCTTCACTCATGGTATCTTCAACCATTTCTGACAGTTCCCTTGTCCTTAAGCTGTTGTTAAAATAATAGGTCTTGGGCCCTGCGGCGTTTCCTATCAGCTAAAGTCCTCGCCTTGAAAGCCCCGGGATCCCATATGGGCGCCGGTTCTAATCCCGGCAGCTCCACTTCCCATCCAGCTCCCTGCTTGTGGCCTGGGAAAGCAGTCGAGGACGGCCCAAAGATTTGGGACCCTGCACCCGCGTGGGAGACCTGGAGGAGGTTCCAGGTTCCCGGCTTCGGATCGGCGCGCACCGGCCCATTGCGACTCGCTTGGGGAGTGAATCATCGGACGGAAGATCTTCCTATCTGTCTCTCCTCCTCTCTGTATATCTGACTTTGTAATAAAATAAATAAATCTTTAAAGAAAATAAAATAATAGGTCTCCTGAACACAAGGCTTTCTTACAAACCTTTGCACTAATTCCACTGTCATACAAATTAATTTATTATACATCTTCTCTAATTATTTTCCATTCTCTCCAGAATGCAATTTCCATTATTCAGAAATCTTGATTTAATTTTGTCAATGGTGTATCCCAAATATCTTGACCAATACTTGACCAATATTTTGTACTGTTTTATAAATATCTTCCCAATAAGTGCAGTATATGACTTTTGTTTTAAATTTATGCTTATTTTGTATCAAAGTATTAATTTTAAATTTTGTCATTTTTTAAACAGAGATAGAGAGGATGTGGGAGACGGAGAAGTGAGAAAAGAAAGGAGAGAGAAAGAGGTCCTCATATGTCTGTGTTACTAGGGAGAGTTGTCCAGACAGGATCCAGGAACTCCTTGTAAGCTCTCTCATTTGCATGACAAGACTGTAAGAACCAGTGTTATCAATTGCTGCCTCAGACAGTGTGTGTTTACAGAAATCCATATGAAGGAGCCCAGCTATCAACCCAGGAACTCTGAAAAGGTCTGCAGGTGCATCAAAGGTATTTAGCTATAATCCTGCATGGCCTCCTTATTTGTTTGTTTTTATGTGTTTTTATTGTTTGTATCTTGATCTTTTTAGGTTTTCCAGGTTTTTTTTTTAATAATCAGTTATTTTATATATTTATTATATATTTTAGATATCACATTAAACAATCTTTGCATGACAAGAGTAAATGACTGTTTTTATTCCTTAAATATTTTACTTTTTTTTAAGATGCAGTCATTTTCATTGGAAAGGCAGATTCACAGAGAGAAGGAGAAACAGAAAGATCTTACATCTGCTTTCTCATTTCCAAGTGGAGGCAAGATCCAGCGTCAAGGTGATCCGAAGCCAGGAGCCTGGAGCCTATTCCAAGTCTCCCACAAGAATGCAGAGTCCCAAGGTCTTGGGCCATTCTCTGCTGCTTTCCCAATCCACAGACAGGGAGCTGAATGGGAAGTGGGATTCCGGCTCATGCAAGGGTAGAACTTTCGCCATTAGGCTGCTGCGCTGGGCCCAATATTTTACTTTTGTAAAACTAGATGTTAAGATTTAGCTTCAAATGAAATAGCTTTATTTTTTTTTTTTCTCTGCACGTTGTGTGTTGCCCTCAGACTTTTGAATGAAGTATTTTCCTGCCAACCTTGATGCTTCAGAATTATTGCATGAATTGTCTGGGCACCGATTCTCTTGCCATTGTCTGTCCTAGGCTAATGTAGCATCATCCTAAATACTTAATGGATCTCTTCCTCTTTCATTTTCCAAAGTTTACATTGGAAGTCAATATCAGATTTTGTTTTTTCAGGCTTTAAAGATTTTATCTCATCATACTCTATGAAACTTATTTTTGGAATCTGTCAAATTCACACTTAGTTTATAGTTTGTTTAGAAGAAAATGTTTGAAATCATAGCATTCATGTACTTATACTTGCTTTTTCTTTACTTAACAGAGTTTCTGTTAATATCAGCAATGGTATTCTGTCATTCCATTTATGAATCTTTTAATTTTCTTGCTCCTATCCAATTATGTTTGTGTTTATGTGTTGGTCCTGTCAAAGTTTTTTTCTTAGTCCTTGGCATTTCTAGTCAATACTGAAAACTGTAGCTAAAATAGAATTTTAAATATTGAGGCAATGTTAAACAAATATGATTACCTTTTTGTAATTAAAAAGTATTTTCTATATAGCATCATCTCTTTTGTTAACATCAACTGTTTTGCCAATTTTTATCTGACACTGCTCATGTAAGTTATAATTCAGTACAAACCAAATAAACTTTATTTTGGACTGAAACATGAATGCTTTATTAAATAAGGCTTTTCCTTATTAGTATCAAAAAGTGACATCTGTTGTTGCTAATGCTTTAATTTGTGGCAAGTATAGAATAATTACACCAATGTTTACATGTTAAAGTGGTCAATATCTGTTGTGCTTTTTCTGTGCTGCTCTTACCATACCAGCCTCATAAAAATCTTTATTTTTCTCTTTTTTCTATTTTTGGTATATTCAGTATAATAGACAAATAATCTGAATCTCAAAGTAAGCAAACACGCAAGGTAAGCCATTTTTAAATACTTTGAGAGTTTTTATTAATTATTTATTGTATTTAGTGATTTTTCAAGCATGGCTCTGCCCTTTCTTCTTGGTCCATTCAGAAGACTCCTAGTAAAATAAGTGTTTAAAATCCTTCTCCTAGTAGCAAGCAGAGGTGATGAAATTTGAAGTCTAACTTGACAATTTTAATGCTAAAGGTATGCCCAAATATATATATATATATTTAAAATTATTTATTTTTATTACAAAGTCAGATATATGTATAGAGAGGAGGAGAGACAGAGAGGAAGATCTTCCATCTGGTGATTCACTCCCCAAGTGAGCGCAATGGCCGATGTTGTGCCGATCTGAAACCAGGAGCCAGGAACTTCTTCCAGGTCTCCCACGTGGGTGCAGGAACCCAAAGCTTTGGGCCGTCCTCGACTGCTTTCCCAGGCCACAAGCAGGGAGCTGGATGGGAAGTGGAGCTGCTGGGATTAGTACCGGCGCCCATAAGGGATCCCAGCTTGTTCATTGCGAGGACTTTAGCTGCTAGGCCACGGCACCGGGTCCCCAAATATTCCAATTCTCAGATATTCTAAACAGAATAGAAATATATTGATTGACCTTTATGCAAAATACGAGATCAATAGATATATAGACAAGCATGCATGTGTATATAGTCATCTAGAGGAACTGTATAATAGAAAATATCATGTTGAGATATGAGGATACAATGCATTTTGCATTTTTAGTTCCAAATCTAAGATGAACTCCCAATGTAACTATTAAATATATCTTGACAATAGGATGCTGTGCTATCTGCCCAGCAGAATGATGATTTTATGATTGTTTTTGAAGGACTTTAATATTGAAATAAAACAGTGGTGGTAGGGGAATTGGTGAGGGGAAATGCCAGAGTCAATGGAACTCTATCATTAAATCAATCAACCAATCAATAGGCTGGAGTTTAAAACCAATAAGATATGTACTGTGATAACATATGGGCACAGGTACTTAGTTGTTAATTCCACAGCTAAACTGTTTTTTTAAAAACAAATTTACTTAGTTTTATTTGAGAGGCAGATTTTATAGAGAGCAAAAGCAATATATATTTAGATAGAAGATCTTCCATCCACTGGTTCATTCGACAAATGGCCACAGTGGCCATAACTGAAGCCAGAAGCCAGGAACCAGGAGTTTGTTTTAGGTCTCCCAACAGGGTACAGGAACCCAAAGACTTGAACCATCCTCTGCCGCCCTTCTAGGCTATAAGCATAGAGCTGTATTTGAAGTGGAGTAGCCGGAACACTAACACTAACTTTGTGCTAGTGCTCGAAAGTAGAGGATCTAGCCTACTAGGTCACTGTGCCACCCCCACCCCATGTTTAAGTTAATAATGAGGATGTCAATTCAAATTTTTGGACTTTCAGAGTCCTCAACTGATCATTAAGGATTAGATTTTTATTGTGGTTTATGTCTGTGATGAAACTGATGATAAGTCCACATTTTTTATTTGTCTTTGTTGGGCCAAAACAGAACAAATTTCTATGCTAAATTCATGGACATCATTACAGATAATATAAGTTGCTTGCATTTGCCAGGAAAAATACCTAAGTAAGGAAGGTGCACAGAAGACTTCCCTGTGGTGCGTCTTAGAAATAAGATTTCCACATGCATTGAAGATGTGGATTTCAAGCAGCCCTGATGCTTTGAAGGGGCACTGGTTTGAACAGGCAGTGACTGCTGTGGTTTGATTAAAGGCATGACAGGATGCCCAAATGTGGCTCTGACTGTTTTAGAATGCTTCTTTGTGATCAAAGTTTCCCTTAGTGCATAGACGGGTAATTGAGTCTGGTAACAGTGGCAGCTGGTGTGCGTATTTTACTAGAGCCAAAGAGTGAGATTACCAAGTTGGACAAAAACCTGTTTTTCTATCCCTCTGTGAAGAAACAATAGACTATTTTTCATGTTATTCTGTGTTTCAAATAGTCAACTTAACACCTGTGAAAACATAAAGAGAATGAATGGAAGCCAGTGGTATATTTACTCTGACATGGTGGCCAGAAATTGTGATCCAGCCACAAATTTGGACTCCACTAAATACCTTTTTTTCTTGTATTATTAAACATAATGAATATGTATAACAGGATCTTTTTAGAGATGATTGTACATTTAAACTTTCATCTCCTCTCATTCTTCTTATAATTGTTTCTGTTATTTCTCTTTTATTACCTCTATGTCCATTATCTAACTTGAGCATTCGAATGGAATTTGGGAATCTACGTTATATTACAGGGAGATCAATGTTTTGTCATTGTTCAGAAAAAGGCAGATAGAAGCCCGCCTTAAAATGCTGGCACTTGTCTTAGAGATGGGCTTCTATCTGCCTTTTTTTTTTTTCTGGACGTTTGCATACTTTATGTTATACTTTTTAAGAATAATCACCCATTTTTTTTTGTCTTCCATATTTCTAAATTTGGAATTGCTTTTTATAGTTCTAATGATTATCTGTTCTTCATTTTAATAATAAAAATATTTTAAATATGAAAGATAATTGTTCAACTTCATCATTCTATTTTCTGAATGACTAATGCATAACATGCTCTTAAAAATATGTACCGAAAGTAATTCAAAGTGTTGCTGAAACATTTCTCTATTGGACGTGTGAAAACAATGATAAATTTACCTTTCTAAATGTCTGATTAGCATCTACTATTAACTAAGGATTTTTCTTTACTTATTTTCCTTTAGTAAAATTTGCCTTCCTCTATTTCTTAAAACTTTATTTTGTTAAGGATAGTATTTTTATTGATTAGAAAATATCAGAAAAGTCTGGAAGACATTAGAAAAATGTACAGACACCTCTAACTTTGAATTGTTCAGCTTCAAAATCAGTAACTGTGCAACAGTGTGAACATGAGATGCCTTCAGAAAAAAGCACACTTTGCCTTTGAATTTAGATTTGTTTTGCCCCTGAATTCGTGACACGGACAGTCTTGTGCTGCAAGGCAGTAGCAGTGAGTTGCCACTGTCAGTAAACTGCATGATAGTGAAGGTAAACAATGAACCTCTATGGTATAAGGTGTTGCTAAGCTATGATGCAATTTAAATGTATTAAATGTGTTTCCCGTATTTGGTATCATCAATTTATACTTTTGTCTGGACAAACTTAATTTTAAATAGGGAAGCATCTGTAGTAATTATGTGCAATCAATTCCTGCCAGAGATTTGCACTGAACTGTATTTTATATTTTCTTATAGCTGGAATAATCATACTATATTCACAGAAATATAATTATCTAGGTAAAATGTATTGATATCTAATACCCCCATTTTTGAAATAATGAAGTAGAAAGTTGAGCCTTATTTTTAATTTCACTCAGAAAATCTATGACTGATGGAGAAGAGAATCAACATAATTTATCTTTAGACTGCTTCAGATAGAAGTTATTTTCCAAAATCCATAATAGTGAATTAAGTAGCTACCTAAGTTAAAATTACTTTTAAAATCCATAGTCCTAAAATAAATTACCTTATGTCCGTCCTCACGAACCCATGGCACTTGGAAGAAACACAGTTCAGTGTTCTAACTAACTCAGAAATCATCAGTAACTTTTGAGTTTTTCTCATTTTATCAACAAGTATAAAAGAGATCATTTATGTGAAAAAGATGAAAGAATAAAAGGTGAAAATTAAGAAAAAAATATTTTTTCTATGTCCCAAATGGAGTCATATTGGCATTCAATAAAACAATTTTGATAAATTACTATTGACACAGACAGGGAAAATTGTTGGAAACTGTGATTTTATCGACTACTTACAAATCAAAGTCAGGCTGTTAATATACTAAAATACTTGTCATTCCATGAAGAAAAAAAAAGGAATATTTTTTATTATGAAACTCGGGTTTCCAGAACTCTGGGTTTGATAGTTGTAAAACTGCACAAATAAAATACTAGATCCTTAGCTGGGTCATTGCCATTTAGCTCTTCGTATCACTGTGCATCATACCAATATATTTAACATTTATTACCCTTTTCTATGTACCAAGCACAGTGCTAAACTGCTACAGATGTTTTCTTCTATAATGTCACAACATTTTAAAATTATTTTTTTAGATGAGGGATCAAAAAGAGATTCAGAGAAGGATGATCTGCCCAAACTAACAAAATTCATGGCAAATGAGAAAACTAGAATGGAAATACAAGTAATCTGATTCCAGGGATCTGGGAGCCTCCAGAATCACTTACAATTACCAGCTTTTCATGCATTTTATGCGCTACTGTACTTAAAATCTGCATGATTGTCCTCCGACGGAGGGTGTTCTTTAGGACAGCACAAAAAAATCATAGTCTAGATTCTTACTGTGCAAAATACTGATGAAAAGAGAAGACATCTGCTTATTTTTTAGGTTATTATCTGGGGAAATATAAAGCTGATCATATCTACATAAATTGCTTGGAAAAAGTAATAAAACACATAGTCTATTTTCCTTTTTAACTTCAATTTGTCCCCTGAAGTGAAGCCCCCTTCCAAGTCCTCTAACCATTGTCCTCTTTAAAATTTCAGTTCTATGTTAAGCACTCAGGTATACATTTCTATAATTTGCAACTGAATACAATTGCAAAATGATGGGTGTTTAATATTGTACTTTCAGCATGAAGAGAAAATAATTTGCTGACTTTTAAATGTGCTAGAAAATAATAGATATATTTTAAATATCATATCATTTATTTTAAATATAACAATGAATGACAGAATTAGGCTGATCCAGCTATCCATCTCCTCCAAACTTTGTTTTTTGTCTTTAACATGAATGCATTTGAGATATTCTTCCTCACTTACACTAAAATGTATGAGTATAGTACTCAGTTATTAGCTTTATTCACCTCACTTGGTAATAGATCCATAAAAAGGTTAAACTCATTCTTTGTGTCTAACTGAGGCTTTGTCCCTTTGGCTATTGTCTTCCAATGCTATCCAAAGTGTAAGCAATTTATGGAGATGCTCAAGACAAACATAAAGATTAAAAACATACTGCCAGAGAGAACCAAGGAGAACAATAAGGAAGAAATAAAATTATCTATAAACAATCAGAAAATGATAACAAAAATAGCATTAGTGGATTGCTTCTGTAAAGTTTTATTCACTGTGGTCAGCATTGTGGCAAAGCCGGTAAAGCTGTTGTTTGTGCAATGTGGGCGCCTGTTTGTATCCTGACTGTTCTACTTCTGATCCAGCTCCCTGCTAATGCAGTGGGAAAAGCTAGGTGTTAAGTGTTTTTATGTAGAAAAAAATCCCCATTATAGGTACACTGAGACCTACCACCTGCCATTGCCCTTACCATAAATTTCAGGTTATTTTAAAAAAATGTATTAGAAAAGCAGATTTACAGAAAGAAGGAAATAAAGAAATAACCTCTGTTCCTGCTTCACTCTCTAAGTAGTTGCGATGAGTTTGATCTGAAGCCAG
Organism: Ochotona princeps; assembly: GCF_030435755.1. Taxonomy (NCBI): domain Eukaryota; kingdom Metazoa; phylum Chordata; class Mammalia; order Lagomorpha; family Ochotonidae; genus Ochotona; species Ochotona princeps. The sequence continues at coordinate 69,748,699 of NC_080834.1, forward strand.
GGGCCAGGAACTTCCTCTGGGTCTCCTTTGTAGCTGCAGGGACCCAAGCCTTGGGACATCCTTGACTGCCTTACCGGGCCACAGGAAGGCAGGAAGTGGAGATGCTGGGACAGAAATTGGTGCCCACATAGGACCCCGGTGCATTCAAGGCAAGAACTTCAGGCACTAGCCTACCATACTGGGACCAAGTTTCATTTTCAAAAAGGTGATAATCAGTCCTCAACTCTAACACAAAATCTCCATAGCAAAGGCTCTGCATCTGCTTCTAGTATGGCCAAATTCTCTCAGTAAATGTATGCAGAATTAATTACCAGAATGTGAATTGAAAATAATTATATATTGCCTTTAGATAGAACATCAGGTCTTACGTAAGTTATTTGATAATAATTGATAATTATATACCAACTACTACATTTTTAACATTTATTTATTCAAAAAAGTTAAAGTTAGAGACATAGAGATAAAGAGAGAGACTGAAAGAGACAGATTTTCATCCACTAGTTCACTTGCGGAATGACTCTAATAGCTGAGGCAAAAGGCAGGAGCTTTCTTAGGATCTCCTACATGCCCGAGAGGGATATAAGCACTTGGATCATCTTCTGTTGCTATACAAGGCATTTTAGCAGAGAGCTGGATTAGAAATGGAGCAGCCAGGACTCCAACTGGCAACCAAATAACATGTAGACACCTCAGACAGTGGCTTTATTTGCTATTCCACTACACCATCGCTACAACTATTTTTATTGTTACTAGTTACACCTTTTAAATATCATGTAATGGTCCAGCTCTTGGCAACCACCTAAGTTGCCCCGTTTCTGTTAAATGTCATACTACTTGGAGAAAAGCAGCCAATATCTGGTGGGCATTTGGAACCTGGTTAAGGTCACATTTGTGTCAGTTATACTAGTGTACCGACAGAGTTGCTTATTCTATTTTGTATTTGATTTTTTTAAAGACATGTGGGAGGGGGCTGAAAGACAGCCCAGGACTCAAGCTGGATTGCCTAGGGAAGGAAGATTTGAGGATGCATGGGAGTGGAGGTCCTTGAGGGAGTACTTTGTACATGAGAAATGACTTTGAGTTTCCATGGACTGGACCGCTGCACTCACTGGTAAATGAGGGAGTTGAGACCAGATAGTTTAGAGAGGAAACTGGAGTGCGTGTCTGGATCAGACCAATGCACCTGCCCATGTGGGAGATCCGGACTGGGATAGATGGCATCGCCTGCTACCTGCCTGCACACATTAAAGCTAGGACTAAGAGGCCTGCCTGGCAAGGACAGGGCACAATACCTGCCAGCAAGTGCTAGGCAGGGGATAAGCTATGCAAAGCTGGACCATGACAACAACTGGCACATGAGAAAACCAGTTCTGGGGACAAATGCTGCAGAGACTGTGCAGGCTAATGTCTGTGGATATGGAGTACACACTGGCTTGTATGAGAGTTGGAGGTGGTGACGGGCCAAGCTAGAACAGACCATGAAACTGACCTACACTCATGGGATCTGGGGTTGGAAGCAGGTCAGGTTGGTCAAGGCTGTAGCATCTGCTGGTACACATGAAAATCGGGTCCAGGGATGAATCAGGTTGCAACACCCACCAATGCATACAAAGTCTAGGACTGGGGGTGTGCTCTGCTGGACACATGCAATCTGTATCTAAGAGTGGACCTGATGGGGTAACTTGGGGATCTCCCCTACTAGGCTGCAGCTCCTGCAAAGTAGGCACAAGAGCTGGGGCTGGGGTGGGTCAGGCCAGTCAGGATAGCACCTCTCTTCAGCATGTGTGTAGGGTGGTTTGGCGGGGTGGGGGAAGCAGATTGGGCTGGGCCAAGAAAAGCCTTACTACCAGGACAGTGTGTAGGCAACACAGGCTAAGTAACTGCATGCTCTGGTATGCATGGGAGTCAGGGGTGTGGGCAGGTTGAGCAGAGTTAGGCTGCAGCATCCATTGGCAAGAGTTGGGATTGTGGACTGGCTAGGACAGGCTAGACTGTCCAATCCAGTGGCAATTGTCAAGACTGGGATCAGGCCATGCCAGGCTGGGTCAGAGCACCACTGGCACATGCAAGATCCAGGCTGGGAGTGAATCTGGTAGGGGAAACTATTGGCCCTTCCCTGATAGGCTGCAGTTCCCACTGGTGAGCTTGACAGCCAGGCTTCAGACAAATTGGGCTGAATATGGCTGCAACACTCCTTTGCATGCATATGTTCTGGGCTTGGGATTGGACCAGTCTGGGCTAGACCTAGCACCTGCTAGTTCTTGTAAGAGCCAGAATGGGTGAGGGATGGGGTGTACTGGATTGCAGTACTTTCTGGTCTACATGAGAACTAGGTCCGGGAGTAGGCAAGGTGGGACTGGTCTATAGTGCCCACTGATGTATTCCAGGACAGTTGACTGGCTATCTCAGGGTAAGCTGAGCACCCACCAATATGTGTATGGTCTGGGTGTGGGAGCTGGTCTGATAGGGGACTTTTCCGGTTAGGCTGCAGCTCCTGAGGGTGAGCCTGAGAGCCCAAGCTTGAGGCAGCCCAGGCCATGCTGGGCTACACTGCCTAGTGGAATACATGTGGGCCAGGCCTAGGTGAGGGCTAGATTGGATCATTCTTCAGCACTCACTGCAGGTGTGAGAGTCAGGACACAGTGCAGGCCAGACTGGGTGGGGTTGCAACACCCTCCAGTTCACTTGTGGGCCAGGACTTGGGACTGGCTTGGCTGGGCTAATCTGGAGCACCTGCCAGCATAGGCTGCGACTGGGGGCAGCCTTGGCAGAGCCAGGCTGTAGTACTTGCTAGCAAATCCTGAGGCTATGCAGGCCATGCTAGGTTGGGTTGCAGCATCCATAAGCACAAGCAAGACTTGAGGAATGGGATAAGCCTGGTAAAGGAATTTCTGGGACGTCCCTTCTAAGCTACTGCTTTCGCTGATGAGCATAAGAACTAAGAGTGGGGGTAGACCAGGCTGGGCGGGGCTGCAACATCCATTGACTCATTGTAATCTGGATTTGTTGGAGGGTGGACGAGGTTAGGCCACCACATCCTCTGGTACATGCAGGAGCCAAAATAAGTGTGGGTCTGCTGAGTGTTGCCACATCATCTGCCAGTAAGTGCCAGGAATGGTTACAAGTCATTTCAGGTTGGACTATAGTACCCTCTGGCAAGTGCAAGATTCAGGGATTGGAGTGGATTTATTAGAGGAACTATGGGAACTCCTATGCTGGGCTGTAGCTCCTATAGGTGAGTATCACAGTCATGGCTGGGGGTAGACCAGGCTGAAAAAGGCAGCTGCACCCATCAGCATATGTATGTGCTGTGTCTGGTGGTGGATGGTTGAGCTAAACTGGAACATCCATGGGTGTGTATCACAGCTGGATGTGATATGGACTGGGCCAGACTGGACTGCTGGATAGGCTGACGCATAAGATCCAGTGCTTTGGACAGACCTGGTGGGAATTATTGAAATTCATCCCAACTAAGCTGTAGTTCCCACTGGTGTGCTTAATGCTGGGTTTGTGGCTGACTGGGTTAGTTTTGGCCACAGTACCTGTTACTTTGCATGGGAGATGAAGCTAGGGGCAGAACTGACTAAGCAGCTGCCTTTACTTGTATGTGCTTTGGCTAATGTAAGTGATAGACTGATCCAGATCTTGCATCAGCTGGCACACACAAGGGCCAATTCTGGGGTCACCCAGGTGATTTCTTGGAGGATTTGCCAGTTAGTCTACTGAACTCAAACTCTGGCCATGAAGGAAATCACAGGATATGTGGTCTGACCTTGGAGCATGTGTATCAGGACTTGGCCTCCACAGTTGCTGATGCTTGTAGGTTAGAAAGCATATCCAGATGCACACAGGGTACATGATAGCCAGCTCATTTAGGCCAGCAGATGATGTCAAGTGACTCATAATGTCATAAGCAATGTCTTAATTTACTGTGGCACAATAGCAGCCTTTGGTAGTATCTTTAAAGAATTGAATATATGGTCACTTCTCGGCCTTTTAGCTAAGATCAAGTGTATAATTGAATATATGGAGCATCTTTGCAAGGGATTTTTCAAGGAAGTATTTTGTAATTAAAAAGAAAACAGGTTAAGCCCTATCAGGAAGCACACAAGGTTATCTTGGAGATTTTCTTCTAATTTATTCATTTCACGGTTTTACAAGGCTGAGGAGGATACAAATCCATGTTAGCATTTCAGAATGCCATCATTGGTGCTTGGAGCACATGCTTGCCAGAACGCGCAAATATTTTTGTTGTGGAAAAATAGCTAAAAAGGAAGGAGGGAATAAAGTGTAACTGCCCAAAACATTACTCTCAACGAATAATAATTAGTTTTTTTTTTTTACCTCAAAAGCCTTAAAATATAATGTCTCCTAGTATGTATTCTAGATTAATTATTCTCTGATGAGTTGCAATTTCATAGTGAACATATTAATTGTTCATGGTTGGAGAATTTGAGAGGCCATTAGTCTTTAATGTTTTTTGTTGATGGACAACACTTTTCAAACCAAATTGTACTGAAAATTAGAAATGAAAAAAAATCCCCAGTACTCTGCTGAGACTTATTTCTAATCAACTGAAGATGTGTGAGTTCATTCTTAAGTTTCTTGTGATGACACATCTTGTAATAGCATAAAGGACAACCTCAGTTGTGAGAATAGGTCACTTGGAAGCAAAAATATATACAGAGTAGGAAGTGGATTATATTTTAAAGTGATCTATAGTAACAGCATTTATGTCATAGCATTAACCTGATGTAAAACAGGGGAAAACTGTTTAATTCAGAAATTTGATGCTAATATTTGTTCTTCTCACATATGCTGTTATACCAGATTAAAAAAAGTGAAGAATGAAAAATAAGTGGAACGGAAAATAAGAATTAAGAGGGACATTATTTCTGACTATTGAAAATATTTATCTTTTACATACAGAATCAATAAACTGCCTAGGTATTTGAACAGAGTTATTTTTAAAATTGTGATGAGTATCTTATCTTAGTTAAGAATGCTGAAGAATATTTTGAGTCATTAGTTTTCCTTTGCTGTACGATTCATTATCTCCATTCTATTCCTATCTAGATCCAGAGCTCTGAGCCAAGTTTCTTCTAAACAAAACAAATCTTTTTATATAAAAAAAAGATTCAGCAATAAAATACACTGATATAATTTGAATATAGTGTGTCAAGACGAACTTGCTTAAGAGTTAAATTCATGCATATGTTTATGATATTAAGGCTGGGAATATATTATTTTATGAATGGTATTTAAAGGTGGACAATGATGTTTGGCTAAGGTTATTAGGATAAGGCCCTATTTCTGGATCCTGTTGCTATTAAAAAAGGAATAAAAGGACCACAAGCAGACATACATTCCACCTGTTTCTAGACATATGATGATCTGCATCTCCTTGGGACTCCATCAGCACCAAGACTAGCAGCAGAACACTGCAAGCAAATCCCTTGTTAGAGTCAGTAAAAACTATTCAGATTTTCAGCCTCAAATATTCTGAACTAAATAAATCTTTGTTTCTTTTGTTTTAACTTAGCCTGCATTAAGTATTTTGTTATAGAAAATAGTTGACTACTTCATACACCAGTACAGAATATTTATTTTCTATTATCTTTAGAATATATTTAATTTAAAAATCATTTATGTAGTTAAGAAAAATGTACGCCCATGTGGATCACTGATTAGGATGGGCAGGGTCAAGCCTGGAGAAAGGAGCATGGGACACATGATCCCCTTTCTCCTTTTCTCCTGTATCTGCAGGATGCAGGGATAAGGAAGGGGAGGGGCTCACTCCTTGCTGCAAAACAATGTCAGAACTCGGAATTGGGGTTGGTCATTTGGTGGCGTTTTAGGCACTCTGATGCAGGGAAGAATGTTCCGACGGTATTACTTGAGTTGTGTTGATAATTTTGAGATATTACTGGTTTCATTGCTCCAGGGTTGAGAAAATCTTACGGAGGTCTATTGGTTGACAAAGTCTACCTTAGTGTATCCATACACCCAGACACTTGCTGCAAAGGTTGGCCAGGAAAGTTGTCTGACCTATTCTGCTTTCCATCCTCTGACACATCCCATACTGGGCCAAACAGGCTTGATAAACGTAATTGCAGTCCAGCTTCCTGCTAATGTACTTTTGAAGGTAGTCGGGGACGAGTGTAAATACTGGTTCCCTCTACCTGTGTGGGAAACCAAGGAAAGGATCCAGGCTCTTGGTGCATATCTGGCTGCTGTTACCATTTAAAGAATGTCCGCTTATCGCTGCCACTCCACATTTCAAATCAATAAATAAATATTAAAAGTTCACAATAAAGAAGAGGAATATTCTACCACTTTGAAAATGGCCAAATTTATTACCTTATATAGCAACAAGTATACATGAACAGTAATTGACATAGTATGTTTTAATAACATTATTCACAATATGCGTTGATTCATTATTTACCAAGTGCCCACAAGCACCAAGGCTGTGCCAGGCCAAACCCAGGGACCAAAAGCTTCATCTGCAACTTCCACATGGGCTGACAGGGGCTCAAACACTTGGAACATTTCCTACTGCTTTTTTTTTTTCTTTTCTTTTTTTAAGGTTTACTTATTTTTATTGGAAAGGCAGATTTATAGAGAGAAGGGGAGAGAGAAACAGAAAGATCGTCCATCTATCAGTTCACTCTCTAAGTAGTTACAAAGGCCTTGTCTGAGCTGATCTGAAGCGGGGAGCCAGGAGCTTCTTCCGGGTCTCCCATGTAGATTCAGGATCACAAGGGTTTGGACCATTCTTGATTGCTTTCCTAGGCCACAAGCAGGAAGCTGGAATGGAAGTGATACAGCAACTAGGAATGTGATCATGTGATAAAATGTAATAATAACTTGTGTCATATTGAATTTTAAATGCTCTTAGGGACTCCCTTCCAAGTATCTTCAAGAGAGAAAGAGAGAGTTCACTCCTCAAACAGCTGTAACACCTGGAACTGGGCCAGACTGAAGCCTGGAGCTTTTTCCTAGTTGCCTATGTGGATAGCAAAGGAGAAATCCTTGACTCTTTCTCTGTTGCTTTCCAAGGCACATTAGTTGGGGAGCTGCATAGCAAGTAGGACAACTAGGAATTCAATTGGAGCCCAAATGGGATGCCAGTGTCCCACCAGCAATGTAAGTTGCTACACCATGGCACCAGCATCTGTGACTATTTTTTAACACTTGATTAAGCTTTTTTATTTTAAATTCTCTGTCTTCACTAACCTGCTTTTATCAAAGCTCAGTTACTACACTTGACTATAGTTCCCAACTCTTTTCCGAGGTCATTCCTAATGACATCTCTCTTTCCACAACTAATAGCTTCTCCTTATCTTTTATTATCTTGAGTAACACAAAATATTCTTCTTTTTATTTTTAAAAATGTTTATTTTAAAGGCAGATTTTACAGAGAGAAAAGGAGAATCAGAGAGAGATCTTTCATCTGTTGGTTAACTCTGGAAATGACCGCTGATGACCTGAATCAAACTGATTTGAGGTGGGATCCAGGAATTTCTCTTTGGTCTCTCAGATGGGTGTAGGGTCCCTTCTGGTTTCTCAGATCACAGAGAGCTTAATCCAAAGTGGAGCAGGTGGAGCATAGACTGGTACCCATATAGAATGCTGGCACCACAAGCAGGGGATCGTCTTTTATACCACTGCACCAGACCCAACATAAAATATTATTTAGGTTTTCACCACTGTTTTTAAGAGACTCATTATGTTTTTGAAGTAAACCCACAGTTTTTCCCCCTTTCTTTTCAGTACATCCTCTTCCAACAGTTGTCAGCCGTTTACAGCCAGCCCCTCCCCTGCACTTTTCCTCAGCCAGGCTTCCGCCTCTGCTCACTCAACTGAATCCATTCTTATTCACTCACCAATGTACTAATGATAATCATATTACCAGACACAAAATCTTCACTACTTAATACAGAATTGAGAGCAGACATGCCAACTTGAATTGAAAACATGAATGAAAATGCATTAAACATGCCTAAACTACCAAACATGAAAGCTTAGTGTCTCAGTGGCAGAATTGCTACTGCTGAGATTTCAGAGCATACTGCCGTGGCCCAACAGCCCAAGAGGGTGTTAAATAGCTTGCTATCCCCATAAACATGAACATGCAAAACTTCAAGGACAGTTTCTATTGAATAGCTGCTCCTTTTGTACCATCATAAATTTGGAAGTTGTGGAATGATAATTCAAGGACAGTATTCATACTGGTCACTTGCATGCTTTTAACTATCTCATCACCGGGCTCATTCTGTGTAGGGTGATCAATCTAATTTTTTGAAATCAAATCCTACTCCAAATGTCTTGTGTGGTATATAGTATTTGGCTGCTCCTATATGTCTCATGGATTTTCAAAACTCATTACTCATTACTAATTCTGTATCTATTTATTGTCTTTCTTAGGAACTTTATCCATTGCCATGGCTTTAAATACCCGTATGTTAATCTACTTTTTAAATATTGTTCTGTTTCCAGAAGTCCAAACTCATAAATTCAGTGTGATTTTAAATCTCCAGTTGAATGAATAATGAGTAATTTTCCCCCATTAAACGTTCAGTCTTCACATTCCTTTGCTTAAGAATGTGTAGTAATGCATCACGCATTGATTGCATCACCCATCTGATAGATTTTGTTCTTTGTCTTGAACTTTGACACATTATAATCATACATATTCCTAATCTGTGCTACAGATTATTCTCTTATTCTGCTTATAACATCCTAAAACTCTGTAGTCCTCTTCATCTCTTTTACTACTAACATCAGCTGCTTAGCTTGCACATGTAGTAGTTCATAACCTATTGTCTAAAGTTAATTTTGCAAAACACTAACATTTTGTTCTTGTGCTTCATTTTAAAAAGTTTAAATATTATTTTTATTGTTTTCCATGACACATTTTTGTGGGACAGGGGATTGCCCCTTTATCACTCAGGCCTTTTTGGTTCTGAATTTGCCAAGCCTCGGCTGTTCCTGTGCCTTCAGTTTATAGTTCTCCCAGGATTCACTGATCCAAGTCTCACTGTTACTTCTCTTTTTCTTTCTGTTCCCTCAGTATGGCAGGTTGTACAACCTGAATGTCTGCTTCCATTATTTGGGATTCTCTCCCTTTTTTTTTATTGCTGACTCCTACTTTTAGTTCCTTTGGCAACTAATAAACAGGTTCTCTATCACCTTATCTGGTTCCATTTAATCACAAAGCAGCTTTCTTATGTATACATTTAATCATTTTTCAATCATTGTTCTCTTTGAGGATGTTGTCCCTATAAAAAAATGGTAACTTTATTATGTCTTTTTCTGCTTATCATGAGTGCCAGGAAATGTGTGAAGTAAATATTTGGTACATGAAATGAGTATATTGTTGTAGACATTTTTGTCTGGTTTTGATATTTGTCAGAATAGGTCCCATTGAACACAATGGGTAAGTCTAACCATTGTTTTCTAGATGACCAGTATCTATATCAGGGTTTTCAGATTTGTAAATTAAGAAGCATAAGAGAGTCAGTGTTACTAAATTGTGGGCAAAACTGCCACTTGCAACACTAGCATCCCATATTAACCCTGAATTGTGTCCTGACTGCTCCATTTATGACTTAGAAATCAGTTCTATGAAATTTCCTGGGAAAAGCAGCAAAATATGGTCCAAGTACTTTTGTCTCTGCCACCCACATGTGACCCAGATTGAGCCCAGGATCCTGGATTGAGTCAGAGGCAGCCTTGACCATTGTGTAGCCATTGGGGGGGAGAACCAAAAAACAGAAGGCTCTCCTCGTTCTCTCTATCTCTGTAACTCTTTCAAACAAATAAGTCTGTTAAATAGGATGTAATTATTTTTCTTTGTTTTATTAACTGATTTATTTAAAAAGCGGAGAGAGAATTTTAATCTGTTGGTTCACTCCTTAAATAGCTACAGCAGCCAGGAATGGGTCAAACACAAGCTAGCACCAAGGCACTCCCTTTTTTTCTGCCAAGTGTTCACTTGGAACCCAAATCATTTAGCCAAGATCTGCTGCCTTTCAAGTGAATTACGAGAACGCTGGTTTTAAGCACAGAAGGAAACCAGGCACTTTTCCATGGGATATGGATATGACAAGTGGCAGCCTAATGCATTGTACCATAATATACAGGCTGATTTTTTAAAATTTACTTATTCAGAGATCAGTGTATACTTAGGTTGATCACATATTTGGGCTGTTGTCTACAGCACTTAAATGTTGTTTGCAATGCATACATTTAAATAAGATACTAAAGTTCTCACATGTATGCACTGGGATTCTGTATGAGAGCCAGTTCTAATCCCTGTGGCCCTGCTTTCCATCCCGTTCCCTGCTTGTGGCCTGGGAAAGCAGTCAAGAACAGCTCAACCAACGCCTTGGGATCCTGCACTTGCATGGGAGACCAGAAAGAGGCTCCTGGCTCCTGACTTTGAATCGACTCAGCTGCAGCTGTTGCAGCCACTTGGGGAGTAAATCAATGGATGGAAGATCTTTCACTCTGTCCTTCCTCCTTTTTGTAAATCTGACTTTCTTAAATAAATAAATAAATCTTAAAAAAAAAAAAAACACCTTATTCTGCTATTGGAAAGAAGTAAATCCTGAAATTTATACCTACATGGATGAAACTAGAAGCAATTATGCTAAGTAGGATAAGCTAGGCATAGAAACACACCTACTACATTAATTCATCTACATAGTATGTGTACTGTCAAAGCTAATACTATTTCATTTACATAGAAAATCTAAAAAAAATCAGTAATAGAAACAGAGAGGAGGGAGGTTACTATGGGTTAAGAGTCAGAAAAGATGAACAATATTGATCAGAGGGTAACAATATTCTGTTCCAAGAGGAATTATTATTCAGGCTTAATGTTCAACATGGTGAAGACAGTTCTTATTTTGTATATTTGAAGTTTCTAAGAGTAGATCTTCTTGACAATCTCCACAAAAATAAAAAAAATTACAAAGTATATGAGTAGATAGACATATCTTGATCGTGACAATCATTTTATCATGCACATAAAAATCACATTATACATATTAAAAACAAATTTTTATTGTCAATTTTATATCAATAATGCTGAAAAGAAAAATGAAATATAATACTCCTAGTTAGCAGTAAATTTTAGATTAACTTTGAACAATGTTTTAGTATAAATGTGTTTTCTTAGTTGGGACATACTTTAAATCTATAAAAAACTCTATTTTTTTTTATCAAAAAGTCAAATTCAACTAGACTTCCTATATATTACATGATAATGCTAAATTTTTGTATTGCCAACAAACACGGGTAAAAATAATGATGTCATTGCCTACTTTTTACCACGAAAAGTTATATGGACTACACCGTTACATACAAATGCATATATCTAAATATAAAGTGCTTGAAAATGGAGTGAAAAAAGCAAAGATACAGCTAGCCTACTGGGTAACATGCCTGCATGCGCCATCAGAATGCCTGTGTCCAAGTCCCTGCCCTGTCTTCTTCCTGCTTCCTGATAATGCAGCTAGGAGTCACCATGAAGGCTCCAGTACTTGGAGGACTCCTATACTCACAGAAGCTCCTTCTTTTATCACCAGCTTTGTGTTGCTGCCATAGGCGTTTGTTTGGAGTTTGAGCCTGTGGATAAGATGTTGAGATATTTTTTTCTTTCCATATGATGTCCTTCCATCTCACAAATAAAAAATAGTAAAAGAAAAATGAATATATACACAGAATATAACCTGTTTCACAACATGTGATTTTTATTTTGTTCAAATTCTGTTTGATGGAGTAGACATGTTACACAATGTCACTGATTCTCAATCCAGTTTGCTTTTCTGAATCCAAGCAGGAATCATATTTAGACAGGAAAGGTGCTCTAATGTGACTGGACCTCAATAACTATCAGTTCCCTCAGATAAACATTAACACAGACAACACACAAGGTAGGCTGCAGAAATGTGGTGTGCACACGGAGACATGATTAAAGGGCCAATGTCACTTATCCATGTAATTCATAAAGCATTGTAAGAATCAAAGTATCAGATATTCTAAATCACTGAGACTACTTAGATAACAATGCTCTATGGATCTTTGAAAGACAATTTTCTGATGTTCAACTTCCTAAAAATCCATTTAATATTATCACGAGGTTTGTTTTCAAGATTCTATTATAAGATTTAATGCTCTAAGTAGAAGTAAAATTACTATTATAAAACAACCAGAAAAGACATTTTAAAGTCGATTCAACCTTTCTTTTTTGTTGTGTGCCTTAAAAAAAGGTGCTAACTATGAGTGTGAGAATGACATAAAAATGTATTTTTGTCATTTTTTTTCCTTGATCCACAATAAGGCTCTAACATTCTAGGGACTTGAGAAAGGAGCATAAAAGCCTGGGAGCCACATGAAGTCAAACAAAAACACTGAAAACTCTAACGTACAAAAGGATTCACTTCGGGGGGTCTCTGCATTTTAAAAGCCTTAAAATTAAAATTGCTGCAAGTAATTTCCATAAATAGCTGGAATCTTTGGTTTATAGTAGATTAGAGACTATATTAGGTGCTCAGAATATCCTATTATCCTAAACCAGAAAGGTTTGACTGTTTCCTTAGCATTTACATAAAATGTAGTATTTCCAGAGTTCCTACTATTATTTGTTTGAAATGCCTTTTCCTTACCTTTGACTTAAGACAGCAGGACTTGCCATTACCATGTGTAACAGTGAGAAGCGAAGGAAAAATACAAAAGAGTCATTTTGCAACTATATTCAAAATTATAGAATAAGTAATGCATTTCAATCACAACTTTATCAGGAAATAGTACTGATGGTTAAAATGTCTGAAGTTCTTTCTGTGGTGTATACATATGTATTGTTTGCCGTTTAAACTAGCATCTGAAAATCTGAGCTTCATACTCCGTCTAAATGCACATGAACTTCACTAATAATGAAACATCAGGGTGATTAAACTGAATTCATAAATAGAAGCGGTGATCATCATGCCATATCTTGTTCCATTTTTTCTATGTACTTTTATTTGCTCAGATGTCTTATCATTCAGCTTCAAGTGTCAAGGAAAGAGCAGGTTCTGTTAGTGTAAAAAGACCTGCATTTGAACTTTGAGCTCTTTAGAAGAAAAAAAAGCCTTTCTTCATTATCCTAGGTTCAGTGCCAAGACAATTATAACATAAAACAGATTAGCAACAATAACAAAAAAAAGAAGGCATACAAACATTTAACCTGTGTCATAGCAGCCTTTAAAACTTAAGATTCAAAGAAGTGAGGAAATATTGGTGTGTTTGTGGTGAGTTAAATGAACTACAATCTGTGGAATAGTGTGATTGGACAAAGAGAATATAATTCCACAATGGCAACAAACTGGGGAATGCTAGTTCATCCTAGCCAGTTTCTTTTCTGTGACACTTTACCTTTAGAGAATAAGGGCGTTTCTTTTTTTTTTTTTCTTTTTTTTAAGATTTATTTTGTTTTTATTGGAAAGTCAGATATACAGAGATGAGGAGAGACAGTGAGGAAGATCTTTCACCCAGTGATTCACTCCCCAAGTGACCGCAATGGCCATGTTGCACCAATCTGAAGCCAGGAGCCAGAAGCTTCCTCCAGGTCTCCCACAGGGGTACAGAGTCCCAAGGCTTTGGGGCGTCCTCGACTGCTTTCCCAGGACAAAAGCAGGAAGCTGGATGGGAAATGGAGCAGCTGGGATTAGAACCGGCGCCCATATGGGATCCCGGTGTGTTCAAGGTGACAACTTTAGCCACTAGGCCACCTCACCAGGCCCAATAAAGGCATTTCTTTTCTCTAGGTACAAGGCGAATATCTCTGAAATGAGGTTTTTATATTCTTAGTATCAGGCAAGATTTGATGACAAAATATCATGAACATCATTGAATTTTTTACCCTAACCAGTCTCTGTACACAGTTATAATAAATTTCAGTTTCTAATATTGGACAATTATTTAATAAGAAAAAGTAAGTTATCTAAGAAAATTTAAAAAATCAACATATTTAGTGTGTATGATACAAATTCAAAAATACTGTTTAACTCTCCTCTTTTGCCTAAAAATTTGCAGAGCCATTTTAATTTGTCAATAATTGACTCTCATTGAGTACATAGTGTATGCCAGACTGTATCAGGTTGCTTTATTCATACTGCCTTCTGTTAATCACTACAATCTGTTAATACGATTGTTTCTAGTGTTTCTATCACCTCTGCTTCACAGGAGAGGAGATAAGCAATTGAGGTCCAAAATTATCAGTAATTTAAACTGCTTCTGTTGTTCCTTTGTTTCTCTATTTTGCTCCCCCATCCATTCACTACTTAAAATTTGTATGCAAGCTATTGTGTACATGTTGCACTCAAGTAGTGCTGAAACACTAAGTACTTGAATCTATGTACTCTCTTGAGATACTATACATCAATGATTGTTAAATAGCTAAGTTGCCAAGATATGCATCTAAAAGTTTCCATAGATGCTAATGAAATCTGGTCAATAGGGCAATTTACTCTATGTAAGACAATTGAATTAAAAGCAAAAGGATGATGGATATAGAATTAGCTCAGAGAAATAATTTTAAATTTCAATAGATAATTCAATTTTCTTTCTGTATAAGATGAGACCATCACATTAAAATATGAATATTGGTATTTAGTTATAAAATTTTAAACATTTAAGAATTTATAAGTATAATTACAATAAATTTAAAACGTGAAATACTGAAAAAATAAGGATCGAATGATTCTGTATTCATAGCCTTGAGATTTTTGAAATGCAATCTTTCTTGTTTTACTTCGTTTTTTAAAAGAAGATTAAGTGTTCTCTCCTGAATATTCAAAAAATCCCAGAGTGACATTTAATAAGATGTAGTTAGAAATTGATGAAGTGGTTAACTTGGTACAGCTTTAAATAAACCTGGTTCAAGGACCATCAATGTGGGATGAAGACAATTGTCTGTAATAATCTCCATGCTGTTCTGGTCCTGAATACATCAATATTTAAAGTAGGACATTGGATAGTATGACTTACTGTACTGAGCATGGCACGTTCACATTCATGGCTGGATAATCCATTCTAGTTTTCTTTCATAGTGTTAACAACAACTACATTGTCAGGAAGGCATATGGATTCTTCATTAATGTCGACTCACTTTTTAGTTACTGATTGACCAGAATACCTTCTATTGCATTCTGCATATAAATTAACATTGAGTTATCTTAACACAAATACTGATTGTAAACAAACACAAAATAGAAGGAGTTTTAAATATCTTTGATAAACCATTTTCCATTTAGCAGGATACTCAAATCTGCTATTAAAACAGATACTAAAAACAGCTTCTGATTACATAGTTGAAATTAAACTAAACATGGAAGAATATCGTCAAGCCTGTGAACATTATCTGCTGCGGTGCAATCTTCCAAAATGCTGAGTCCTGCTTTTTTTCTTTTTTCCTGAAACTTCCAAACTTGTTGTGAACTAAATGTTTGGACATATTGATTATAATTGAAGACATATGGTTTGAGTATTCAAAAGTGTGGCAAACATACCATTAAACACGTTTTGAAAAAGGAAGTTTCAGGGGTTAGTTGGTGAATCTTAAATGAAACCACTGCTTAGATCATCGCATACTGAAACTGAGAGCCTGGCCTCTTTTTCTGATCTAATACTCTGCTAATGCCCCAGGAAAGCAGCAGGTAACGGTTTCAGCACTTGCGTTCTTGATACCCACATGGGAAACTCCTGGTTCCTGGCTTCAAGCTGGCCCAGCCCCTAGCACAGCCATTGGGGGAGTAAAAAAGCAGAAGGGAGGTCCTTTTTCTGTACCGTACCTTTCAAATTCCTAAATACTGCTTCAGGAATGGGTGCTTGATGCTGGTATCATGGGATGTGAAATGATTGGCCAGAGCCAGAATGCAAGGAGTTGGATTTATTATATAAACTGCCATGGAGCCCGACTTGCAGTTGCCACTGTGTGCTGCAAGGTAGCAGGAAAGCAGCCAGGAAAGCAAGAAATGACAACTACTCAATATGGATTAGAATCTGGAAGATACGTATCTAAGGAAATTTGATGCTGGAGAGGGACTTTTTCATCACAAATAATTTCTATTAATTCTGCAATGACTAGTCTTTGACATTTGGGTGATGATCTTATTTTTCGTAATTGCTTCATGCTGAATAGAGGTGTGGCTTGGTTCTGCCTAAGATTGTTGATGTGTCAGGTTGGCAGGGTGTTCCAGCCTCCTGGCT
The DNA here is from genome assembly GCF_030435755.1 of Ochotona princeps. Classification (NCBI taxonomy): domain Eukaryota; kingdom Metazoa; phylum Chordata; class Mammalia; order Lagomorpha; family Ochotonidae; genus Ochotona; species Ochotona princeps. Next base: position 69,764,959 of record NC_080834.1, read on the forward strand.
GCAGGAATTCAGCCAGTAGTGGAATCCTGAGAAAGAGAAAGACATTTGGTGCTATCCAGGGAATTTAAGGTTGTATTGTCTGTAGAAATTGATGCTGAAGGAGTTTCATTATCATTTGGAAATAGGTTCGCTTTATTGAATGAAATTATGCTAAACATACTTCATCAAAAGAGAATGCTCAAGCTTTAGTTTCAAGGCAAGAAATGCTAAAAGTAATATGAAGGGCTGAAGAGAAAACAGCTCTCTACAAAGATGAAAACTCAAGCTGAAGATCTTTGTTTTCTTCTAATCTTTGCCAACCTAACGCCGCACAACCATCATTCTCCAAAAATCTACTACGATATCCTTATTATTCTCTTAGCCATTTGTCACAACTTTCCTCTCTCTATAGTAATCCAGGCATTCTGTTTTATGTGAAAAGTTTCATATGAGATATTCAACTACTACAGGCTGTTTCTTCTCATAAAATTAGCTTTCCTTTATTGTTACCAGTATATATTTTGATGCTAATAGAGTCCTTTCTATTTATCCTACCTAATGGTTCTTTAATTTAGTATTTTGTTAAATATTTATTTTATTTTTATTGAAAAGTTAGATATACACAGAGCAGGAGAGACAGAGAGGAAAATCCTCCATCCGTTGATTCACTTCCCAAGCGGCCACAACGGCTAGAGCTGTGCTGATCCGAAGTCAGGAGCCTGGAGACTCTTCCATGTCTCCCACATGGGTGCAGGGTCCCAAGGCTCTGTGCCATCTTCGATTGCTGTCCCAGGCTACAAGCAGCGAGCTGGATGGGAAGCGGGGCTGCTGGGATTAGAACCGGCACCCATATAGGATCCTAGCGCGTTCCAGTGAGGACTTTAGCCTCTAGGCTATCACACCGGGCCCTGGAATAATCATTTTAAATAGGAATTGAGAAGGAGATTGCCCACACACCCTCTTCACATGTTCATATCTTACTAATAATGGTAAGGGTGAGAATGATTAGGCTGACTCAACAAAGATACTTCCCATTTGAATAATGCCAAGAGTTACCAGAAAATGATAATAAAGACAACAATGTAAATGTTACTTAGAATAAAACAAAACAAAACAAAACAAAACAAAAAAAAAAACATACTGGCCAGGTCTGGGCCAGGCTGAAGCTAGGAGCAAGCAATTCAACCAATAACATCAATAAAAAGTAAATAAATATTTTATACGCAAAGAAAAAAAATCTCATAAAACAGAATATTTCTTTTCTTTTTTTTGAAAGATTTATTTATTTTATTACAAAGTCAGATATACACAGAGGAGGAGAGACAGAGAGGAAGATCTCCCGTCCGATGATTCACTCCCCAAGTGAGCCACAACGGGCCGGTGCGCGCCAATCCGATGCCGGGAACCAGGAACCTCTTCCAGGTCTCCCACGCGGGTGCAGGGTCCCAATGCATTGGGCCGTTCTCAACTGCTATCCCAGGCCACAAGCAGGGAGCTGGATGGGAAGTGGAGCTTCCGGGATTAGAACCAGCGCCCATATGGGATCCCGGGGCTTTCAAGGCGAGGACTTTAGCCGCTAGGCCACGCTGCCGGGCCCTAAAACTGAGAATATTTCTACTGGGATTAGAACCAGTGCCCATATGGGATCTTGGTGAATTCAAGGCGAGGACCTCAGTTGCTAGGCTACCACACCAGATCCTAAATTTTTATTTCAAATAATCCTTTAAAATGTTCCTCACATGTGCTGTTTGGGTGCCGCAGCCACAGCTGGTATGGCTCACCTCACCTTGGCATTCCATAATGTGCACTGGTTTGTGTCACGACCGAATCTGTCCTGACCCACGCTCTGTTCTGGTGTTCAGATTCACCAGTGGGTGATGTGAACTGGTTCAGTCTGGTCTGCCCCCGACTTATGCCAAATGTATACTGGTGGGTATCTTCCTCTAGCTTGGTCTGGATTGCTCCCTATTGTGGTTCTTGCACTCATCTGCAGGGACTGTGTCCAGAGAGGAGTTTCCCAAGCTCCTCCATCAGAACCTCTCCCAATGCCAGAACTTGCGCTTACTGTTAGCTCCATGGGCCCTCATTGCTGGCCTTCAATCCATTCCAGTTCTTGATGTTGGATGTTTCAGCCCAGCCAAGGCTTGTCCATACCAAACACTGCTCACACATGACTCGGGGACAGAGACCTAATCTAGCCCATCCTACCTCTACCCAGGTTCTCCAGAGCACCAGATGGTGCTGGCATCTAGCTCGGTTAGGTGGTACCAGCTCCAGTTCACACTTGTGCCAAGGGAGATTGCAGCCATATCCGAGCACCAGAAAGCAGCCTCCACTCTGGCCCCCGCACTCTCCCATGGGAACCGCAACCCAGGGAGGGAAGAGGCAAAGCCAGCAGGGGGAATGTGGGCTCCCCTGCTGGACAACCACTCCCACTGGAGAGCATGAGTTGGGATGGGGGCAGACCTGACCAGGGAGGGCCACAACACCTGTGGGCCTCATGTGAGCTAGATCAGGAAAAAGCCAGGTTGGGCTGACTGTTCCAACTGGTGCAACCAGTTGGAAAAAATTAGAGTGAGTGAGGGTTGGTTGGGCTTTGCCACAGCATCAGCTGGCAGAGGCTGGCCCTGGGGGCTAAATCTGTCAAGTTAAACTCCAGAAACATCCGGAAAGTGCATAATCCGGGAGTGGGAGTGACCTAGTAGAGAGATAGTGGGCACCTCCCTCTTGGGTTACCACTCCCGCTGGAGAGCATGAAAACCAGGACAGGAACAGGGGTGGCTAGACAGAAAGGCACCCGCCAGTATGTGTGTGTGCTGGATAATAGGGTTGGTTAGGTTGAACTAGGCTTCAATGCCCATTGACAAGTACGAGCGCTAAATGGGATGTGGCATAGACTGAACAAGTCTGCTGCACATACTGGCATGCATGGCAACCAGGAGCAGGCCTGGTGTGGGTTATGGGGAGTTGCCCCAACTAGGCTGCAGCTCCCACTGGTTTGCGTGAGGGCTGAGTATGAAGTGGGCAGTATCCGGCTGGACTGCAACACCTATTGGTTTGCATGGAAGACAGGTCTGGAAACAGAACTGACACAGCAATTTGAAACCGCCAGCATATGCATTAGCTGATTGGGGCGATGGACTGTGCTGGACCCTGTACTGGCAGACACACACAAGAATCAGGTCTGGGATCACCTAAGACAAAGTTTCTTTGGAGATCCTTCCAACTGAACTGCTGACCTCAGAACCCCAACCATGAAGAGATTTTTTCAGCCAGTGGATTCTGAACAGATTTCATTTCAATTGGAATGGCAAGATTGGCAGCAATTCAGAATTGTTGATCTATCAAAACTGCTTGAGCAGGACCCTCGGAGCTCCCCTCACATTGGGGAACTGGGATGGGTGGGAGGCTGTGTGGGACTTCTTCCTTTATTTTTCCCTTGACCCCAGATATGGGGAAAATGATAGTATTAGTGCAGAAACAATGGTCTTACCCACTTTCCTGTAGCCCTTGACCCTTTGTACCCTAATCAACTAAGTAAGATAATAGTAATAATAATAATAATACAAGAAAAAAAATAATAAAATGTTTCTAAATTAAGAGAATGTATATTTTTTAAATGAACATTTGCATTGAACGCAATGAATGCACTAGCTTTATCTGAATTATTAGTCTTCCTGGCCAGTCAACTGAGTAACGAATGTATGTTAACAATTCTAACAGTATATTTAGCCTTCTTTTTAAGAAAACAAATTTAAAGTGGCTTCAAAATTAAAAACTTACTGAAGCCATATGAACCAAGAGGTGTTTGGATTAATATGATTTTCTGAACCATTATTCTTACTGGGTTAGTTTGGTAAATATAACAGTATAAGTAAAATTGAAAGTTTAAATAAAAATAAAAGCTTAAATATACTGAATTTTAAGCAATTATTGATGAAAATCGGGAGCATAACTCAGATATCTACTGAGTGGTTGTTTTATCATTCAATCTCATAGAGTTAAGGAGTATTAGAGTGAGGAACTTCTTTTGGTCAGTAATGTCCTGGTTTGTAGGGATTTTTATGGTGGCCAAGTGGGCTTCAGTCAAGATCATTCCTGTCCAGGGCTGGGACTCTCCTGGAGCGATACTAATTGCCATGTTACATACTGGAGAAGTGAACGGTTTCTTGCATCAGGCAACTAGAATCTTGTAAGGCTAGCTGTATCATGCCTCAATTCAGTGAGATAGTTTTTATGCCATCCAAAGGTGAAGCAAGGACATTTAAGCTAAGGCATAGACATCAGGAGAGTAGAATTTGCTGATACCTGCATTGAAGTCACTGTGTAACAATAAAGTTTCAATACTCTTGGCCACTATTCCTTTTACTCCTTAGTCCTGTAGGAATAGGGAAGCTGATCGTTTTGACACCTTCCTGGTACAGAAGTGCAAAGTTCCAGGATTTAAAGCTAGGAGGCAGTCAACCTTCTCTTTCAGAAAATCACACTGCATGGCTTAATTGAAGTTTTCTTGTATGACACCAGGGTTTGGCCCACTTAGTTTTCACACAGCTTTCTTCCACATGTACATCAGTATTCCACAACAACAATAAAGTATTTGTTTATTTATATTGAAAACTGGAAAAGTTAGCTGTTTCTGTCACCAGGGACTTTCAGTCCCAACTAAACACTCCAAGGCCATTAATTTAGACTTTGTGTGAATCAGGTACAACAGTAATCTGTGTGCATACATTGCACAGCTTTGAGGCATTTCTGTTATCAGGGGAATGTATACACAATGTTCTATCTTAATGAAAGCACACATCGCTGATGCAGAGGCTCTGAGGACACCCAGAGCCATCCAGTCTTAAAGGCTATTTTGCTGAGTGAGAAATCATTGCTACTTAGCAATGACAATCTCCTGGCATTGTCATTCAAGACACTTTAAGTATAATTGGTCAGGGTTTTAAAGTGGACTTGATAGTGCAGTCCTATTTGTGAAACAAAGAAAGGACTATGGCATTGGAAGACAGATCTGGTCGATTTTTTAAATCAGTTTGGAAAATTTTCAAACTCCGGTATACTTTTTTCCTATTATTCTTTTACTGAAAAATCCAAAATGCATCTTTGCTTTCTGTACTCAAGGAAGCTGAGACCATCCACCCTCCTCTTCCCTTACCTAAAGTTGGTATATCTGTTCACTCTTCTAAACTCTTCTGAGACATAAGGCAAGGACCAGGGCTTTGATCTCAGCCTCTGGGCTAAAATAACTGGTGGGATTGTTGCTAATTCAAAGAGTTCAAGGTCTGGATTCTCTTGATTGACATTGGTCAGGCCCAGCATGCTAGTACACAGTTGTTCAACCACCTATAATCAATCACACAGGAGTTTCTTAGATTCTAGAGTACTATTTAGGTTATCAAATAATATGGTTTAATATTTTCCCACATGGCCAGAAATGAAGCAGTAACTTTCTTTTTTTATCAGAAGTGACAGCAGGCAATGGGTTGTATGCACTTTGTGGGCAGCCCAAAAATGAACCACTCAGTCTTTTGTATTATGCCACAGCTATTATTCTCAAACACATAAGCCAGTTTTTGGCAATGTCTCAATTTTTGATGTGCATACCATTAGTCATTGTACTTTTCCCAGATATTGAGTCACTACTTCCAGTCCTAATGCCTCAGTCTATCACTGTGGGTGCTATAAGTGGATTTCAGCATTAGATATGAGCAAAGTAAATATCATATTTAGTTAGGGCTTCTCTTTTAAAATAAGGGTCCACTTTAGAAGGTGTAATTCCAGCAAAACCCTTTGGGTATTACAGTCAGGCAATCATGTGTAGGAACCCTCCTTTATAATCTCAGAGAATCATCTAATTTTGTTTAGAGTAGATGGAGCTGACTCCATATTGATCTGTACTTCCTCCTTGTGAAGAAGACCATCTTATGAAATCACCACTGATCAGTCATTCTATAGGTAAGTTCTGCTTATTCCTAGTTGTTCAGTTTGATTGAATTTGATTGTAGATCTAGTCATAAGTTAGCAGGTAAGTGCTTGACAACTGGGAATCAATCTCAAAAACCCTGTCTACAACATTTGAGTAAGAGAGGTCTTGGGGAGAGTGGTTCTTAGGCTCTCTGGATTCCACTATTTATCTGCTGTGTAGGCACAAGCCATAGTTGTAAAGCACCAAGCTGACATTATCTTTGTATGAATTGTACTTCTATAAAATAGTGACAGACAATAGAGAAAAAGCTCCAAAGAAAAAAAAATGCATAAAATAAAAAATTTTAAAAAGCTTCCATTTTTAAAAACTCAAAAAGACTACATAATAGGCATTTTATAATTAAATATTCATGTGAGTATAGCAGAGAGGATGACTGTTATACAGCAATTTCAGATTTAAAAATTGATAGTTAGGAAACCTCAAAACAATGAATAGAGCTACAGAGAGAAAGCTCTGTCTGCCAGTTCACTCCCCGTGTGGTCGCAATGGCCAGCTCTGATCCAATCCAAAGCCAGGAGCCAGGAACTTGTTCCAGTTTCCTCTGCAGGTGCAGGGTTCAAAGGGTTTGGCCCATCTTCTACTGCTTTCCTAGGCCACAAGTTGGGAGCTGGATGGGAAGTGAAGCAGCTAGGACACAAACAGGTCCCCATATGGGAATTCCAGTACGATGTGTAAGGCGCGAGTTTAGCAACTGAGTCACTGCACCCTGCTCTGTGTAAAACTTTTAGACATATCAATGTATCAAATCATAAATAATTTGAATTTTAAAGGATAAATAAAAGGAAAGGTAAGCACTTTCAGCTACCTACATAACTTTATGTGGTTGACAGTGGGTTGTAGTTTAGGGGATGGATAGGTGGGGCGGAATGCTATTGGCTAAGGACATTTCCATTACTCGGGATTTATTTATAGTTAGGAGTTTTCACCAGTGGCCTTCTTATTGTCAAATGCTCAGGAAACCTTCACAAACACCTTTTAGAAAAACAGAAGGGGGCACGGTGTGATGGCTTAGTTGGCTAATTTCTGCCTCAATGCACCAGGATCCCATGTGGTCTGCAGTTCCTCTCCAGGATGTTCCACACTTTCCATTTTGCTCCCTGTTTGAAGCCTGGGAAAGCAGTGGAAGATGGCTCAAAACCTTGGCACCCAGTATCTGTGTGGGAGACCAGGATTAAGCTCCTGATTCCTGGCTTCAGGCGACCTCAAATCTAATTATTGGGAATGAACCAGTGGATGGAAGATTTTTGTCTCTCCTTCACTCTGTAAATCCTCCCTTTCAATAAAAGTAAATAAATGTTACACAGAGAGATTTTAGAGCACTTTTTTTGTTTTGCAAAAAGAAATTATACATGAATTGTTGCATTTTTGCGTTGTAGAAAGGATTGTACATGAATAAATATGATAACATTCATGGTGGTTTTCTGAGAGTGGAACTGAAAAGCAAAAGAAACCTATTTAAATCTTGTTAGTATTTCTTGCAATTGTTTAAGTTGCAAAGACATTCATGGCAAACAAAGTTAACAGAAGAAATAAATTAGATTGTACTTAAGGATGTATATAGAAAAGAAAAATATGAAAAATATGAAAAAAATAGAAACCTTGATTTTACCACAGGGAACTAATGTGATTACTCTGAGTCTTTTTCAAAATGAAAGATAGAATGATCAAACAGGTTCATTTAAAAAACAGAATTATTGAAGATGATAAACTCAAATGTTGTTCTAAGCTCTGCTTCTTCTTAAATAACCAACATAAATCTACCATGAGTTAAAAAGCTGATACACTTGTCAAAAATACATGGCTAGGGCCTGGCGGCGTGGCCTAGTGGCTAAAGTCCTCGCCTTGAAAGTCCCGGGATCCCATATGGTCGCCGGTTCTAATCCCGGAAGCTCCACTTCCCATCCAGCTCCCTGCTTGTGGCCTGGGAAATCAGTTGAGAATGGCCCAATGCATTGGGACACTGCACCCGCGTGGGAGACCTGGAAGATGTTCCTGGTTCCTGGCTTCGGATTGGTGCGCATCAGCCCGTTGCGGCCCACTTGGGGAGTGAATCATCGGATGGAAGATCTTCCTCTCTGTCTCTCCTCTGTGTATATCTGGCTGTAATAAAAATGAATAAATCTTTAAAAAAAATACATGGCTAACAATTGCTAAACAAAAATTGTTAACTTTTATGACCTCTGTCTGTGTTTTAACATGATCTTATTTTCCTTCCTGTTATTTCTAAAATCTGATTGTATTTTTTCTAACAACATATCTTTTTGTTTGTATTTACAAACTAAATGGAGAGAGTACTTAGTTGATTTTTTCTCACATTTTTACTTCTTTTGGAATGTGTTTGAAAGGTAATTTAGTAGAATCCTAGAGTGGTGGCCCAGTGGTAAAATCCTGGACTTGTACTCCCTGTGATCTCATATGGCCGCCGGTTCTTGTCCTGGATGCTGCACTTCTGATCCTGCTCCCTGCTAGTGGCCTGGAAAGCAGTCAAGGATGGCCCAAAAAATGGGACCCTGAATCCACGTGGGAGGCCCGGAATAATCTCCTGGCTCTGGCCTTGGATTGGCTCAGCTCCAGCTGTTGTAGCCACTTGTGGAGTGAACCAGCAAATGGAAAATTTTTCTGTATACTCTTCTCTGTAGTTTTTCCTTTCCAATAAAAATAAATAAATCTTTTTAAAAAGGGATAATTTGCATATGTGCAAAGATTTGTCAATTTAAAATTTATTTTACAAATCTTATTCTTGGTCTTCAATTCACTCTACTACAAGGACTCGCAGGAGAAAAATGTCTGTAGTTTATCCAAATTTGAGGGCACATTGAGATACAATGTCGTATATCTCCTATTGCATCATATAATTTGTTTCTGGGTTTTAGCTTCTTTTTTTCAAATATCACATTTTTATTCCATCTGCAAAGGCAAAAATTATACCAAAGAATTTACTCTAATGTACTTCTTTCAGGTTGCTTTTCTTTCATTTGTTCTACTTTATTTTAAAATCTGTATACTCTAGGTAATATAAAATTTAGTTGATTTTCTGGGAAATAGCCAACTGTTTGTAAATACACAGTTTGGATATTTAAACTATATAAATATTTTATTTATGATGCATATTAACCATATTTACTCCTTGAATATAGTCATTACTTATAATAATTTATATTCTTCAAAATAAAATGTTATAGAAAATTATGTATCATATGTATCTTCTATTTTGTACCTCCCAAAAAGTATTATTATTATTATTACTGGTTTAGTAAAACTGGAATACTTTGTTACTATACAGTCTAAAAAATAATTTTGTTGTAGATTTTATCAGTATGATATGACTTATAATATTAAAGTTATAATGAGTTTGTAAATGCTTGCTACATGTAAACATTTGTATGTCTAGCATTCTTCAGCCAGGGCAACTGCTAAAGGTTTCACTACAAAGTTTGTGAGAGAATGGATTTAGTCATACACGGTACCGTATCAACTACCTATCCAATTCTTCCATTTTATAAACATACTTTGTCCTGTTAAAAATGCCAAATCATTCTCTTTTCTGCTATATATTTTGTATTGGCTTTTTAAAAAATTCTTTCTCAACCACTGTCTTCTGATTTCCTTTCCATCTTTGAGATTTACTAAGAGGGCTAAGTTGCAGCTTAGGATGCAATCATCCCTTAGCAGATGCTTAGATTTGAGTCTTAGCTCTGCATCTAAGTGTAATGTTCAATATGTTGCGAGGCATCAGGTAACAATTTGATCAGACAGATCTCTGTAAATAGTGGTGGAAGTAAGCTGTATTGTGTGCTTCCAAGTTTTTGCTTAGCTCTATCCAAAATGTTATTGGCATTTGGGCAGTGAACCAGTGAATGAGGTCCCTGTCTGAATCTTCTTCAGTCTCTATCTGTCTCTTCTTCTGTGCCCTTAAAATAACAAATAAAATAAATCAAAATTTTAGAGATTATTTTTTTGGAATATTTCATATGAAATTTTTAGAGTTGAATTGCCATATGTTCCTACTGGGAAAAAATACATATATATTCTCAGTACTGTGTAAGTTCAAATTATTTGAAAAACAATAGAACTGCAATGAAACTGGCCATAAGTTTTTAAATGTATTAGAAAGTTAGTGTTGTTACTACTTTGTTGGTTGAAGAAGTTTCCAGGGATTCTGCAATTTATCGGTCTTATATGGAATAATCTATATTATTACTGTGTTCTTCTTGTGGTACAGATAAGAGCAATCTATGAACAATTAAGCAAAATGGTTAAGAAAGTTGGAAATAAGTCCATAATATTACTTTTATAAAATATTTCAGTGACATTTCATTTATTATAATTTTCAATATTCTCATTTAAATACTTTTGTATGTTTTTATTTTCAAATTTAATACCATCCTTAATGCTTCTAAAAGTGAAAATTCTATTAGGTGAAATATTAGTTCAGATGAAATTTGCAGTAATCAATAAGTTTAATAGTGAAATCTATCTTAACTATTAACACAGGCAGTATTTTCTCTAACCTTCTTTGTACCTTCATTTGAAATCACCACTCATAAACTGGCAACTAAGATAAAATACCGCACTTAGGAGGGACCCCTAACCTTACAGGACTATAGCCTTCCAAGACAACCAGAGTTGAGCTCATCTGATGCTGGAAGCTAGCCGATTATTGATCTCCTATATGTGTGCCAAGGCCAAAGGCCTTAGGCCATTCTTGCTACCTTCCCAGACCATAGACAGAGACCCGGGTGGTAACTGGATCAATCAGGATTTGAACTGGCACTCACATGCGGTTTTGACAATATAGGGCTGAAGATTAGGCTGAGGTGCCATTGCATTAGTCCCACGCTACATTTTCTTTGTAGGGATGTCCATTTACAAATGCTTCCTGTTGTATAAGCACTTCAGTCATATTCGATTGAATATCAATCTGATTAGTTAATTTAAATGAATTATGTCTGAAAAAATGCTTATTACCAATCATATGTAGTTTGAATTTGAGATACTAGAAATTAGGACATCAATACATGCAATTTATGAGGATAAAACTGAATGCATAACAGGGACATAGTTGCATGTTTTAAGAATTTTGATTAAGGGAAATGTTCTTTTTGATTTAAGAAAATGTGAATAGATGTAAATCTGTTTAAACTCAAAATGTTGCTCTTTGGATCTGTTGCAGTGGCTCAACAGCTTAATCTTCAGTCTGTAATGCTGGCATTCAACATGGTCATCGGTTTATGTCCTGGCTGTTCCACTTCAATGGACCTCCTGGATTATGGCCAGGGAGATCCACTGAGGATGGCCTAAAGTCTTGTGTTGGGACCCTGTACCTGCAGGGGAGACCCAGAGAAAGTTCCTCAATTCTGGCTTCAGATCAAGTCAGCTCACACCCAAAAGGTGAAAAAAAATTAAAATATTGCTTTTCTTTGATATCATCTTGACCAAATATGTCTAGATAATATATATATACATATATATGTCTATGTATATATAGACATATATATATACACACATATATGTATGTAATGAGTATATTATTTATATATATATACTTATTTCTGAAATTGGAATAGTTTTGAAATTATTGGAATTTATTTTTAGGATTGCATAACTACAAATGTAATGGAATAAGAGATAGTTGGTATGAAATGATCATAGCATTATTCCAGAGGTTTTGAATTCAATACAAAATACAGTGGTTCAACTCTGTGGTGATCTGAACTATACCTTCTCTTAAGTTTTTTTTTTTCTTTCATTATAGATAAAATTATGTAGTTGCTATTTATTTAAAAGGCAGAGAGGTAATGACAGAGACAGAATGAGGAACCAAGATCTCCCAGTTGTTGATGCAGTCCCCCAAAATACACAGCACTTAGTACTGGGGCACCTGAAGCCAGGAGTCAGGAACTCAGCTCTAATCACCTGAGTTGCTGGCACAAACTCAATTTCTATAGCATTCACACCCTAATTCCCAGAGAAACTAATTTTAGGGGGAGAACTGGCACTCCAACAGTGGGACTCCAATGTAGATGCAAGTGTTCCAGGCCATGTCTTAAACTTGTGTTAAATACTTTTTAAGCTTAATATCAGATTGTGCTAAGAGGTATTTATTACTTGTGAATTATTTTTTTAGATGCCTATTTATTAGATTGGTTTGTTAGGCATAGAAAAGGATTGTGGTCTAGATATAAAAAGAATACAGGTTAATGAGCAAATTTTTCTGTGAGTGGTATTTCTACTCTTTATTTACAGAAAGTATTGGAGATCAGAAGAATTAACACTCCTGAGTGAGCATAGATGAGACTACATGAAAAGGAAGAGTGATTAAATGTGACTCAGCTTTGTGAAAATTCAACCAAGGTGTTCTTTGCTCATTTAATAATGGAAATGGAAAGGGTTTATGCTGTTACACCTAAGCATCAATGCATGTTTCCTGAGACATGATTTATGCATAGTAGAAATTTACTAAGCTTATGTATTCAGTTTAATGAGAATTTTGCCACTATACAATATACTCACTATCAAATATAAGAGAGGATTTCCTATCATACCCAAACTATGCCTGTTCCTTTTCCTGATAATTATCTTTTGTGCCCTCTCTGGTAGGACACACTTTGCAGACGACTAATTTTTAGATTCCTAATGTATTGATGAATTTTGTCTGCTCTTGAATGTTATATATATAGAATCATACCCAATGCTCATATTTGCAACTGTATTGCTTTTCTCAAGATAATGATTTTGAGTTTTTATATATGAGTGCGATTTCAATATTTACAACCAAGTAGTATCAGTTATGCGAATTTGACATAATTCATATAAATTTCTTTTTTAAATTAATATATTTTTATTTTTAATTATGTGGTACATTTTCATATAGACTGGCACAATTGGCTGCAAACAAATAGCCATGTACCAACTGCAATTAGTAAAATCAAATTGTAGAATTGTGGGTGATACAGCTTAGAAAACTGCCCCAAGGAAAAGATTTTGCTAACCAGAAGTACAATGACCAAGAGCAAAAGAAGACACACAGGCAAAATGAATATTACTGAAGACTCACCTGCAAAGGAGCAAAACCCTATGCCAACCTCAGAGTTAACTGAGGAAGACATCAAGAAAATGGAGACACAGAATTTAGAAAACTCATTATAAAGCTTCTGATCAACAATAAGAAGCACATACAAGACTTCAAAGAATTCAAGGAATATGTTACACAAGAAGTAGCAGCAATAAAGCAAATCAAGGCTGATACATTAGAAATGAAGAATACAGTAGAGCAAATTAAAAGTACAGTGGAGAATCTCCAAAATAGAATGAAACAAGCAGAAAAAAGAATCTTAGAATTGGAAGATATCTCCTGTCACCAGGGGGAAGCAGACAAAAAGCTGGAAGCAGAGCTGGATCAGGCCAAAAAAAGTATTCAAGAATTGAAAGACACTATTAAGAGGCCTAATATAAGAGTTATGGGAGTCCCAGAAGGTACAGAAAGAGAAACTGGCTTTACAAATTTATTTCATGAAAACATAACAGAAAATTTCCCTAATCTAGAGAAAGAATTGGGAAACAAGATCCAGGAGGGGCACAGAACTCCCAACAGACTTTATCAAAAGCGATCTTCACCAAGACACATGATCATCCATCTCTCTTCAATCGAACATAAGGAAAAGATCCTGAATGTGCACGTAAAAAAAAAAAAAAATACTGACATATAAAGGAATGCCAATTAAACTCACAGGAGACCTCTCACAGAAAACTCTACAGACCAAAAGAGAAGAAGAATAGTACCCACCAAAACCAAAGGCAAATGTGAAGGACATCCCAGTAAAATGACAACAGAAGACTAAATCAATGAACAACCCATTCCTAAAATGACAGGACCGAATTACCACCCATACATATTAACCCTGAATGTAAATGGCTTAAGCTCAATTCAACATCATAATTAGAAGACTGAATTAAAAAAACAAAACTCATCTATGTTGCCTACAGGAGACACATTTCACCAACAAAAATCAGTGGAAACTCTATCTCATGGATTTTGATGTTTTTGTTTTTGTTAGTTTCATCTCTTTGAAACTGTTTCTTCTGATTATATCCTTCAATGACTGATAGATCATATAATAGCATCATTTTCTTCAAGAAGGTTCTTGATTTTCTTTTTCATTTCTTCAGCGACACATTGGTTATTCAGTAGCATGTTATTTAACTTCATGGTGTTAATTTCTTTTTTCTTCCTGATGTTGATTTTGTTTGTGGCTTTTCATTTAAGGGGATGTATAATAACTGTGTAAAGGAGATTGTCATATCTAGTAACATGTTATTTAACTTCATGGCATTGTAAATTTCTGTTTTTCTTCCTATTGTTGATTTTCTATTGTGATTTTTCATTTAAGGGGATGTACAGTAACTGTGAAATGGAGACTAACATATCCAGATGTGAGGATACAATGTAGTATGCATTTCCACTTCCAGACAAAGATGGACTTACAATGAAATCTTTTATTATATCTTGACAATAGGATGCTGGACTCTCTGCCATTGTCCATGTCCGCAATGACGGACATATGACTATGTATCAAGAACTATAGTTTAGTAATGATATACTGGAACTCAGTTGGGGGGGCAGAATCGGGGAGGGGATAAGGGAAATGCCAGGAGCCTATGGAATTGTATCATAAAGTGATAACAATACATTTAAAAAATTTAAAGAACTATATAAGAAATACAAAACAGCTGTTATTGAAAAAAATGAAGAAAAAATAAAAGGAGGATGATTTGAAAGAGGGAGAATGGAAGGCAAGCACAGTTATCTCAGAATTGTATCAATTTAAAATATTAAATCTATTATCTTTGTGTTAATAAAAATTTTAAAGAAGAAAAAAAGAAAGTATGTGTCTTTTTTAATAAAAAGTTTTTGTATATTTCCATAAACTATTAAAATATTTTTATCATTAGCTTCAGGACTGTTATATCAAAATACCACAAAGTAAGTGGCTTAAACAATTTAATTCGTTTGCTCACAAACTATGGAATAGAAGTCAATATAAAAATTGTCCATTACATTTCTTTCGTAGTCTCTCCTTTGTTTGTAGGTGATATCTTCCTCTGATGCATTCTCAATCTTTTTGTGCACTTACTGATGCTATGATCTCTCACAAAAATCTTAATCATATTAGGGCCAACCCTGTGTCTGAATTTAATCCAAATTGCTGTTTGAAGGTCCTGCTACCAAATGCAGAAATATTCTGAGATAAAGGAGTCCGGACTTCAATATAAGCATTTTGATGGGAGACAAGTCAGCTCATAGCAACGGCAACTTAAAAATGTTTGATAGTTGATTTCAAAAAGACTGGCAACTAGAAGCACTTCTTAATTAGAGAAACCATTTACTACGTTTCTCTTTCTAGAATATTAAAATTGCATCTTAAGATGAAAAAGTACCATTACCAAGTGTTTCACAAAAGTGTATGTCCTACATACTTTTCACAGAAAACAGAAGCCCTAATCAGGTAAATTAATGGTTTCCTTAATTCTGAGCTATTTTCCAAACAAGTATATAATTTTTTCTAACATTATGGGCAACAGGCTGTCCAAGTAACTTAGCTGTCAGATATTTGTTCAAAGATGGTTAAGACTATTGTTCATGCATTTATACTGTTTATAGTTTGTACAAACTGTATTATATTATATAAAATTATTATAATATACATTAGTAACAATGCAAATTAGATGTTGGAAGTTAACTAAGATGTCACTCAATCTGCATGATAATTTTCAACACGTAAGTATGTACTCCTTTGTGCATTACACATTGTAATGTTCATAGCTCTTATAACATTTCTAGGCCATCTCCATCAAAATCATACTTTCAACTAGACATCTGATGCACATTAAGTTTTGTTATATCTTCCTCCAATGTTTTTTGATGCTGAATTTTTTTTTTCAGTGCTAAAATCAATCTCATTTTAGAGATGTAGCTCAATTGTAGTGGAGTAAGCATGTGGTAGAAATTTATGGTTAAAAACTGTTCAGGGTTTATAGTGCAGTCATCTTTATTTATTGGTTATGATTGTGTTTAGATGAGAGAATTTTTATTGCTGTTATTATTTTCCATGTGTTTTTGTAGGCATAGTTTATAAGTATTGGGTTTCCTCCCTCATCTCACCTACCCCTCCCCATTTTCCCTTCTCAATATTTTGCCCAATATTATTGTAGTAGCATAGTCCTTTAGTAATGGCTACAAGTTTTACATTCTGGCATTTAAGTGTATCATAACAATTTAGGTATAGGTAAAGATTGAAAATCCAGTGTCATATTGTCAAGGTGTATTTAACTATTTCATTGGGAGTCCTCCTTTATTTTGGTGTTATATTCTCGAACGGCAATGTATTTTCACTTTCTGGTATGCTGGTCTCTATAATATAGTGCACCGATGAGAATATAGTCATCTTATTTTGATCTTTGAATAATATAAAAACGAGGAAATGTTAGTATGATAAATTATCTATTTGGTCATTTTAAAATTTCTCCAAGCAAGGATTTTATTTTTAATAAACACCAACTGTGCTAAAACACAAAACCATTGCCTAATAAAATAGTGCATATGGCCATTCAATTAGATTATCTTCTCCCTCTTAAAGGAGAACTGAAACTAATGGGCTTAATTGCCTTCGAGAGCCTGGGACATTTTTAATTCCTCCCGCACAACCACCACCACAAATGCTTTATGTTTCACTTGAGCAGAGAAAGCTTTCCCTGATAATGCCCTTACAATTTAATTAGAGAGTTGAAGTATGATTTTAATGCTCAAATAGCCCACTAAATGGAAATTGTAAATATTTTTGAAAAGGAAGTACCCATAGAGTTGTGCAGAAGTATTGCTGAATAACTGAAATATAACATGTTCTAGTTTTAATTAACTCTCGTTTTCCATTAGAAAGGCTGTGTACCTGGCAGCAATAGTGAACAGATGCACAAATACTGGAGGAGACTCTGTTTCTGAAAACCTCCAAAGATTTTACTCAAACAGGATACAGTTTCCTGCTAGCGGATTTATCACTTCTTAAATTGGTGCAAACATTGATGCAAACATTGTAAATTTTGCATGGAAAAATGAATTTTGGACTCTTTCTTCAGCATGGGAACATATTTCTCCTCCTTAAGTTTAAACTGAGTTTAGTTTTTACACGATGTGCAAACAATGTTGCATACAATAGTGTTATCAGCTAAATTTAGAAAACAAATTATCACAGGAAATATACCCAACATGAAAAGCCATTCAGCTTGTTTTCACTAAGAAAATTCAAAATATGAGAGAGCCTCCAAATAATCATGGGAAAATAAAATTAAAAGACTACTTGCATTTTTAAGAATCTGGGTAGGCTTCACCATTCATGCCTACAGGCATGTAACATTGTGTTGAGCATCTCAGTATTTCTGTTTATATGTTTCTATTCTGGATGGTTATGCTTTTGAGAGTGCATGGAGCTAAGGATGAAGTGAAAGAAAAAAGGGCAATCTGTCGTATCATAGGAGGACATACTGGTGTAAGACATCTCCTTGACTCAAACTGTTGTGCATTCCCTAGCCTCATATTCGTCCTGAAGATGAATGGTGAAGGTAAGTCACCTTAAATATTTGCTATGAAAACTATCCTAATGCCTGTTCTTCTTGACAAGACACTGTGGGGGAACTTCCTTGATGATGCCACTCTACACAAGAACCATACAATCCTCAGGCACAGTGTCTAGGAGAGAGTTTGGGGGAAGGAAATATCGTTCTTTGGCTTATGCAGTTATTGCCTTTAGTTTCTGATTAACTTAATGAAGACTGGCAAGTCTTAATCTCTCAGTGTCTATCCTGAATTTTCAACTATTATTTCTCTGCTCTACTGATCTATCTTTTTTGCAATTTGCTACATTTCTATAACAGGATAAAGAAGGTAGACACAATGAGAGGATGGATGATACAATGAAAGGTAATGAATAAACCAAGGACCTAGGAAATAGTGATGAGAATATTTAATGAGGAGAAGGAAAGAAAGCTGCACGGGAAAAGTCACAACAGAAAATCAACAATAGGAAGAAAAACAGAGAGAGAGAGAGAGAGAGAGAGAGAGAGAGTACACAGAGACAGTGATAAGAAAGTCAGAGATGCACTTGTCAAGACAACAAATTATGTTGATAGGATATGGAATTTCAGACTCCAGTGCTTGTGTTTTAGTGTGTAATAAAATTATTCTAAAGTGATCCATACTAAGAATTTTAGAAATATTTATTGCAGGCAGGCAAGTGGTCTATCCTCATAAGAGTGCTACGCAACCAGCTCTATATCCGTGCAAAGAACAGGCTATGTCAACCAGTGGAGTCTGGAGATATTTCATAGCACTTGGACTGGCAAGAACAGCAGCAACACAGAACTGTTGGATTATCAAAAACACTACATATTAACCCTGAATGTAATGGCTTAAGCTCAATTCAACATCATAAATTAGAAGACTGAATTAAAAAAACAAAACTTATCTTTGTTGCCTACAGAAGACATATTTCACCAACAAAAATCAGTGGACACTGTATCTCATGGATTTTGATGTTTTTTGTTAGTTTCATCAATTCATAACACTTCCTTCCGATTAAATTCTTCAATGATTGATACATCATATAATAGCATCATTTTCTTCAAAAAGGTTCTTGTATTTCTTTTTCATTTTTCACTCTGTTCCCTCACTGCCCTTCTGAGTTCTGCTGCTTTGTCTCTGCCCCTGGTCAAATCAAACAGACCAGCAGGATGGGCAGTTCTTTGGATTCACTTCTGGAGCTCCCAGTAAAAGTCCCTTCCTACCTGGTTGCTGGTCAAGTTCCAGCTGCCAGTGGAATTCAGATTGCTGTTTACTGAATGACGAAGGGTATCAGGCATTGCAACACCACACCGTTGTTTTTGCTGCTTTCTTGTGTCTTTCAGTCTCTGGATTCCACTCTGCCTTTGTTCTGTCCTCTTGTATTTCCTGGGATGTGCCCTCTCTTCTTCATACCAGTTAATGTCTCTCCATCGGTTTAAACATGTCCTTACCCTATCCTGACATCTTGATTCTCCTTGATAATTTTTACATATTTGATTAGGGTGCGAAGGGTCACGGGCTACAGGAAAGTGGGTGAGACCATTGTTTTCACATTCTCTTTTTTCATTCCTGTATCTGTGGGGAGGGAAGAGAGAAGGGGAGAAGTCACACCCAAGCCCCCAACCATCCCAAGTTCCCTGATGTGGGTATGCTTGGAGTGGTGCAGACACAGTTCTGAAGGTAGGCTTCTAAAGTCCTTTAACTTGAACCCAACAGGTAAACTTTTTATTTCAAAAATTAGTTTTCAAATAACATGTCTACAGATAAATTAAAGGACAACATATGTAGATAAATATCTATCTATCTATGTATACACCAAGGTATAGATAAGTTACTTTGTGAGTTTTATTGATATAAGAAAGTAAAAATAACATAAGCACTTTAATCATATACAAGAAAAATTCTGCTAGACTATTATTCTGTTTCTATTACAAACTTTAAGAAGTTCCTCTCTCTTTCACTTTTTCTTAATCACAAATGCAATCTAAAAAAAAAAAAATCAGGAGTTGACCTAGTCTCTTGGTGAGTTTGGGGCATTTGACAATTTTATAGGCTTGGCTGATCAGATAGACAATGATTGCTAGCATTAGGCAGCAGTGCATAAACACTTTTAGGTATTGCATGTAGAGGAGAAATTACGCTTAGATGGATGACCAATAGTACTATCTTTAGTAATCTTTTACATCTCTTTTTGCATGGAAAAACAATTACAGACATATTTCTCACAACCATAGACATATTTTAGACACTTCCTGACAGAAAATTAATTTTTTAGGTATTAAAAGGTGTGTAATAAATACATCCTTCAGTTAGAATGTAGAAATAGTACCTGGACAATCTTATCAGATCATGATGAGACTTATCTTTCCTCTTTATAATACTCTAGCTTTATAAAACCATGAAGTTAATTGTTTCAGTAGTGCATGTGCTGGTGTTTCTGTGTGTTGTATGTAAAAGAGGGAGGGAGAGAGATTAAATCACTGCTGGAAAATGAGTACAAACGCACAGGAAGCAGTGGCTTTGACAGCTGTACCATAATAAATCTGTATATATGAAGGTCAATATCATAAAACAACATTCTGGAAATGAATTCTACGATTAAATTTCAAAGTCTTTTTATAATCTTTAAATAAAATTGATTTTCAAACATGAAAAATACTTCTATTGTATTTTCCTAGTTTTTCATTATATCTACTACAAACTAGATACAAATCAGATAAATCATTCTGGGCTTAAATTGCCATATCAGGTTTCTGCCTTGAAGAGAATTATGATTTGTATGACTATTATCATCACTTATTCTGCAGGAATGCTCACATTCTAGAAAAACTAAAAAAAAAAAATCAGTTTACGGTAACTGCCAAAGTATTGAGCTGAGTTCATGTTATCAAGTATCAACTAAAATAGTTCCTAGGCATTTCCATACATTCATTTTAAATTGCCATGAATACAAAAGGATTCTTTTACAGCAAGGCAATTCCACCTATAGATGTCAAAGGTGTAAACTATGTCTTCAAAAGTTAGTCCCTTATCTCTTCATTATTGGATATAACATGATTAGCATACCTGAATAGTGAAAAAAAATCAGAATATATAATTTTATAATTATTAGGTTATTCCTAATGCACACTAGCTTTTCTCAAATTTCATAAAATAACTTTATATTTTAATCTAAAATTCTAGAAGATATATAATGGTAGAATTCTCCTTTACATAAGAACTTACTAATAACATTACAAAGCACAAATTTCGTGATACTAAGTCCTCTCTGTTGGTTCCCTGCAATCTTTAACTGCTAAGACGAAGGCTTAAGCTTGATGAACGTGAGTGTCAGGGGTAATATGATCGATGTTGAAGGGAGTGGATGTTTGCTTCATTTTGCTGCTAGTAAAACTTAGAATTGTGTTTTATCTTGTACTATAATTCATTAAGTCTGCCCTTAAAATCTTAGCTCATACTCATAGAAGCATCCATGTTTGTTATAGCAAAAGCAGTTTTGGTAAAAACAGAAGACCTAACAAGAAGGAGGAAAGTGAAGAGATTGTTGCAAATAATCAAGAAATGACATTTTCAAAAACACATTTGATATTTATTTCCATGTATGTAACATCTGCATTTAGTTGTAGATACCATAGAGTTCTGTTTAGGTATAAGATAACTAAATACCACTAAATAAAGTCCTAAATTTTGTGTTAATTAAAAGCATAGCACATACAATTCCCTTAGTAGGGAACGTAAAAAAGGAGAACGTAAAAAAAATTATTCACTGATAATGAAGGATTTTTTTTTTTTTTTTTTAATTTTATTTTAAATTCATTAATTACATTGTATTATGTGACACAGTTTCATAGGTACTGGGATTCTCCCCACCCCTCCCCAAACCCTCCCACCATGGTGGATTCCTCCACCTTGTTGCATAACCACAGTTCAAGTTCAGTTGAGATTCCCCCGATAATGAAGGATTTTTATCCTGTAACTATTTATTTATTTATTTATCCTGTAACTATTTTTTTATTTCCTGTAACTAGTTTTAACTACTTTAGCAGTTGCTAGTCTTACAGTGTTTGTTTGTCTGTCTGTTTGCTTATTTATTTATTTATTTAATGCTGCAATTCCATAGGCTCTGGGATTTCCCTTGTCCCTTCCCAAACACCCTCCCCCCCCTATTTTAACAGTATAGTACTTCATAAGCAATCATAAATTCATCATTTTATCTACCTGTCTCCTGACATAATGGGGACTTTTTGACACAGATTTTTGTTAGATCTGAGTGGGACTTTTCTGGGATTATTCAGTCTTTCTCTGACTTCAAATGGTAGTTTCAGGAATCAAGAACACACAATACATCTTTTGGGTTGACTAGCTATTCGTGATTTTCAAGTCAAAGCAGAAAGCTTGTTTATCGGATTCTCTAGAACTGAAAAGTGCAGTTCAAGGACAGTCATCGGATCTCTTCAGAAAAAAAAGGTGGCTAAGAGGTTTCATTTGGAAAAAAAAAATCAAAACAAAACAGACAAAAAAACCCCACTGTTTTCCTTGTACAGATAGAGGTTGAAGGGAGCCAGAGACATGGCTTAGGTATTGAATCTACGAGTGTTTGGTGGCATAGGAGTATTCCTTAAGTGCAAATTTTGCTAGGAGAAAGCTTTATTTGGCACATTTATTGTTCCCATTGTAATCCTGTTCTACAATATTACCAACCAAGTCAATTGCATGGCCATTTTTCAGGCTGAATAAATAATCCACTATCAAAATAACTATTGGTTTTGACTATGTGAAGAATCTAATTACATTGATTTTTGTGGCAGTCTAATTGTTAAGAATGTAATTTATATTAAAAAAGTGAAATTGTCCTATAGGCAATTGATTTCACATATTCAGTTTGTAGTATAAAGGGCTTCATAATAAAGCCATTCATTTTCTAGAGAATTACATTAAGGCAAAATATAGTCCAGATTTTTTCCATGATTCTCAGATGCATTTAAATACAAATAGCCTGCCCTGTGCCTCAGCTCACTCCTCTGCATGCTCTTATGTCACGTGTAAAACTGATTCTCTTCTGGTTCTGAAGGAAAGCAAAACTTCAAGCTACTGCATCTCTGAGAATGACTAACCTCGGCAGCTTCCTTTCCCTACAAGTGGATTTGTTTCTGCTCCATAATTTTTAGAGTATACAAGCCAAACCACATGTGAAATATCATTATCCTGCAAAAGCTCTCAAAGGGCTCTATGAGATAACCATGCCATGTAAGAATGATTGTTTCTGGGGTAAGAGGATGGTAATGGACAAAGGAAATCTCTCTGGAAAAACCTGAAATGAGTCATTTGACATATTTCAAGGAACTGACGGAACAGTTTCAAGAAAGCTTGCTTGGTAACAGAAAATAAGAATGTGGAGCTATACTTCATTGACTTAGATTGTCCTAAATTTTCTGATTTAGTTTTCCCAATGTATAATGTACTTGATCTTCTACTGCCCATCCTTTACTTTTTTTTCTCTGTCATGAATTTTCCAATACCAAATTCGGGCTGAGCACATATACTTTCTCTGAATTCATTGTACTCATTCTTTATTTGAAATCCCTATGGCAACTTGCTTATACTTTACACATGTATGACATATGATCTCAATCAAGCATATCATAAGAAGAAAAATACATGTGTATACTTTAGAATAGAAAAATGATGTCTATATGACAGTTTAATTTTTGGAACCGGGATTGTGGAACAGTGGGTAAACCACTATAGGATACTGGTATCCCAAGTTAAAGTGCTAGTTCAGATACTGAAATCCTGGCTGCTCTGCTTCCTATCAAGCTCCCTTCTAATGCTCCCGAGAAAGCAGGAGACAATGGAACAAGGACTTGTGGTCCTGGAGCCCAAAATGAAGAACCTAGCTCTTGGCTTCATGCTGACCTATCTCCAGTTGTGGTTGCAACCATTGGGGCAGTGACACATTGGATGAGAGATTTTTCTCCATGTCTTCCTAGTCCTTTCAGAAATAAGATAAGTATATGAACAAGTAAATAAAAAAGTAAATAAAAACCATAACCACACATCTGCACAGCTTTTTTGAAATTCTCATGATGCCTTTTCCCAACAGTGTGTTACATTTTATTTATGGGTAGGACTTGATTTTGTACTCCAAGTTTAATCCTTCTGTAGTAGCATATCACAAACACACTAGAAACTGGGATTTGGTCCAGCAGTTGAGAAGCCAGTTGACTTATCACATCACAGATTATACAACTGAGTATGAGCTACATTTCTCATTTCAGCTTTCTACTAACGTGCTCTTGGTAGTCAACCAGTGTTGGGCTAAAGCAGTTGGATTTTATATATATATATATATATATATATATATATATATATATATATATATAGGTCAGCATGAAGCCAAGAGCTAGGTTCTTCATTTTGGGCTCCAGGACCACAAGTCCTTGTTCCATTGTCTCCTGCTTTCTCGGGAGCATTAGAAGGGAGCTTGATAGGAAGCAGAGCAGCCAGGATTTCAGTATCTGAACTAGCACTTTAACTTGGGATACCAGTATCCTATAGTGGTTTACCCACTGTTCCACAATCCCGGTTCCAAAAATTAAACTGTCATATAGACATCATTTTTCTATTCTAAAGTATACACTATATATATATATATAGTCCAGATTGAGTTCGAGGCTTTTCCATCTGACTTAACTTTGACTATTGTGAACATTTGGAAAGTGAATAGCATATGGAAGATTTTCTCACTGCCTACCTTTGTGCCTCTTTCTTTCAGGTTACTAAAATTTAAGAAAAAAAAGTCTACGCGATCATAAGGCAAATATGAAACATTATTATTTTTTAAATTTGTTAAGCATTTATTTATTTTTATTGGAAAGGCAGATTTATAGAGAGAAGGAGAGAGACAAAGGAAGATCTTCTACCGCTGGTTCACTCCCTAAATTTTTTCAACAGTCAGAGCTGAGCCGATCCAAAGTCAGGAGCTAAGAGCTTCTTTTGATCTTCCGAGTGTTTCCCAAGACTTTGGGTCATCATCCATTGCTTTCACAGACCACAAGCAGGGAACTGATGGCAAGTGGAGCAATGGGACATAAGCAGTATCCATTTCGGTTTTATCCGCTGAGCCAATGTGCAGGACCCTGCAATATTATTTTTTACTCCAGATATATTGGGAAAGGGACCCAGAGATACAGCTCAGATATTACTCCGTGACTGTTTCATGGCATAGCAGTATTCCTTAATTGCCCATCTAGATAGGAGAAAGATTTATTAGGTACATTCATTGTTCCCATTGCAATACTCTGCTGATTCACTTCTGAAATTCCTTCTAGAGCAGGCCAAATCCAGGAATAAGTAACTCAGTCTCTGTTTCTCACATATCAGGAACACAAGTACTTGTGGTACCATTGCCTGCCTGCTGTCAGGGTGTGTATTAGCAGGAAGACGGAATCAGGAACAGAGCAGAGTCTAAACCCCAGGCATTCCAATTAGGATGTGAGCATTCCAAGGAGATCTTAACCATTTAGCCAAACAATTATTCTTAAGAAATTATTTTGAAAAAAGTTACGAAAAGCATGGTAACACCACAGATAATTATAGATTGGTGGATATTCTTTTTTACCAATATGATAACGTCATTTCATTGTTTTTGTTTTTGTTTTTGCTGTTGAGCTGTAAGTTATGTGTCATTGCAATTGTCTACTTGTGGGTCTACTGTTCTTGCTCTCTGCTTTCCGGAACTTTTACTCCTGTTTTTTTATACACTATGCTATTTAACTGTGACATATTAGTACATTTTCTTTGTATGTATTCTGCTTGGGAATTTTCAAATTTTCTTAATCTGAGTGGATCTGATTTAAAACTTGTATATTTTGTTATCCCAAAGAATACCACCTTTATCTTGGTCTTCTGATTCCAACTCCTTGTATGATTAGACACATGTATTCCATCTTTTCTCCGTTTACTATCTTATTAGATAGTCTGTTCTGTCTATATGATTAGACATTCACTGTATCTTCTTTATATTATCTAATTGTATTTCTGAATAATTAGTAACAAAAGATGTTCCCTTTTATTACTTTATCTTGTTGCTATGTTTAACAAATTTTAAGCTGGCGTTTTATAAATTCTATGTTAAAATTTTAATGTGACGCATGTTTTGATTTTTGGCAGTTTGACTCACACTATTCTATATTTTTAGGTAAATTTTAATGCTATACTATATATCATAACTTCAATTCTTTTCTTTATCTCTACCTGTACATGTGACTGTTTTTATATATCACATGATAATTCCATTATCTGAAGGTTGGGAAGTGCTTCTTTAGCTTGACTTACTTTTGTTTACTTTCCATGAGTGTATGATTTTGTGCTTTAGAAAGGAAGTGTGCTATTTCAATTTTCTTTCATTGGAAGATTTATGTAACCTCATTTAAGATTTTTTTCTCAAATATTATTTGCATTTAAAAATTTTTTTCTAAACACCTAAGAAAATTAGACGGTGTTAGGCTAAATTTTTGTATGCATGCTTGCACGACAACAAATAGCATGGTTTTAGGACAGTTTTCCATGATTGTGAGATAATGTTTGGAGAAGAAAGATTTATTTTTCCCCTCACCCATTCATTTCTTGGTCAATTTTCCTTGCTAGAACAAATCAGCTTAATATACTTTGAAGAGCAGTATGTTGTTTCTGTTTGTTTACAAAATTCACATGCTAATAATGTTTTTTAATATATATGCTTTTTTATTAATTACATTGCATTATGTGACACAGTTCCATAGGCTCTGGGGATCCCCCAACCCCTCCCCAAACCCTCCCACCATGGTGGATTCCTCCACCTTGTTGCTGTATTACATTTCAAATTCAGTCAAGATTCTTTCATTGCAAGAATATACCAAGCATAGAGTCCAGCATCTTATTTTCCAGGTAAATTCAACGGTTTGTTGGGGAGACCATCTCTGGTCTGAAGGCAGAGCTGGCAGAATATCATCCTGATCAATTTAAAGCCACAACATAACATCAACGACAATTTACAACGTTATGGAATTAATTGACATGGTATTGAGTAACCAATATGTTAAAAAAAATGCAAGTTCTTAACCACATCCTGTGACTACTTCATTGACATTTCAATTTTAGTCTATACACAGAACCAGCTTCTATACACCTTAAAATGTCTATAGGGTACTATTCAGCTGTCTCATGTCTATTTTCATTATAGTATTTTAGTAGTTTATAGTGTTGAAGCATAATTTGGCTGAACTTGGCAGATTTTAGGATAGTCTAAACTGGGTTATAACTCTAACAAGACATATATCAACAATTGAGGCGCAGAACAGTTTTAGGAGGGGTGTGCAGAGAAATCTTCAATACCTTAGTGAGGAGTAATTAATATTTGTGTCCTACCTAGTAAGGTATGTGTGAGTCCATGCTGACCAACCTGAAGTCAGGAGACTGGAGGTTCATCCAGGTCTCCCTTGCTTTTCATAGGGCACTGGAAATGAGCTGGATGAAAAGGAGAGCAGCCTGACATGAACCATAACACATACAGGATGCCAGCTTCTCAGGTGGTGACTTTTCCTAATATGCCAAAGTCATGATCCCAGCCATAAATATTTTTGGAGTAAATACATCACCAGTTTTCTTGAAAAGTTACAATTTATCTTGCTTAAAGTTATATATTTAACAGTGGCTAAATGAAATTTCTAAAGTATTTAATTTTCATATGAGGATATTTAAAACGTATAAGAAAAATGAAATTTAAAGATATTTGGAAAAATATTTAAATTAATGTTTACTTTTTTTCCCCCCAGGGGATGGTTTTCTCATGTCTTTCTTAATGACTCTTCCATAGCATGAATTTCAAAATGGTTTGAAAACTTATCTTTACATTCCATTTCCATGAACTTTAGATTTCACATTACATACAGTCAATGGAATGGATGTCTTATGTGAGATTATAGTACCTACACTTTTAAATATGGCATGCTAGAGTGATATTTATCAAGTCGATGCAATTTCATCAATGAGACTATCTCCCCTATAAGGCAGTGTCGGTTCTGTGATCACAAAGGACAGTAGCTGAATTTGATTAGCGGAAAGTGTTTTAGTAGAATCAGAAATTTCTATTTCTGATAAAGAAAATATTGTATTCATTTTAATTTCATGTTTTGTGCTATACCCCACAAATTCCACTGTTAAAACAATTTAAAAATTCTGTATTTGTCAGACCACAGATCTGATTTGAGTAACATAAGCAAGAGAAATATATTAATTTAAAAATTCTTGCTGACCCATAAAATGTTCAAATACATATTTTGAATTTCTGATTTAAACTCAATGTTCTAGTCTGCTCATTTGAAATGAATGTAAAAAATCCCAAATTAAAAATTTTTGTCAAAAAGGAAACACAGAACTCTCTTGGGAAAATGATGCCATCGTATAATTCATGAGCCCGTGATGAATTCGACTAGAGAAAAGAGATTATTTGGAATGAACCAAACTGAAATAAAAAACATCAAAATACATGGGATACAGCCAAAACAGCAAACAAACAATCAAAAAACGGTATGAATTGGACTATTGAAGTTACACTGGAGTCTATCATATACAGACGTGGGGGTATAATGGAACATGCATCCCTGTATCCAGATGAAAGATGGATTCACAATGAAACTGTTGAACATGTGTAGACAATGGGATGTTGGACTGTCTGACATTGTCTGTACCAACAATGTCAGGGTACACTCAAATAAGAGACTGATAGAATTATGATTCCTGATGAAGTACTACACTATTGTAACAAAATGGGAAAAATCTGATAGGAGCGGGAGTTTAGGGGGGTGTCAGCCTGTACAAAATTGTACCACGTAAGTCAAAATTCAAACTAAAAATATATTATTTTTTTGATCAGGCAGCAAGTGTAAGATTGGCTGATTCTATCACATATTAGTAACTATCAGTGTAATATTTTGAATAGTACTCACTGACTTGTTTAAGAGGGAAACCTACTGATATAACCTTAGAATTTTAATTATGATTAGAACATAGAATGTAATTAACTACTTTCTGCCACTGAATGTATTTTCTGCATTTGCTTCATAAACATTTTTGACATATCTCCGGACAGAATGTTTAATGGAATATAACAGTCAATCCTATATATCTCAAACGAAGTTTCTCCTATTGGTAATGATATGGCTCCAGCTTGGATGTGATTGTCATGTGTGCCCCATAGTTTTATATGTTGGAAACTTGTTCCTCAGTTCAGTCAATTGGCAAGTGCTGATACCTTTTAAAGTAGGGTCCAGTGAAAGATCATTAGACCGCTGGGAGTACTGACCTCAGAATGATCAATGGTCAGTGACCTTCGGTAGGTCTTTCAACATGAATTGTAGCAAAAGCTAACAGGACTCTCTCCTTGCTCTGACTTCCTCAGTCATCATGTATTATACCATTGTCATGCGGTGTACCACTATGCACACATTAGAATCAAGCCAACTTATGTGCCTGATCTTAAACCTCCAAAATTATAAGCTAAATAAACTTGTTTCTAGCCTAAGCCATTTTGTTATAGTAGCAAAAAAAAAAAAAAAAAAAAAAAAAAAAGACATATAATTCCTACAATTTTCTCAATCTTTGTTGGTACCTAGAAATGTGATTGAATGTTATATGATATTTTCCATTTAGCATTTTCACACACTCTTTTCACAGTGATTATCAAAATTATTTGCCTCTGTATGCAGATATTACTATTGTTTGAAAATAGTGACCATTTTATGTCCTCCTTTCCAACCATTTTATTGTTAATTTATTTTAGTTTTGATATTACACTGACAGTACATTATTGAGCAGAAAAATTGGCAGAGGGCTAATGTACATTGTTTAAATCTATTTTATTATCAAATAGTGAATATAATTTGATGAGAAACATCCTGATGTAATTCCCAAAAAACTGTTAAAAGGATAGTTGTTACTCTTTATTTAGTTTTTATGGTAGCAGCAATGTCGAATGAATAATACTGATTTCCAAATGACATAATCATTCAAACTTCTAATATTATTTCTAAATTTCATTTGGTGCTGGCATTGAACTTTCTCAGACAGCTAAAGTTTGGCCTTTATGTGAGTCTCAGATTTCCTTTGAGTAGTCCATCAGAACAATTTACAATGTCATCTTAACATAGTATGCTACAGAAAAAAAGTAAGGTAAAATAAATAACTCAATATTTGACTTTCCTCTGTTCATCATCCATAGCAAATATTCCTGGAAATTTTTTGAGGAAATAAATAACTCAACAAGCTGCCAAGCCGAAAACAAATAATTAAAAACAGAACCACTGTTCTTACAGTGTGTAAAGGGCTACAAACAACAATCAAATCTGAAAATGTAAAATTTGCTCATATAGATTGCATGTTTTGTACTTAGTATATTAGTTACCACAGATCAGAAGAAACATGGTACTTATATTTATGAGACTGGCTTATTTCACTAAGTATCATGGTTTTCACATATTTTGTTGCAAAAGGCAAGAGTTTTATCTTCTTCTGGTTAACTGGTATTCCTCCAGGGCTTTCACACGCTTTTAGGAAGGGCTGTTGGCTGTTCTGTGGTGTGTGATTGTCACTGGTTCTTTGGAGCTGGCAAGAACTGCTCCTAATCGGAGCTGTTTCAAGAGAGGGCTTAGTGTAATTCTTGCACTAGTCATGGCCAGGCTTTCTCCTGGTTCCATTTCTGAAAAAGATCAAGCTACATTACGTTCTATCTCTATGTAGGAAAATAATAGGATAATTTGCCAAAATCGTCTATACCCATGGGAACCAGCTGCTTTAGTTTTGCTTGTAACTTGTTACATCTCCCTTGGACTTGAATGTAGGTGCAGTAAGTAGAGAAAAAAAAAATATTGAGAGTATTCAGGAAGTCAAAGTTACTCTCAATAAAACATTTGATTCTCTTTACATCTTTAAATTAATGCTGGACAATGAGATTTAGGATTACCAGAGAGTATTAATTAGCAGAAAATACACACATAGTTAGCTTCCTATTGTAGCTCTGCCACAAGTTTCAAATATATACATGTGAACCACAAGTAGTATGTGACAAAATATAGAAAAAGTTAAAAAACAAGACAGCAAATGTCTTATGTCTTATGCAAGGGATGATAGAAGGTTAAGGAAAGAAATTCTATTTATTTTTATTTTATGAAATTCACACAGTGTAGTGCATATGACATTATGCACTATGTCAGGCCAACTTTCAATCAGGCTTTCCCCATTTGCTCAGTCTGTAGTGCACTTTAGAATGAATTGCTAACCAATTCTTGGCCTTTTTGAACTCTGAAAAACAGTTGTAAGATCAACTTTGCAATTTGAGCAAATTAAATTGCACAATAATTTTGAAAATCATTATTTGGACAACCTTACTTTGATATTTTTCTATTTTTGATATGTAATGCTGATATCTAATTTATATAACAAAATTATATATGCTATTTTTTCTATGAAAAATAGACCAATTCTTAAAAATAGGTGACTGGCTTTTTTGTTACTTTTAAATAAAATAGTTCCATTAATTGACTATATTAACAGCAGTTTAATTAAACATGAGAACTCAATCTGGATTCCTAGATCATTAATGACATTTATGTTTCTGAATTTATGACCATGATTATTATTTTATTTTTTGGTTACAGGGATTATTATCTCCTAAATAAGAAAAAAATGACATTTCTCTCATGAGCTTAATAGAATAAAGCAACCATTAAGACTTTTCATTTAAAAAATATTTAAAAATCTGACAACATAATACAAGAAAATAAGAGAAAACTTAGAATGTCTAAGACATTTTTATGCTGCAAATATATTTAGTTAACGTGGAATTGTAAAGTTCTTCAATGGTGCATTTTGCAAGTGGGTTAAATTGTATAATATATTTTCATTTTATTAACAGAAAATATATGAGACTTATTTTCCTTTCCTTAACTTGTCAAGCATACCACCAAGCTATCAGACAAGAATCTTAGTGATAAAAGAAATATTGCATGTATGTTGCTTCATAATTTGCCCCCCGAAATCCATGCTCTTAGGCAGCATGGCAGCTTAGCAAGCTAATCCTTTGCCTGCAGCATCAGTATCTCACAGGGGCATGGGTTCAAGTTCTGTCTGCTTCATTTCTGATCCAGTTCTCAGTTTATAACCTTGGAAGGTAGCCAAGGATGGCTCAAGTTCTTGGACCTCTTCAGCTATGGGAGAGATCAGAGAAAGCTCTTGACTCCTGGCTTCAGATTGGCTCAGTTACAGGTTGTAAAATGCATGAGTGAAAAGTTGTAATGATTTCAAGTGTGTGTGTGTGTTCATATATGTGGAGATTTTCAGTAATGACACTTAAAATCATTGCTTTTGACACTATCACCAGACTGGGTGAATTCTTGAAATACCTATTCAGGCATTCTCTTTCTTTATACAAATTTGATCCGACTGTTTTTAATAGCCCTTTGTAATATTATTCCTTAGAATTCTGAGACAATTCTAATTGTATGGTAATAGGTGTGCATCATCATTAATCTTGGGCATTAATGAGTTATCTAAATTCCTGTGGCATGTCTTCCTTCCACTGGGACAGCAAGCATTCTCATTTAAGGAAGATCAATAGTTGTGTACATTTTTCTTTCCTGCAGTCTATTTTACAACTCACTTGTAATATCTCTTAAAACGTGTGCAAGCAAAGCCTACATGACATTTTTATTTCCTTGTAATGGCTGAAGTTTAATTTTTGGCAGTAAATATACACCATTACAAACTTAAGAGCAAAAACAAAAAAAATCATTTAAGTATAGTTTTGATTTACAGTAATTTTGCTTCCAGCAAATTTTGGCCATTTTTGTAAAAAGACACATGTGCAATAAATCTGAAAATAGTACCTCCAGAAATATTATTTTATTTGTTTTAGCAGATAGTATTTTTTACAAAACCTAGCAAAATCTGTAATTATACTTTTGAAAGGTTTCAGAAATTGTAATTATTAGCATGTCAATAGATTTTAATTGACTCAATCTCTTAATGAATAGATTTTAAAAAGCTCCAAATTAATTGAGGAGCTTCAGGAAACAAAGATGTACAATTTTCCTTTAATTATATATTTAATTGTTAATACAGTTATTTGGAATCTGCCACTTAAAGGAGAAAAAAAATTAGAATGTAGGATGCTGGCATCGAACGTACATTGTTTCTTATTTACATACTAAATTAAAAACAATGGATGGTGAGTAGGCAGGCGATTAATTGATGTGGTTAAGGTGCTTCTTGGGAAGCTTGTCCTATTTGGGAACGCATGTGTTTGTGCCTTGATTCTACATCTCAATCCAAAACTTTATTCTAGTGAACATCTTGAGAGACAGCAGGTGATCGTTAAGTAGGTGGGCCTCTTCCCCCTAGGTGGGACAACTAGATTGAATTCCCGATTGCTGGATTCATCCTCAGTCTCAGCTGCTGTACTCAATGAGTTGTAAACTAGTAGATGGAAAATTTCTCTCTCCTCTCTCTTTCTGCCTTTAAAATCAGTAAAAATAAAAAAGAGAATTTTTAATTTGGATAATTTGAGCTACAGAACGTATGCACCCGACTTTTCCAAGTCTATAAATATGAAAGGGCTTGAATATTTTCTTCATTTCTCAAAGTTACTGTAAAAATAGCTAAAACAATACACATAAAGAACATAGTGGCCTACTGAGTACTTCACACACAAAAATTGATTTTTATTTGTAGTATATTATCCAAGAAAGGGGTTAATGGAGTGATGAAAGGTTAGACTATCTGGGGTAAAATACACAGAATTCTTACTTCATAAAGAGGAACACACAAAAGTCATGGAAGTGCCCAGAGCTTCATGTTAGCAGATATCTGACCATCATGTTAGGAATATGATAAAAGTTCCCGGGACAATGTAGGCAAGCCAAAGCATGTTTAGGTTAATTTTCTGTTTCATGACCTTTACTCCTCAAATAGAGTCCAATGTTGATGTTTGTATGAGTTTCCAAAAGCAACATTCTACCAAAGCATTGTGGAAGATATGCCGATTCAGATACATAAGATGGATGGGGAATAAATGATAAAGTGTTCGTAATGATAATATCACTGCAAATCTTTTATTGCATTATTGGAAGGTATGTGTCTTTTTGTTATTCTCCTCCATCTTTTTTAAAAAGATTTATTTGTTTTTCTTTAGAAAGGCAGATATACATAGAGAAGGAAAGACAGAAAGATCTTCCATCTCTTGGTTCACTCCCAAGTGGCCAAATGGCTGGAGCTGAGCTGAAGCCAGGAGCCAGAAGCCCGGAATTTTGTATTGGTTTCTGACATCGTTTCAGGGGCCCAAAGCCCTGAGCCATCCTTGAGTGACTTCCCAGGACACAAGGAGGGATCTGGGTGGGAAGTGGAGCATTCAGGAAAAGGATTGCAGTCCATACAGGATCCCAGTGAATGTTAGGTGTGAACTTTAGCCACCACACTACTGCAAAGGGCCCTTATCTCTTGTTTTGTGTTAAAAATGAAAGCATATAGGTGAAAACTACACGGTATTGAACAAAGCAATAAATGCATTGAAAAATTGTTAGTGTTATTGTCCATCCCTTTGAAAACACAAAGAAAAATGATAGGGATTGTGACATTGTGCATACTTAGAAGTACTTACTGCTTTAAATGGTCCAATATTCTGAAGTGTTCATATCTTTAGATTTATGCTTAAGAGTACTATGGGTTTCTGACAGAAATAATTTTAGCCATTATGTAGTTTATAAATCCAATTACCAATGCTTTTAATTTCTTGCTGTGCTTAGAAGCCATTTTGGCCAAAGATTGGACATCCTGCCACATGGCATCCACTTGCTCTTGGCTTCTGGTACAGAATGGTTTTCTTGAATGAACGCCCACAGTATGTCTGGGCTGAATAATCAGTACCAGGATTTACTTAATTCAGCTTCTATGGCACATATATTAAATGCTATCATGCAGTGGCTGTTTCAAGTTTTGAAAGCTTGAAGTTGATTGATTCAGGCATGCTATTGTCTTAAAAAATTATTATCACTTTAAAATGTACATATATACATACATACACACACATATATACACACACACACATATATATATATATATATATATATATATATATATATATGCACAGAGAGAAGGAGAGAGAGAGTGAGAGAGAAATGAAAATTTGTGTTCACATCCACTATTACACTCCCCAAGTGTCTGCAATGACCAGGACTTGACAATATCTAGTCTCTTAGAAGAACCAGAGGCTGCAAAGAGTGAGTGCGGAAAACAGGAGCTAGTGCTGGGGTCAAACCCAGGAATGGTGCTATTATATTCAGGCATTTTAAGCAATGGGAGAAATATTTGTTCTCAGTTGAAGTATTTAACAAAAATAAATTGATAAATTATGTTTGAGCTCTTGGTGCTACACTAAAACATTTTCATGATGCGATGAATTTGGTAATGCAGAGTATTTACAGTTAAGATTAAATAAGAAAGCTGTCTTTTGGAGATGAAAAAGATGACCATATCCGTGATTTCAATGACACTTGACATGTAAGTACTCCAACAAGTATCAAAAGCTCTTTTTCCTGAAATGCAGGTCTTCCTTTCAAATAATCTGAGTATCCTAAGGATACATTCATAAATGAAATGATACACAAAATGATTAGTAATCAATCTTTTCATTACACTGTCCCTCATTTCAAACAACAGCCTTGTCGATGGATTTTCATTTTAAGCTTTAATGGTTTATATTTTATTTTTCAAATTCACTTACACTTTTCATTAAAAATGTCATTTCTTAAAAGAAAACTGAAACACAGAATACACACACACATTGTATGGAAGCTCACATTCATTAATTATTTAACCTTTACTTAATATAATACTGATAACATTAATTCATGTTTGAGCTGCTGATTTAATAAGGAACGGTTAAGGGGCTAGTGTTATCGGACATCTAATTAGGCTTCCACCTGTAGCACTGGCATCACATATGACTGCTGTTTTGGTCTCAGCTGTTCCACTTGAGATCCGGCTCTGTAGTAATGCATTTGAGAAAGCAGGTGGAAGAAGGTCTTTGCCCCTGAGTCCCTGTCACACACAGGAGAAAAGGTTGGATCTCCTGGCTTTTGCTTTGTGTTAGGGTACTGCCAGCATTTGAGATCAATTGGGAAGTGAAAAAAACAAAAAGCACGAAAACGAAACAGATGGAGAGTCTCTCTGTGTCTCTATTCATCACTCCCTGCAACTCTGCCTTTCAAATAAACCAAAACAGATAAATACATCAAAAAAGAATAGTTATAATTTCATTAGCAGTAAATAGAGCAAAACCTAAAATAAAGAGAAACAAAGAAAGTGAACATGTGGGGATATCTTCTCATGAACTGTGATATAAAGCAAATTTGTAAGCATAAATACTCATCGATCACATAATTTCTCTTTGAATATCATTTTTGGATCCATTTCACACATGAATAAGAGAGGACACATATAAAATGATGCACACTTCAATGTTGCTTAATTAATTAATTAGAACATCTAATAAGAGGACATTACTTAAATCACAGTATAGTAATTAGAAATACCGTGGAAAAAGAGTATATAAGTGTACTCGATAGCATGCTTAGAAAATAACTGAAAGCATAAGCAAGACATGGAAGTGATTATATGCTGACAAGTGGGTGGCTGCAAGAAAAAAGTTTTTAGTGAAAGTCACTTTATATTTGTGTGTTTTTGAGCCATGTAATTCTGCAATTTGTACAAAAACTATAATAAGGAATTAAAATGTAATAGAATTGAAATGCAGCTAATTTAGTTAATGTATTCTTACTTATAGAACATTGTTTTCTGAAAACAAAATTGACATACATACATGTATAAAATGATAGCCTCATATATTAAATATCGAAAGTCTATAGAGGTATGAAAAGTATTAGTTAATCAGTTGTGAAGTTGTGGTTGAAAAACAATCATTAAACTAAATGTGCTACTATTTCATGTCCCAGTGTTATTTATTAGACTGTCCTTGTACTGGAAATTTTCTCCTCTGTTTCCTGTTTATCTATTATGAAGAACACTATTAATTCTCCAAGTGTACGTGGGTCTAAGATGGCTGAATAGGCCATTGGCATCACAGTCAATAGCTGAATCTGTTACACCACAGTAGCCCCAGCTACAGTGTTGAATTCCTAAAATTGTTCAATTTATTTGCTCAGCATTCAAAATGCTAAATTAGTAAAAAAAAAAAAATCAGGTTAAGATCCAGTCTGTGTACTATCTGTTGCCTCATAGATACTAACCTGTAAGCTTTCTTAGTAATAATATATAACAATAATAAAATTATTTATATTGTCTGGGATATTTTAGGATATACAAAATTAAATTTCTTGTGCATTTTAATTAGTTTATATGTGCTCACCAATCTTATACTTTACATACCTCATTGCAAATGTTGTTGCTTAATCAAAATTTTAAAAAATGAAAAGATGTAACAAAGACACAAATGATTTAATCTCAAACTTGATGGGAAAATCACTTCTGTTTATTCTGTTAGGTTACATTGGTGTATTTTGCTTAATTTTCTGTTCATAAATTCATAAAATTTAGATTTAATAGCACTGTAAAGCCACTAATCATAATAAGTTCTAATTAACATGTGTATCATCTGTGAATGTTATATTTTATGGTCTCTAAAATTTGCAAAATTGTTATGAACATTAAATAGAAGAATGATGTGGAAATGTGCTGATCTTTATTAAACTATTCAATGTAAAAAAGACAACCTTGATAGAAACTGATATATATGATGCAGGTTTGTGACTTGCACTCATAAATTTTTGGGTATTTATCATACTTACTCTTAGAGTTGTCATGAAGCCTTTTTTTCCCTGAAAAATCAAAATAATTCATTAGATAGTGGGTGGGAAAATGGGTGGGGCTTCTCCCTCAATATTCCCCTTTATCTCAGATACATGAAGGAAACAATCTGGACATAATAGTCTTACCTACTTTCCTATAGCCCCTGAACTTTTTTTTTACCGTAATTAACTATGTAAAGATTGTCAACAATAAAAAATAACAATTCATTAGATAAAGACTTTCTAGACATATTAAAATAAGTTAATCATGTGTGTTTAAGGCATTAACTCAGCACATTTTCTTGTCCTCAGAGACATCTATTTCCTCCTGAAAATCATTTTCTGGGTGGTTTGAATCTGTCAGAAGTCAAGAAAATTAAGAAAAAATTAATGGTTACTTATTTGCAATCTTCTCTGATGCATTGTTCTTAAAAATCTATCCATTGACCATGAACTCTGTAAAACTTCCCCATATTCGAAGGGAAGTTGACTGAATAAGGAAATGCTTAAGCTTCAAAAGCAAGCAGAATAGGATAACTTCTATTTCCATACTATATGCATTTGAAGTATTTCAAGGCAAGTGATGAAAACAATATGATACTATACAAACTTATTTCTCACAGGGACTATTTCCAAGAAAAGCAACGCAAAATATTCACTGGTACATTGCAGAGTGTGCTTACGAATCTTTATAGCTCATTTGTTAATCTATGATCTAGGGCGGTATTCTGGTGTAATAGGTAAAAAGCTGCCGCCTACATTGCTGGCATCCCATGTGGTCACAGATTCATGTCCCGGCTGCCCTAATTTATATTCAGCTCCCTTCTAAAGGCCTGGGACAAGCAGAAGATGATGATCCCAGTTCATAGGCCTATTACTGCTCCTATGGGACTTCAATGAATCTCCTGATTCCTGGCTTCAACCTGGCCCAGAACTTGCCATTGTGGCATCTGGGTCAAAAAACAGCACAAGATTCTCTCTCACGTGGGTACACACACTCTCTCTTCCCTTCCTCTCTCTCTCTCTCTCTCTCTCTCTCTCTCTATATATATATATATATATATATATATATATATATATATATATACACACATATATATACATCTATATGAAATTTTTTCAAATAAATAAGGCATACATTTAAATAATTAGTAATCTGACTTTGAATAAATATAATGGTAAGGCAAGATTGGTACATTTATGTATTGGTCAAAGCACACTCATTTTTCAAGCCTTATTTAACTATTTCTTCCATAACATGTTACTGGAATGCTTCAACCTGAGTTTATGATTCTTTGTATTTTTATTTATTTATTTATTTATTTTTATTGGAAAGGCGGACATAGAAAGAGGAAGAGACACAGAGAGGAAGATCTTTTTTCTGATGGTTCATTCCCCAAGCGGCTGCAATGGCTCAAGCTGAGCCAATCTGAAGCCAGGAGCCAGGAGCTTCTTCCGGGTCTCCCACATGGGTGCAGAGTCCCAGTTCCTTGGGCAGTCCTCAACTGCTCTTCCAGGCTACAGGCAGGAAGCTGGATGGGAAGCAGGGCCGCCAGGATTAGAACTGGTGCCCATATGGGATCCGGGCACATTCAAGGCGAGGACTTTAACCTCTACGGTATCACGCTGGGCCCAAGTTTCTGATTCTTTTTCATAAATCCTGCTGTAGAGAATCAAGATGGCAGAATATTGTAAGGACACAATTAGACAGAGAAACATTAGCCAGGGTGAAGCAGAGAGGGCACATTCTAGGAAATAGTAGAGGACAGACTGATGGCAAAGGGATAACTGGAGACTGATGGACACAGGAAAGCAGCAGAGACTATGGTGTGGTATTACAGTGACCAGATACCCCAGTGGTAGTCAGTAAATGGCAATCTAGTCTCTACTGGTAGCTGGAGCTCCACTAGCAATCAGGTGGGAAGGGGAGTTCACCAGGAGCTAAGCACATGAAACCAGTCAAATAATTGCCC
Organism: Ochotona princeps; assembly: GCF_030435755.1. NCBI lineage: Eukaryota > Metazoa > Chordata > Mammalia > Lagomorpha > Ochotonidae > Ochotona > Ochotona princeps. The sequence continues at coordinate 69,804,409 of NC_080834.1, forward strand.
ATCCTCTGGGTCTGTTTGATTTTATCAGGAGCAGAGACAGAGAAACTGATCCCAAACTGGTGGTGTGGGACAGGACTAGGCTGGGGGTAAACTAATTTCTGGCTTGTGCATTGCACCAACATGGTATCCTATAGGTTTCACCCAAAATAACTTCAGGTAGCACCAGACCTAATGGCCGGAAGATCCAGAAATCCACCAGTGGCTCATTAGGCAACATTTTGTACAGTGCAGCAAAGGCTTTGAGACTATAGGGACAACAGTAAGCTGTGTGTATTCTGAGCTAGGAATGAACTCACTGAATTCAGTGCATTGCACTGGTCCCACATCAAAAATAATACTGACTTTGGCATCTTATAACTCAAAATAGATCCAGGTGTCCCTCAGAACTAAAGGCTAGTAGGTTCAGTCAAGATTGGCACCACCAACAATCTAGCTATTTAGGACATGTGGTGTCTCCCTAATCCTGTGAACTGATCAAACCAGAAATGGGAGAAAGTTTGTATAGGCATCGGTGCAGCTATGACATAAAATCACAGGTGTTAAAGAGTGATGAACCAGGAGCTGGGGCTACAGGGGTTGTGGTGGAAGTCTAATACAAGAGCCCAGTTCCAAAACTCACTAGAGGGAGTGGCACAAATGATTGCAGACAAGAACTGTGTACCAACGTTAATAAGTATAATTGAATTGTAGACCTGTGGGTAATACAGCTTAGAAACTGAACCTAAGAAGAAGCATCTGCTAACCAGAAGTACAATGACCAAGAGCAAAAGAAGACACAAAGGCAAAATGAATATTACTGAAGACTCACCTGTAAAGGAGCAAAACCCTGTGCCAACCTCAGAGTTAACTGAGGAAGACATCAAGAAAATGGGAGATACAGAATTCAAAACACCTGTTGTAAAACTTCTCAACAAAGGGCAGTACGTACAGAAGTTCAATTAATGTAAGTAATATGTCATACAGGACACAGCAACACTGAAACAAAATCAAAAAGAATTATTGGAAATGAAGGACACAATAGAGACAATTAAAAATTCAGCAGAAAGTATCAATAATAGAATGAAGGAGACAGAAGAATCACAGAACTGCAAGGTATCTCTTGTCACCGTGGGGAAACATTCAAATAACTGGAAGTGGAACTGGATCAAGCTAAAAAAGAGTATTCAAGAATTAAGACATGGTTAAAGGTCAAATATAAGAGTTATGGGAGTTCCAGAAGGCACAGAAAGTGAAGTCGGTTTTAAAAATGCATTTAATGAAATAATAAAGAAAAAATCCCCTAATTTGGAGAAAGAATTGGGAAACAACATCTAGAAGGAGCACAGAATTCCCAACAGGGTTGACCCAAAATGATCTTCACCAGGACACATGCTAATCAAGGTCTCTTCAATTGAACATAAGAAAAAGATCCTTAAATCTGCATGTGAAAAAAATCAATTTACGTACAGAAGAACAGCAATTAGAGTCAGAGGTGACCTTTCATAGGAAACTACTAAAGAGAATGGAACAGCAAATTCCAGATTCAAAAATAAAAAAAATGTTGGCCCAGAATAACATACCTAGCAAAGTTTTCCTTTGTCTTTGAAAATGAAATAAAATTCTTCCACAGTAAAGAAAAGCTAAAGAATATGCCTTTTTCAAACCTGTCCTACAAATGATACTTCAAGATGTTCTTTTGACAGAGAAGAGTAATAGCTCCCACCAAAATGAAAGGCAAATGTGAAGAACATCCCAGTAAAATAACAATAGTAGATCAATCAAAGAACAACTCATTCCTAAAATAACAGAACCAAATTACCATCTATTCATACTAACTCTGAATATAAATTGGTTAAGCCCATCAATCAAACATCATAGATTAGTAGACTGAATTAAAAAGCAAATCCCATCTATTTGTTGCCTACAGGAGACACATATCATCAAAATAGATCAGTGGAAATTATACCTCATGGATTTTGATGATTTTGTTTTAGTTTCATATCTTCAAAACAGTTTTATTCTCATTAAATTCTTCACTGACTCATAGATCAGTCAGTAGCATCATTTTGTTCAAGAAGTGTCTTAATTTCCTTTTTATTTTCTTAAGCAACACATTAATCATTCAGTAACATGCTATTTAACTTCATGGTGTGGTAAATTTCTATTTTCTTCCTGTTGCTGATATTGTTTTGTGGCTTTTCATTTGAGGGGATTTATAGTAACTGTGTAATGGTGACTATCTATCCAGATGTGAGGATACAATGTAGTATACATCTCTATTTCCAGACAAAGATGGACTCCCAATGAAACTGTTGGATATATCTTGACATTAGAACACTGAACTCTCTGCCATTGTCCATGCCCACAATGATGGACTTATGACTGTTTATGAAGAACTATACCATTGTATTAATATATTGCAAGTCAGTTGGGAAAGGGGGTTTAGGGAAGAGGCAAGGGAAATCCCAGGGTCTATAGAGCTGTATCATTAAGACATACTCATAATAATAATAAATAAAAAAGAAAAAGAAATACGTAAAAAATAAAAGTTTTGTTTATGCCCTTATAAAAAACCCAGCTGGAGTTTTAGTCAATTAAAAGTTCATATTCTAGAATGCATTGACAGCTAGTTATGATATTTAGATTTCAAATCAGTGGTTAATTGACAAAAATGTCCAGATTCTGTTGCTTCTGTTATTTTGTTTTGAGTTTTCTCTCTTCCTGCCCACAAGGATGCAGCAGGTCTTTTCTATACAGAAAACCAAAGACTGTGCTAAGTGTGAACAATGGAAATGAACTCTCCAATGTGTAAATCCATGCAGATACAGATAGAGACAGGGACAGGCGTAAATCCCGGAGCATGAGAAGCGGTGAAAAGGAAGAAGGAAAGTAGGAAAGTCCATTGCCATCTTTTTCACTCTGTTTCATCAAATATTCTGGTATTATATTTATTCTTAATAAATTAAGTCCAATGCTTCAGTATATTTGTATATAATCAGGAATTCAAGTAAAACTTGATTTTGTTTGGTTTTTCAATGATCACTAAATGAAATAATTTTAATCCAGATATATAGCCTAAAATGTGAAAATGTATGCTTTTGCATTTTCTCTGCAACTCTAAGTACCGGTATCTGTCCTCTGTTTTATTCTTTGTATAGCTAGAATAAATAAGAATGTAATTTCAGAATATGAATATTTCCTATCCCCCTTTCATATCAAAGAGTCACTACATTTAAAGATAATGGACAAATGGGGAATGCAGAATATTTAGGGTTTTCTATGGAAAGATGATGTTATGGTTAAGATCTAAAATGATATGTATAAGAGATACTTTTGTTTATAATATACTTTCTCAGTAACAGTGTTAAGGTAAAACTTAACATAACCTTTGAGGGACACAAAGTCTCTTCAAGATATATGGAGGCACAAAGAGTTTTTTAGAACTAAGACAACAATATTTATAATACTTCACCACTGATCTATCTCCTTAAGAAGTGAGGAATCTGCAAGAAAAACTTAATGTTTTCCTTGGGTCCATTCACAATCTTACTCCTACTATACACTAGAAAGACATTAATCTAAGTCACCTTGAAACTTATTACAGCAGCGCTGTCTCCTGAGGAAACACTGAATTGCATAGTTTTACAACTTTAAGCAAGTTACCAAAACTGCTCTGCTACTGTCTGTATTTTTAAGATATGTACTTGCAGTAATTTTTATAATTATTTTATGCTTATTATTATGGTTTTGATAAATTACATATCAGCTGAGGTTAATATTGCCAATAATTGTAGCAATAACTCAAGACAAAACACAACACATTATAACCTATAGACATCCAGAGTTTGGATCTATGCTACAGTGACTTACGAAAATTCTTTTCAAATTGCATAACATTTTGTGAGGCAACTTAAATGCATAGTTTAAGAGCACAAATTACAAATGACAAATTTGAGATGAGAAGAAAAATGTATTTATGTTTCTTAATAGTAGATTATTGCTGACCTGAATCTTGGTAATGCTATTGCTCTATTGTATCTAAGTAAAAATAATGACATTTAATAGTTGGATTGTGTCCTCTCATTGTAATTTCTCACAGAAAGGAGCCAAAATTCTTGTATGTATGAATGGCTAGTTTCAGATTAGGTCAGAGTCAGGAAATATATATGACAATCCCAGAATAACTATTCTTCATATCAGGGTAAGCAAACAAGCATTTGCAAACATGAAAGTAGACAGAAAAAAAAAAAAAAAAACCTAATAGCTTCTGTTGCAAAGAAGCAGCTGCTAAGGGCCAAAAAAAAAAAAAAAAAAAAAGAATACATTTAATTAAAATATATTGGGTCAAAATAAGTTGTTAAAGTGCTTCTCAAATAGAAAAGAGACTGCTAGAAATAATACATTTTAAATGAATCTCTTTAAATTCACTTAGAACTAACTATGGCTTACTTGTTCACTATGTTATCCTAAAGTATGGAAGTAGTAGAAAACAATAATCCTATATATTTCAGGTTAATTCACTACAGGAATGGTTTCTTTATAGAACCTTGAGCAAACAAATATGCCCTGGATTATGCAACTACAAAACAATGGTGACTAGCCTCTAATAATGTTTTGTGGATAATGATCAATGATGGATGGTACTTTTAGGGAACAGATGACGGAAGACCGGTTCAGGTGTTCACAGTCTTTTCTGATAGCCAGCTCCACCTATATCAATTCCACTCCAATGAAGAACTGATGGTAACAAAAAGGAAAAAGAAAGTGAAAAGGAAGAAGGTGTTAGAATAATCTTAATGGTTTGAGAGATGTTACAAACAAATGTGGAATATATGATTCTTTATTGGATCTTGACACAAAAATAATGATATGGGATCATTTTTAAAGCCATTTAGATGCCATATCCATAAAATTGTGTTAATATTTTAAAAATTCTAATGTGTATGGATTTATTTAACTACATATTTATTTACTTAATCTGTCCTTCTTAGCACAGATGTCTTTTATTCACTAACATCTTATCCCTTTGTAAAAGGTGGCCATTGTAATCATTTCTTTTTTTTTTTTTTTAAGATTTACTGTTATTGGAAAGCCAGACATACAGAGAGGAGGAGAGACAGAGAGGAAGATCTTCCATCCGATGTTTCACTCCCCAAGTGAGCCGCAATGGGCCTGTGCGCGCCAATCCGAAGCCGGGAACCTGGAACCTCTTCTGGGTCTCCCACTAGGGTGCAGGGTCCCAAGGCTTTGGGCCGTCCTTGACTGCTTTCCCAGGCCACAAGCAGGGAGCTGAATGGGGAGTGGAGCTGCCGGGATTAGAACCGGCACCCATATGGGATCCCGGGGCTTTCAAGGCGAGGACTTTAGCCGCTAGGCCACGCCGCTGGGCCCCATTGTAATCATTTCAAATCCCTTTTGCAGCCTTGAACTTATTGTAAACTTCTTGTTTCTAGGTGGAGATACACAAGTCATACTTATTTTCAAGTAAGTGCTGTGGTCATAGGTCATCAATATATTGATGAGATACTCGTTTTATCAACAATGAAAAGATCCTGGCCAATACTGCACAAATTTGGATAAATTAAATATGGAAGCAACACATATCTATTATTTTTCTTTCTAGGGATCTATATGTTTACTGTCCACTATTTATTTATTTATTGCTAATAAAATGTCAAAAATGGGTTCCTACACTTGGTGAAAGAAAAAGGACTATTTCTTTGTATAATTTGAGGAGTTAAGTAGCCAAATTCTTAGATAAAACGATTAAAACTATTTTTTCATTGTGTTTATGGTAAATAGACTTTACCTCATATATTTCAATTGAGTAGAGCATGATTTTTTTGCATTATGTCACATTGGGCATATGAAACAAAAAAGACAGTAAAAATGTATATGCCATTTTTTCACCCAGGAAATGTGTTCCATAGTACGTCTTTGTAAAGATTGGTCATGTCAAAATGTGTCAAATTTGATGTAGCGTATGACAAGTGTGTGCTCTTCTTATCATATTCAAGCAAAAATCCATCAGATAAAGACTGTGCAATATGAAAGGCAAGTTGTGGGCACTGATTCTGCCCAAGTGTTGGTATGAAGTCAGTGTACGCATTTCATATTGCACAGTCTTTTGGAAGCAAATGCATTAACACTTTCAGAAACAGGAGTAGATGTCTGACTCTTCTTAAAAGCCCTTGCTATACTCTGCACACGTGAGATCTGTATGAAGACCAAATGGAGAGGATGAAAGTTCACAAACTCAAAACACAGAGGGTTCCAAGGCCATTTGTGGAACTTTGAGACTAAAAGACATTAGTGGCCTTAAATGTAGCATCAGACAATTTTTCACAAGAGCCTTTCATCTTGAGAAACTATAAAGCTGAGTTTTGATTTAGACACAGCTGTTAAACGGGGCTAGAATAACACTCAGAGCAGAGTATATTCCATTAGAGCAAGGCTCATCTATAGATGAAGTTGATATTTTCTTCACAGCAGGAATTAGAAGATTTTAAGAAGACATTCAATTAAAAAATGCCTTTTCCTTGCCCTAAACTCACATTTCACATCTCTCCATCTGCTGTTACTATCTGCATGTGGAGGTTGAAACCCCTTCTATACATCCCAATTTTTTATGCCTTTATACTTTAGTGACTCTTTATCTGAAAATTTGCCCCTCTGTTTTCTAGATACCCACATCACTTTTTATCTTAGAATTTCATTCCTAAATATTCTGTTATGGGAATAGTTTCAAGATATCATACTCTCTTCAAAATTCCACATTTACCATCAAATGTAGCTTTTCTTAAACATTAGAAAGAGATTTTATGGTTTGTTCATACTGATATTACATCTATTTATCCTCACACTCTTCTATTCAAGGTAAAATAAACGTTAAAGAATATTCCTAGAAAGGACTTGATTGCATTTTCAGCTATCTCCAAGCATGGATTATTGTGTGAATTTCTCTCTGCCCTGTTTATTCAAAAATTTTAAGTAAAATCTTTCACATCTTAAAATAAAACAAGTCTCTGATCTCTACTTTTTTTTGAGCATTTAGCATATTCTCTCCTATCTGTAGAGATGAAAATACTGATTTTTTAACATTCTCAACTTCTCCGTACTATACTTAATGTAATTTTGTTTCTGCCCTATTTCATTTCTGAAACAAATAAAAAGCAGTAAACTTTTTATGATCAGCAAACTCTCAGTATATTCCAACATCAAATAAGTAATGAGTTCTCTTGAAACACTTCTGGTGATTCTAAAATATCACTGCATATTTTTATTCTCCTGATTGGATTTATGAGAAATGCTTCAATGATTGATAGGTTAAAAAATCACAATAAGGCATTTCCTCAGAGAACGACATGTGAAAGAAAAAAAAAGAACTCAGTATGATTTTGAGCGGCATATGAAGATGTATATGAAGATGTATATGAATAGAATGAAGATGTATATGAAGATGTATATGAATATGAAGATGTATATGAATAGAATGAATGTCATGGCACAGCAGATTAAATAGCTTATTACAGTAGCAGAGTCCTGACTTACCTCTTAAAGATCAAGTTACTCTGCTTCCTCTCCAGCTTCCTGCTAAAGTACCTGGGAAAGTAGCAGATGGTAATTCAAGTATTTGGATCACTGACACCCACGTGGGAAGCTCCCATAGTCCTGCGATTGGACTAGCCCAGAGCTGACATGTGACTATATTGGGCGTGAACTATAGTATAGGAAATAACTCTCTCTCTGTCCCTCACTCTGTGTTACTCTGCCTTGTTAATTAATTAATAGGTGATACATATAAAATCTTTAGCTCACATATAATTCTAGGGGTCTTTGATGTACATGTTGTGATGCCCACATTTAAGGGTAGAGAACCTGCATCTCAATCTCCACTCTGCTTCTTATCTCAGCTTTCTGATCATGTGCACTCTAGAGGACAGGTAATCAATCATTCCTGTGTTGAACCATTGCCTTCCCCGTGAGAGACCCGGATGGATCTTCTGGTTCCTGACTTTGGCTTTGCTCAACTCTGGTTGTTGTGATGTTTCAACCAGTGGATTTGGATGATCTTTATCTATTTGTGTACCTTTCAAATACACAAAAATAAATAGCTTAAAATTGCATTACATATAGAGAGTAACTTTAAGGATATGGAAGAAAAAGGAGAGAGAAGACTGTGGAACATCCAAAGACTGGCTGAGGTAAATGAATAGGAAAATTTAAAGATATAATTGCTGCATTAAGCTGAAATGTGCTATTCCTCTCCTGTGACTCAGATAATTTAATAATTCTATTCTAGATGTCATCTACGGACATTTTTAATTTTAGATAACATAACAGCTATTTAAGAGAGGGAATAAGATTATTTAAAAATTTAGATTCCTTATAGTACTTTGCATGGTATTTTAATTTAATTGAAATAATGGTCTAGAAAGTAGGATGAAGCACGGTATTTTTTGTTGTATATCATATATTACATGAATGTTAAACCATTAAAAATAGTAGAGGGCTGGTGCCATGGCTCAGTTGGCAAAGTCCTCTTCTTGCACGCTCTGAGATCCCATATGGGTGCATGTTAATGTCTCAGATGCAGCGAGTACATTCCCAATAGCCACATTTTTTTTTTACGTGATAAAAATCCATGCTCATAATTGTCAAGTTCAAAAATTTGCATCTGGTTCATGCTTTTCAAGTCAAAATCCATTCTGTTAAGTTGACCCAGAGAGAATCCGACACTTCTAGTTCCTGAGAGTGACATATAAAACCAAAATTTACAAACAGTCATGTTTGGCTATTTTTACTGAATACAGGAAATCCAGCTAAATGCACATGGTACATTCATAAATGAGTAAGTGGTAGACCACGTACTAATAACTTTTCGTTTCTCAACTTTTCATGCTTCCACATGACCACCTACATTTTTGACTGTCAATTTTATAAAATATGTGCTACATCAAATTCCTTCTTTTTTTCTTAAGATTTTAACTTGGGTTCTGTTATTTATCAGCGAAGAAGCTTAACTCATTCAATCATGAGTATACTTTAAGGAGATAATTATTAATCTGTTTTATCAGTATATGGTGGTTTGACATATGTGTGTATATATATGTGTGCATATATATTGTATAGATATATTGTTATATCATATTTATCATACATTATATTTTAGTATTTTAATATTGTAAACAATATAATTATTATGTTATCATAATCATAAGATATTATAAGATTATTAATTATGTATGATTTTTTTAATTGGAAAGGCAGATAGGCAGGTAGGAGGAGAGTAGGAACTTCCATCCCATGATTCATCCCCCAAGTGGCTGCAATGGGAGGACTGTGATGATCCGAAGCCGGGAGCCAGAAGCTTCTTCTGGATCTCCCACAAGCATGTAGGATCCCAATGCTCTGGCCCATCCTCAACTGCTTTTCCAGGCCACAAGCAGGGAGCTGGATAGGGAGTGGGGGTGTCAGGATTAGAACTGGCTCCCATAAGGCTCCCCGCATGTGCAAAGCAAGAAGTTTAGCCACTAGGCCCCTGCGCCAGGTCTGATATATATGTTTAAACACTTTATTTAATTACATGTTAGTTTTCTCCAGGATCATTGCATTGAGCAAATAATTTGTGTTGGTTATATTAAATGATAAGAAATAATTAACAAAATTAAGTGAATACGCATTACTTTTTATGGTAAGAATAAAAGGTTTATTCATAGGAAGACTGATACGGAATCTAAGAGGCCTATAATCAAAATTAATAATTAATGGAATTCTTTTTTAAATAGGTATTTTTCTTTCATACTTTTTAATTTTTATTAATGTTTAGTTGGATTCTAACACCTAGATATTTAGATCAGTTGCAAGCTATGCCAAGACCATCTACTCAATATATGTTGATTCTCATAGTACCTTTTTTTTTCATATTTTGATTATTGTTTTATCCCTTAGATATACCCTTCTGGAACAACAAAATGTTTCAAATTTTCATTATATCTAGTACAGCTTTTTTATATTGATTACATTACATTACGTGACACAGTTTTATAGGTACTGGGATTCCCCCCCCCCACTCCCCAAACCTCCCCCCCCCCACCCATGGTGGATTCCTCCACCTTGTTGCATTACCACAGTTCAAATTCAGTTGAGTTTCTTTCATTGCAAGCATATACCAAGCATAAAGTCCAGCATCTTATTGTCCAGATAAGGCCAACGGTTTCTTGGGGAGACCATCTCTGGTCTGAAGGTAGAGCTGGCGAAGTATCATCCCAATCAATTAAAAGCCCCGACATAACATCAGTAACAATTTATAATGTTATGGAATTAATTGACATAGTATTGAGTAGCCTATATGTTAAAAAAATGCAAGTTCTTAACTACATCCTGTGTCTTCTTCACTGACATTTCAATTTTAGTTTATATACAACCGGGTTCTATACACCTTAAAATGGCTATAGATTACTATTCAGCTGTCTCGTGTCTATTTTAATTTTAGTATTTAGCAGTTTATAGAGCTTTAAGCCTGTAATTATAAAGTAGATTAAAATTATGTTCTTGAAAAATTAAAGGAAAAAAAGGAAGGAAGGAGAAAATATTGGGGGAGTGACAGAAGATTGGAATTTATCTTCTTAGAGCTGTGCCTTTGAGTTGTTATCCATGTACTAGAATTTCTTAGTATTTTATTTATTTTTGTTGGAGAGTCCGATATACAGAGAGGAGGAGAGACAGAGAGGAAGATCTTCCGTCCACTGATTCACTCCCTAAGTGGCTGCAATAGCCGGAGCTACGCCAGTCCAAATCCAGGAGCCAGGAGCTTCTTCTGTGTTAGGGTCCCAAGGCTTTGAATCGTACTTGACTGCTTTCCCAGGCCACAAGCAGGGAGCTGGATGGGAATTAGGGCTGCCACAATTAGAATTGGTGCCCATATGGGATCCCAACACATACAAGGTGATGCTTTTAGCCATTAGGCTACCGTGCCAGGCCCACTTCTTGTGCCTTTTCCAATGTGAGTTCAAAGAGCTTAGACATTCTATTTAAGTACCAGTAGTGATTAGTAGATATTCATAATTGTTTGCTGAGCACAAATTAATGAAATTTCTTCTTGCCAGTATTCACAGGATATTTCTCTTTGTACAAGAGTGAGTAAGGACAATGACTCAGTGTGACCGCTCAGGTGATTTCGTAAACACATTGGACATCAAGATGGAAACCACATGTCTTGTCATCTTGGCTTGGAAGTCATATTCATTTTCTTTTGAGATACCTGCTGGTTAGGTACACCATTTCTCTTCACGATGAGAGAGGGTGACACAGAAGCACAAATTCCAGGAGGTGGGAATTACTGAAGCCCATCTTGAAATCAAACTGCCAATTGAGGACAAAAATATTATGTAAACCTCCAAATGTGATGTAATTGACCTAACATTTGTTGCCTTTCCAGTTCATTACCAGGAAACTGTTTGGAAGAGAAGTATCTTGGTCTTGAATCCATACTCTGCTTTGTGATGTGGGGACATCTTATGAGGTAGCTTAACCTATAAACCCATAATGTCTGACTTTGATAACCTTAATATGCATTTTACCTAATAATAATAATAATAAGCCCATGAAACCAAACCAAACCAAACCTAATCAAGATCATATTTATCTTTGGAATGTCAAAATTCCCTTTCTGAAGGAAAAGGGGCACTCTCTACTCAGTTAACGCTTTCCTTTTAACGATTCCCTCTTTGACGCCTTATCTTCCCCATACAATATTGTCAACTCAATGTACTTAGTGTGTTCCACCCCCTTTTCTTCTAAACTTATAACAACCACCCTTGTTTAGGCAACACTCATCTCATTGGATTCTTGTAATTACTTTTAAATTCCACTTCTGTTTCTGTGCCTTTTTAAGACACTTTTCATTCTGAAAGCCGATCAATATTTAATTTTTTGCATAACCTTCCCTGCATAGGTTAAATCTGAATATTCCATGCTTTTATGGAACCTCCAAGCCTACATTAATGTGCATGATTTTCTAGTACTGTGCTAATATTAAGTTCTCCAGAGAAACAGAATTAGGAGGTGGCAATGCGTGTGAAGAAAGTGAGTTAACACAAGTTTGGAGGCTGATAAGTAACAGGACCTTAAAGTGAGCTTAAGACACAGGAGCGCTAATAACATAGTTCTAGCCCAAGTCTTGAGACCCAGGAGAACTGATGCGCTAAGTTCCATTGCAACAGGCCAACCCCCAAGAGAAGCTGTCATTTCAGATCAAGTCTAAAACCAAGAGCAAGAAAGAACTGAATATTTGAACGAAAGTAATGAAACATAAGTAAGTTATTGCTAAACCTTTCTGTTTTGTTTAGATCCTCAATTGATTAGTTGATACCTAAAAATTTGCTTGATCTGAGTTTACCAATATAAGTGTCAATATCAGCTAGAACATACCCAGAGTAATTCTCCCCTCACCTAGTGGACAGATCAACTCAGGCAAGATTCATGGCTAATCCCCAGGTCTGTACAAAATCAATACTCAAATATATTTGGTAACTGAAAATTAAAAAAAAAGGCTTCAGCAACAGTTATCAATCAATATTCTGCTATTTAAGTGCATGATAGAATTATACATGTAACAATTGTAGAAAATCTAGTATCATCCCATCAAGGTATGTTTGATCACTTCTTAGGGCTTCTCCTTTTGTTCTGAAGTAGACATACACACTGTTGAAGGACTATACTATTGTTATGATATGGGGGGTGGGGTAGGGGGAAGTAACCAAGGGGAAAATGGAGCAGAAGGAAGGGAAGGAGCAGGAGGAATTCCTAAATTGACAAAACCTTATCAGGGAAAATACTAACAATTTTTAAAAAGAAGATAGGGTCACTTGAGATGTGCTTAAGTAATGTAAATGAAGCTCCAAGAAGTCCTGAAAAAAGAGGTTGTACATAGAACACAAGTTCCTTCCACTCCATGAGTCAACTGAGGATGCAGAAGTGCCACCTTAAAGCAGGGAACTCTCTATCAGTTAATCCAGGTGGTTCTTGTAGCTGAAGAACACTGTCATCTCACTGCTCAATCCTCCATATAGAGGATTAGGGTAAGATCTTGAAATGTTTGGTAGAATTCCTCACTGAATACATCTGGTCCAGGACTTTTATTTTTGGTTGGGAGGGATTTACTCACTGATTCAATCTCAGTCCTTGTTATAGCTCTATTTAGATTAATTGCCTCATGATTCAATTATGGTAGATTATATATATCCAAAAATCTCTTCATTTGTTCTAGATTTTCTGACTTGCTGGGATATAGGTGCTTGTGATAGTTCCTAATATTTCTGTGTCTTTTCGAGGTACCTTGTTACATTTCCTTTTTACATTTCCATTTTGTTTTTTGTCTCGGATGCTATTGACTTGCATCTTCTCCCCCTTTGATTAGTTGGGCTAGTGGAGTATCTATTTTGTAGATTTGTTCAAAGAACCAACTCTTGGATTCACTAATCTTATGTATTGTTCTTTTGGTCTTTGTTTCACTTATTTCTGCCATTATTTGGGGTATTTTTCTTTTTTTTTCCCTGCTTATCTTGGGATTTCTTTGCTGTTGTTTTTCTAGTTCCTTCAGCTGTCAGGTTAGCTCATTTATTTGGTGCTTTTCTAATTTCTAAACATAAACATTGAGTGAAATGCACTCTCCTATTAGTACTACTTTGTGTCCCATAAGTTTTTTTTTTTAAGATTTATTTATTTTTACTAGAAAACCAGATATACAGAGAGGAGGAAAGATAAAGAGGAGGAAAGACAGAGAAGAAGATCTTCCCCCTAAGAGACGCAACAGCTGGAGCTGAGCCAATCTGAAACCAGAAACCAGAAGCTCCTCCAAGTCTCCCACATGGGTGCAGGGTCCCAAAGCCCTGGGCCATCCCCGAATGCCTTTCCAGGCCACAGGCAGGGAGCTGGGTGGGAAGCGGGGCCGCTGGGATTAGAACCGGTGCCCATTCAGGATCCCGGTACGTGCAGGGCGAGCACTTTAACCACTACGCTATTGTAGTGTGCCGTAAGTTTTGATATGTTATATTGATGACTTCATTTGTTTTGTGCATTTTTAAATATTTCCCCTTTGATTTAATTTATAATCCAAAACCCATTGTTCATTTAGCAGCATTTTATTCTGTATCCAGGTCTTGCATATGTTATTTAGAATCATTGGTCTTTAGTTTCACTCCATGATATTTTGATAAGGTTTATGGTATAATTTTGATTTTTAAAAATATGCTGAGACTTGTTCTGTGGCCTATAATATGGTCAATCTTAGAGAACATTAGATGTAATGATGAAAAAATTGTATTCTCTGTGTGATGAAAGCATCTGTATATATCAGTTAAATCTATTTGCTCTAGTGTCTGGGTGAGGTCTGTTGTTTCCTTGTTGAGTTACTGACCTATCTTTCCACTGATAATAGGGTATTAAGTTATCCCAATATTATTTTATTGGAGTCTATGTCTCCTCTTAAATCAATTAATATTTGTCTCACATAGCCAAGTGCTCTGGCATTTGGTACATATGCATTAATTATGGCGATCTCTTCTTCCTGAATGGATCATTTGATTGTTATGTTTTCCATCTCTTTTAACATTTTTCAAATCAAAGTATATGTTATCTGATATAACAATGGCTAAACCAGCCAATTTTTCTTTTCTATTAGTCTGGAATATCTCTTTCTATCTTTTCATTTCAGTTTCTGCCTATCTTTGTTGGTGAATTGTATCTCCTATAGATAACAGGCAGAATTGTTTAAAGATTTATTTTATTTTTATAGGAAAGTCATACATACAGAGAGAAGGAGAAACATAGGAGATCTTCTATCGACTGATTCATTCCTCAAGCAGGTGCAATGGCCAGAGCTGAGCTGATCCAAAGCCAGGAGCTTCTTCTGGGTCTCCCATGTGGGTACAGGATCTCAAGGTCTTGAGCCATCCTGCATTGCTTTTTCCAGGCCACAAGCAGGGAGCTGGATGGGAAATGGGGCCCATTATTTGTTTATTTGTTTGTTTGTTTGTTCACTTATTTATCAGAGGCTTTTAGTCCTGCATAGTACTCCGTTTTTCTCATGAATTTCTATTTTCTCATATTTTGCTGTATTTGTTAATTTACTTATTGCTCTGGAGACTATCATATTATACCGTATGATTTAACCTTCTACTCTAAACAGCAAGCTGACATGGTTGTTGGAATATATATTTTTCCTCCATATTTTTTGTATATGTAGACATATACATGCCAATGAGATTATCAATGTTAACATGCAGAACTTTACTGATGGGTGATTCTTATTAACAACGATTTTGTAAGAACCATTACCTAACACAACTTAGTGCTGTGCAGTTAACATACACAGAACACTTATACCTTACTAGGTGGGGCACAAAGATTAGTTACTCCTCACTAAGGTATTGAAGATTTCTCTGCATACCCCTCCTAAAACTCTTCTGCACCTAAACTGTTGACACATGTCTTGTTAGAGTTGTAAGCCAGTCTAGACTACCCGAAAACTAGCCAGGTTCAGCAAAATTATGCTTCAATGCTATAAAATGCTAAATACTATAATGAAAATAGACACGAAACAGCTGAATAGTAATCCATAGCCATTTTAACATGTATAGAACCTGTTTGTATATAAACTAAAATTGAAATGTCAATGAAGGAGTCACAAGATGTGGCTGGGAACTCGCATTTTTTTTAACATATTGGTTACTCAATACTATGTCAATTAATTCCATAACATTATAAATTGTTGCTGATGGTATGTTGGGGCTTTCAATTGACTGGGATGATACTCTGCTGGCTCTACCTTCAGACCAGAGAAGGTCTCCCCAACAAGCCGTTGAACTTATCTGGACAATAAGATGCTGGACTTTATGCTTGGTATATGCTTGCAATGAGAGAATCTCAACTGAATTTGAACTGTGGTAATGCAACAAGGTGGAGGAATCCACCATGGGTGGGGGGGAGGTTTGGGGAGGGGGTGGAGGGAATCCCAGTGCCTATAAAACTGTATCACAAAATGCAATGTAATTAATAAAAAAAATCTTATATTTGTTTATATTTCATATATTCATATATGTATATAATATATAATCTTATAATAAGATTATTTCTAATCTTATTATTATATATGTTTATAACATGTACTTTCATATATAATTATTGTGAATTTAGTTGTCATAAAACCAGAACAATAGTCAAATGGGAATAAGAAAGAAAAGGAAATATGAGATATTTTGAGGAATATGATTAGGAATTGCAATTCTAATTATGACTGTAATCTCAGTGATAGAAAGGGTTAATAATGAACATCAATAAACCCTTATTATATAGGTTAATATTGAAGCCCTGACTATATATATTGAATAACATAAGGAAAGACACACATAAGTTTATACACCCATTTTCCCTAACTTCTAAAGATACCTCTTCATCTTATAATAATTCCTCATTCATTTTAACTACTCAAGTAAAAATTTGTCATCATTTGAAGGCATTTATACCATCTGTGAAAAAGAAAGAAATTGCCAAGTAAATTCACAGGATAATCAAATCCATAGCTTGGGGAAAAGAATAGTCAACTACTTCAAGAGAACAAATTGTTTTTAAATATTTAAATGTGTAAGAATAAACAGCCATTGAAAATGAATTGCATCTCTTTTTTAATACATTGCAACCTTTCAGAGGTAAAAAAAAATTCTATGTAGAATAATTTGGCATACTAAATTAAATACATTATGTAATTACAATATGTGACCATATTAATGATTAAGTCTATTATTCAAACATTCTTTCCAAAAGTTAATTGTAATAATAATGCACGAAGGCTGTGGAGTTGCTTATTTGAACAAATTAATTGTTAATGATAATTAAACTAATAACTATCTTAATGTTATAATGAGGGATTATGAAATAATACATGTGAAAAAAAATCAATGGAAATATGCTTTTACTCAGTAAAATTATGATTGAAACATTAATCGATAACACATGCCCCTGGAATCTCAGTGCGACTGTCTGCTCTTGTAGGTAAATACGTATTGATGAGGGCAAACACACTTAATGAGTCAGAGTACAATTCGGTGGAGCTGTCCACTCTTCTGAAAAACAAACAAACAAGCAAACAAACAAAAACCTCCATGGGGATTCATATTGAATGGTAACATTTTTTTTAAATTATTTATTATTTAACTTCATTAATTACATTGTATTATGTGACACAGTTACATAGATACTTGGGTTCTCCCACCCCTCCCCAAACCCTCCCACCATGGTGGATTCCTCCACCTTGTTGCATAACCACAGCTCAAGCTCAGTTGAGATTCCCCCATTGCAAGCGTATACCAAACATAGAGTCCAGCATCTTATTGTCCAGTCAAGTTCAACGGCTTCTTAGGTATACCCTCTCTGGTCTGAAGACAGAGCCAGCAGAGTATCATCCCAGTCAATTGAAAGCTCCAACATACCATCAGCAAAAATTTACATCATTATGGAATTAATTGACATAGTAATGAGTAACCAATATGTTAAAAGTAAATGCGAGTTCCCAGCCACCTTCTGTGACCACCTCACCTATACTTCAATTTAGTTTATACACAACATATAACATACATAACATAACATGTTATACATAACATCATATCATCTTAAATTAAGGCAAACATGTGGTATTTAACCTTTTGTGATTGGCTCATTTCCCTTAGCATTATGGTTTCCAGTTTGGCCCATTTGGCCACAAAGAACTGCATTTTGTTTTTTTTAATAGCTGAGTAGTATTCCATGGAGTAGATGTACCATAACTTTCTTATCCAATCCTCTGTTGATGGGCATTTTGGTTGCTTCCATGTTTTTGCAATTACTGATTGTGCTGCTATGAGCATAGGAGTGCATGTTGGTTTCTCATAGAACAAGTGTTCTGGATATATTCCTAGGAGTGCTATTGCTGGATCATACGGTATGTTGAATTTGAGTTGTTTGAATATTCTCCATACTGATTTCCATAGAGGCTGTACCAACCTGCAGCCCCACCAGCAGTGGAGTAGGGATCCCTTTTCCCCGCAACCTCGCCAACAAGTGTTGTTGGTGCTTTTATTCATGTGGGCCAGTCTTACTGGCGTTAGGTGGTACCTCATTGATGTTTTAATTTGGATTTCCCTTATTGCCAGGGAACTTGAGCATTTTTTCATATGTTTATTTGCCATTTGGGTTTGTTCCTTTGTGAAGTGTTTGCCCATTTCCCGTGCCCATTTCTTGAGTGGCTTGTTTGTTTTGACATTTTGGTTGTTTTGTAGCTCTTTGTATATTCTGGAGATCAGCCCTCTATCAGCTATGTCGTGTGCGAAGATCTTCTCCCATTCTGTGGGTTGCTTTTTTACTTTGTTGATTGTTTCTCTAGCTGTACAGAAGCTTCTTAGTTTGATGAGGTCCCAATTATTTATTTTGGTCTTGATTTCTACTGCATTTGGAGTCTTTTTTAGGAAGTGAGGGCCTACCCCTAAGTGTTCCAGTGTGTTTCCAACATTTTCTTCCAAAAGTTTGAAGGTTTCTGGATGTAGGTTTAGATCTGTTATCCATTTAGATCTGATCTTAGTGTATGGTGAGAGATGTGGATCTATCTTTTTGTTTCTGCAGGCTATTAACCAGTTGTTCCAACAGCATTTATTGAACAGACCTTCCCATTTGCCTGGATTGTCGTTTGTCTTTTTGTCAAAGATTATTTGGCTGTATCTGTGTGGGTTTCCTTCTGGTGTTTCTATTCTGCTCCATTGATCTTCCTCTCTATCTTTGTGCCAGTACCAGGCTGTTTTGATAACCACTGCCCTATAGTATGTCCAGAGGTCCGGAACTGTGATTCCCTCTGCTAACTTCCTGTTCTTCAGGATGGTTCTAGCTATCTGTGGTTTTTTGTGCTTCCAGATGAACCTTTGGATCATTGTTTCCACTTCCATGAAGAATGTTTTGGGCAATTTGATTGGGATTGCGTTGAATGTATATATTGCTTTTGGTAGTATAGACATTTTAATGATATTGATTTTACCTATCCAGGAGCATGGGATGTTACTCCATCTTTTGAGGTCTTGTTCAATTCCTTTTTTAAGTAGTTTGTAGTTTTCTTCGAATAAGTCTCCTACATTTTTCGTTAGATTTATTCCCAGATATTTCATACTTTTCTCTGTTATTTTGAATGGTATCTTGCTGGTTAAGTCTTTTTCCATCTTGGGGCTGTTCGCATACACTATGGCTGTTGATTTTTGTTCATTAATTTTGTACCCTGCCACTCTACCAAACTCTTGTACAAGTTCTAGCAGTCTCTGTATTGAGTCTCTTGGCTCTTCTACATAAAGAATCATATCATCTGCGTATAGTGAGAGTTTGACTTCTTCGTTTCCCATTTGGATTCCTCTGATTTCTTTTTCTTGTCTTATGGCCTCAGCGAGTACCTCTAGGACTATGTTGAATAGTAGTGGAGAAAGTGGACATCCCTGTCTTGTTCCAGATCTCAGTGGGAAGGGTTCCAGCTTTTCTCCATTCAGTATGATGCTGGCGTTGGGTTTTTCATATATGGCTTTAATTATGTTGTGGATTTTTCCATCTATGCCTACCTTGGTTAGGGTTTTTAGCAGGAAGTGGTGTTGGATTTTGTCGAAAGCTTTTTCTGCATCTATTGATACTATCATGTGATTCTTGTTTTTCAGTTTTTGGATGTAGTGTATCACATTTATGGATTTGCGAATGTTGAACCATCCCTGCATTCCAGGGATGAATCCTACTTGATCTGGATGAACGATCTGTCTGATGTGTTTTTGAATTCTGTTGGCTAGGATTTTGTTGAGAATCTTAGCATCAATGTTCATCAAAGAGATAGGTCTGTAGTTTTCCTTCTCTGTTAGTTTTCTGTCTGGTTTTGGGATTAAGGTAATGTTGGCTTCATAGAATGAGTTTGGAAGGGTTGCCTCTTTTTCTATTGTTTTGAAGAGTTTGTAGAGGATTGGGGTCAGCTCTGTTCGGAATGTTTTGTAGAATTCTGTAATGAAGCCGTCTGGGCCTGGGCTTTTCTTTGTTGGGAGGTCTTTAATCACTGATTCAAACTCTACTTCAGTTATGGGTTTGTTCAGGTCGTTTGTTGCCTCTGGGCTAAGTTTTGGCAGGTGGTAGAAGTCTAAGAACTTTTCCATTTCTTGGTGATCTTCTGATTTGTTGGAGTACAGTGCTTTGTAGTAATTTCTAATTATGGCCTTAATGGATGCGGTGTCTGTTGTTATGTTGCCTTTTTCATCTTTGATGCTGTTAATTCTTGCCTTCTCTTGTTTTTTCTTTGTCAGTCGGGCCAGTGGGGTGTCTATCTTGTTTATCTTCTCAAAAAACCAGCTTTTTGATTCATTGATTTTGTGTATGGTTTTTTTTATTTCTATCTGGTTGATTTCCTCCCTTGTTTTGATGATTTCTTGTTTCCTATTGTGTGTGCGGCACTTCTGCTGTTGTTTTTCCAATTCCTAGAGGTGTGTGTTTAGTTCTTGTATTTGGCGCCTCTCTTGGGCCTTGACATGAGCTCCAATTGCGATGAGCTTACCCCGTAGCACTGCTTTGGCAGTGTCCCACAAATTTTGGAATGTTGTGTCAGAGTTTTCATTGGTTTCCATAAATTTTTTGATCTCATCTTTAATTTCTTCTCTGATCCATTGTTCGTTTAATAGCATATTGTTCAGCCTCCAAGAGTTTCTGTATTTCCTGGGGCATTTTGAATTGCTGATTTCCAGCTTCATTCCATGGTGGTCTGAGAGGGTACATGGTATGATTCCTATCTTTTTGAAGTTATTTAGGTTTGCTTTGTGTTCTATCATGTGGTTGATCCTGGAGAAGGTGCCATGCACTGCTGAAAAAAATGTATAATCTGTGGCCTTCGGGTAAAAAATTCTATAAATGTCAACCAAGTCCAGTTGTTCTATTGTTTGTATGAGCTCTGTTGTTTCTTTGTTGAGTTTTTGTTTTGTTGATCTGTCTATAGTTGTTAGTGGGGTGTTAAGATCACCCACTATTATTGTGTGCATATCTATGTCTCCCCTTAAGTCCGTGAGTAATTGCTTCACGTAGCTAGGTGCGTTTGAATTTGGTGCATATATGTTCACAATGGTAATTACTTCCTGATGGATCAGTCCCTTCACCAATATATAATGTCCTTCCCTGTCCTTTTTGATGTGTGTCAGATTGAAGTCCACATCATCTGAAATTAAGACAGCTACCCCAGCCTTTTTTTCTCGTCCATTGGCATGAAATATCTGTTTCCAACCTTTCACTTTCAGCTTCTTTGAATCTCTTCTGGTTAGATGTGTCTCTTGTAGGCAACAGATAGTTGGGTGCTGTTTGATAATCCATTCTGTTAATCTATGCCTTTTGATTGGTGAGTTCAGGCCATTTGTGTTAAGAGTTAAAATTGAGAGGTTGTGATTTTGCCCTGCCATACTTGTTTTTGTGGGTGTTGATATCTGTGTAATTGCCCTTCCTTGTGTGGACTTTAGTGGGGAGATCTTCCTGTTTGCCATCTTTGCTTATGATTCACCTCCTTTTTTTCTGGATTTAGTGCATTTCTAAGGAGATTTTGTAGAGCTGGTTTTGTGCTGGCATATTCTTCTAATTTCTCTTTGCTGTGAAAGTATTTGATTTCGTTCTCAAATACGAATGAATGGTAACATTTTTGTCAGAGGCCAAGGAACAGTCAGGCTATGTGGGATATCAGCCTGGAGATCGGTTCCTCCATGAGGTGAGTCCAGGCTCTGACAGAATGACGCTTTGTGCTTTTTTAACCATGTTTTTCTTGCACTAGATTTTGGAACCACTCCTGGCCACTGCAATTGCAAAAATTAGCTGAACACTCATATTTGTATGAAGTGAAGGAAGGATGATTTTAATGAGACTACTCTTACTGTCAGTTTCAGATCTTAGAACTGATTTTGATCTGAGCAAAGGGTTCTAGCAATTTTATAGTCATCTGAGTCGCTGTATTAGTATTTGTGGGCAGAATGACTAGATTGCTGTGATGTCATTGAACCAGGAATTTAGGATTTTTCTGCCTCTTCCTATCCCTGTTGCATGTTTAAATATTTATTGATTTTCTTTGTAATATAGTAGCTTCATACCTTAATTTCTATAATAATATCTACATGAAATTCAAATAGTATTATCTACCACAGATATGTATAATTTATCTATATTATTGCTTACTTCATAAATAATTGTTGAGTGCTTTCTATTTGTAAATCAGAGTGCTATTTGGAAGAATTATGAAAGTTATTAAATATTCATTGCAACTAGGAAACATAACATAGGAATAAATAATATAAGCAGTGAAATAAATCATAGGTGAATATTTTAAAATTTGAGAGCAGTGATGCTATTAGCATTGAATAGGTGCCATATCTTCTTGAAATCTAAGGTGTAGAACCCATTTACACAAACAGCATGTATATATAAATATATGTATACATATATTCCATCATAACTAAGTGAAAGTGTTTAATACACAGTGCATAAAGCAAGACTGGCTTTTCAACGATAAATGTTAAGGCGAGAAAAGTAAGGAGTAGATGATACAAGACTAAGAGGGCATATTTGTGGACGTAAAAATAGGAAATGACACTTTGAATGGGAGCATGTAACACATCTTTCCAGTAAGTTGCCATGTTGTTCTTTGGCATTTATTCCTTTAAGATAATTATTGAGCATCAGTTAAATGCTAGGTATTCGGAGAATTTGAACAAATTACTGATGAGTAGAAAACATAAAAGCAAGTATATTTTAGAATGTACATAATACAGAGACATAACTAGTTTGAAGAATGAAAAAGCCATGTGAGAACACAGGAAATACTTTCATTTGGTAGGAGACTACTTGCTTTAAGTAGAGGGTTTATGATAAAATAGCAAAGTTTATGGGATGTAATAGATGGAAAATATAGAAATGTATGGGAATACTATTTTTTTTAAAAAATTTATTCATTTTATTACAGCCAGATATATACAGAGGAGAGACAGAGAGGAAGATCTTCCGTCCGATGATTCACTCCCCAAGTGAGCCACAACGGGCCGATGCGCGCCGATCCGAAGCCAGGAACCTGGAACCTCTTCCGGGTCTCCCACGCGGGTGCAGTGTCCCAATGCATTGGGCCGTCCTCGACTGCTTTCCCAGGCCACAAGCAGGGAGCTGGATGGGAAGTGGAGCAGCCGGGATTAGAACCGGCGCCCATATGGGATCCCGGGGCTTTCAAGGAGAGGACTTTAGCCGCTAGGCCATGCCGCCGGGCCCGGGAATACTATTTTTAACATAGGGAATGAGGCATGTAAACTCCATGATTGGGAGATGTCTTTGCCATATTCCCTTTTTAGAAAAGTAACAGAGAGGCCCAGCCCGTTAGCGTAGCGGTTAAGGTCCTCACCTCACATGCCAGGATCCCATATAGACGCCGGTTGTAATCCTGGCTGCCCCGCTTCCCATCCAGCTCCCTGCCTGTGGCCTGGGAAAGCAGTAGAGGATGGCTCAAAGCCTTGGGACCCTGCACCCACTGGAGAGACCCAGAAGAAGCTCAAGATTCCTGACTTCGGATTGGCTCAGCTCCAGCTGTCGCATCTGCTTAGGGAGTGAACCATTGGACAGAAGATCTTCCTCTTTGTGTGTCTCCTCCTCTTTGTATATATCCGCCTTTCCAATAAAAAAACGTGGCTGGGCTGAAACTCTCAACAACAGGAACCAGAATGGATTGAAGAGCGGAGCTGGCTGAAGGACCTGCTGGAATGCGTGAAGCCCCACACCATGAAGGAGTCGGAGGGAGGAACCTGAACAGATCCTCTGACAGGACACTGACTCTACAAATAAACGCAAGAAGCATGGAGGTAAATAACCCGAAGAGGCTTTGGAATGTGACCCACTGGAATACACTTGGCTCGGGTTGGGGCAGACCAGGCTGAGTCGGTTCACGTCATCCACTGGCAAGCCCAAGTGCTGAAACTGTGTGGGGGCCTAGCCGGGTTTGGTTGCGATAAAAAAAAAAAAAAAAAAAAAAAAAAAAAAAACCAATATAAAACACAAAATGCCAAGGTGAAATGGCCTGTGCTAGCAGGGAATGCAACACCCGACCAGCACTCCTCCCACTGGTTTAGGTGAGGGACGAGAGTGTGATGGGCAGAGCCGGGGAGAGATGCGATACTCATTGGTTCCAATAGAGGTCGGGGCTCAGAAGAGAACCAACCCAGGGGTTAAAACCATCAGCTGACCGGAGTGATGGATGGTGGCGGGCACTGTGCTTACTAGTAGTACATGTAGGAGCCTGGACTGGGAATGCCTCAAAGTTTTTTTGGGGGGATTCCCCTGAACAAAATGGAGGAATCAAAGCATTAATCAAAAAAAGATGGAAAATGGAGTAGATGAATCAACCACCTCAGCTTTATGCTTGCAGCGGAAAACTGGACAAGGGGAAACCCTAAGACGGACTATGTCAATCAGTGGACTCTGCACCAGCCTCATCATACCTGGACTGTTGCTGATGATATGTTGGAGCTTCTAATTGATCGAGGTGACGCTCTGCTGGCTCTGCCTACAAACCTGAGAGGGCCTCCCTAAGAGGCCGTTGAACTTGAACTGGACAAGTGGGATGCTGGACTCTGTATGGTGTAAACTTTTAATTAGGGAATCTCAACGGAACTTGAGCTGTGGTTATGCATCAAGGTGAAGGAATTCATGATGGGGGAAGGGTTTGGGGTGAAGGGGGGGGGAATCCCAGTCATGTAATGCAATGTAATTAATGAATAAATGAATATTAAAGAAAAAAAAAAGTAACTGAGACCAAAGTGCCTTTAAAATAGTGATCAAGGTGAAAGGGAGCAGATTAATTTAGGAGTTAAAGAAGTTTATTTTGAAGTGAGAGAATTTTACTGAGTCAAGCATATTTCAAGAATTTTTAGTTACTCTGAGTAATAAGTATATGGAATGCCATTTGAACTGGAGAGTGAACAGGATTTGAATTATATTCGTACTCTGTGTACACACAATGCATAGAGGAAAGAGATCAAAGCAAGGAAATGGGTGAAAATTCAGGCAAAATACGATGTTTGTCTGCACTGGCATGTTAATTTTTAGATGATGAAACATAACGATTTTAAAGTATGCCACTAAGGTTAAACACAATAAATTTGCTGATCCATTGAGTATTTGGTATGTGTGAATCAAATCGCTTGCTCTTGCCAGCTAAATTAATGGTGTAATTATTTGATAACACAAGAGAAGGTATATTTTGGAAGATATATGGAATTTGGGGTATTGTTTGAGATGCCTTCCTTTTCAAATGTAGATGCAAAAATATATTTGGATATTTATGTAAGATAATTCAGGTCTAAATATATAAGTATGAAATATATGAGTACAGAATACATTTAAAGCCCTTGAATTTGAAGAATATAAGTAGCATGGGAGTAGAGAGTAAATAACTCTCACGAGACACTAAATGTTTGAACTCTCCTATGTCTGCAAAGTTTATACTAAAATTAAGAAAATTATAAAGTGCAACTGTTTAGTAGACAGGCAAAAGAAAGAAACCAGTGACTGGAAATCTGAATACAATTATTTAAATGGTGAAATATTTTACTTAATGTATTGGCATAATCATTATTTAATGAAAAAGAGAATTGGGCATTAATCATCAGATTTACTAATGGAAATTTCATTGATTATTTGACCACCAGGTACATGTGACTAACTAACATTAATAAAGTCAATAAAAAGATGGATGGTGTGTGATAATATGGGGAGGAGTTTTCCAAATGATATTCAATGCCTTAGAATAGGATACCTGCATGGTAGACAAAGAAGAAACTCTGGGCTCCTGGCTTTGAGTCAGTTCTTCTTCAAAGGTTGAGGCAATATGAGTAGTGAATCAGGAAATGAAAGGTGTTCTCCTTTCAGTAAATTTGCCTTTCAAATTAAAAAAAAAAAATCTGCCTTTTGAATGCTATTTGAAATAGAAAGCTATATTTTGATACGGAGAAACAGAAAGATAGTCCATCAAATGATTTACTCTCCAAATATTCACAATGGTAGGAGATAAGTCAGGCTGAGGCAGGGAACAAATAGATTCATCTAGGTTTCCCACATGGGTGGCACTATTCTCTGCTGCTTTTCTAGGGTCATTGGTAGGGAGCTAGACTGCAATCAGAATAGTTGTGACTGCAAACCAGCACCCAGATTGGATGCTGGCATAACAAGCAAGCGTCAAGCAACCTTCTACACAATAATGGCATGCACATTGCCATTTCTTAGCAAGAATTCATCGTTTGGGCTAAATTTATAAAAAATTAAAAATAACATTGTCTTTTCTAAATGTTTGTAAATTAATATTTGGAATCCACTGAAGAAGACTGCAAAGCATAATCTGATCTCAGAAACAAAAAGGTTAGCTGATACATCAGGTGTGATTGCAAGAGAGAATATCAGTATTACTTAAAAAATTATTACTAATCATGACAAAATTTGGAAGTCTTTCTGTTGAAAAAACATCATTGCTCTCATTTATCCATACATGTATCAATTTTGGAATTTTCATCAGTAATTATATATAGATGAAAAAATAGGTAATAAATCTCAACTATTTTCTACAACAGAAGATAAGTGGAAACAAATAATACTGCTGAAGACGGAAGACACTAGGCCACACAACTGATTCTCTGTTGTAGGCATGGCTGTGATTTACTGGCTCAGACATCAGCCCACTTAATATGCAAAGATTATCATTTTGTCTAATTAGTATTACTTTTACATCAAATTCTCTTTCTGCACCTGCAGTTGGACAGCTGAATGTGGCTAAAATACATACTGCTCAATGATGATTTTATATTTTATTTTAAATGCAAGACTGTCAATGCTTCCTGCTGTTATACAATTTAACCAAATTTCTCCTAAGAGTCATTTAACAACTCATCTTCGCACCTTCTAAATGATTAGCATTTCTGGATTCAGTCTTGATATATATTTTCTTTTCTAATTGCACTCAAACTTTTATTATTTTACATCATGCTTTGCCTTTAAAATATAGTTAAAATTAATAAGGAGATACATGTTTTCATATTGTTAAAACCTACCTGTTGACCTACCAATTCTTGTACAATTTCTACAAATGTTCAATATATTTATCATTATATTTTGATACCTTATATAGCTTGAGGAGCCAAATCTCGTTTGAACTACAGCACTTAAAACTGAGTCTCCCATAGTCATACATAAAATAAACACCTCAGTTGATGAGTTAAAACAAAATTGACTCCTATTTTTCTTATATCATTCATCAGAAATCTATTTGCTTTATTTTCAAAAGGCATACATAATCAAATTCCCAATATCACTGTTATTGCTAGGACCATGGTTCCATCCAACAACTACTGTTCTCTAATATTACTCCAATTTCTCCTAAATATTGAAATAGTCATGCATTTTGGCCATCTAAGCTCCGAGTCTACTCCAGTACCTGTGAACACAGTCTGAATCATTGAGACAATCCACTAACAGAGAAAGTTTCAGAAACATTTAAATAAGAAAAGAAGTGTGTAAGTGTGTGTGTGTGTGTGTGTGTGTGTGTGGAAAAGAGAGAGAGAGAGAGAGAGAGGGAGAGTTTAAACCATCTCTGTTAGAGGAAGACTGTGTAATAGAGTGATTCCTAGCAGGTCATTCTGCTACATGATTTTAACAATATAATTCGAATTATTCCTCTAGAATGCAGCAACATAAAGCAGGCTGAGGAGACAGTTAAGCATGTTGAACAGATAAGGAAAATTCACTGTGGAGTAATTTATTAGGAAGGAAGTTGGAAAGATCTTTATATAGACTTGCATCTTGTAAACATAAGGAAACTAACATTGGACAAAATAAGAACTTAAATAAAAGTGTTTTCCTGCAATAAAAGAATGTTTATAATAAATTAAAAGATTTTTAAGAACTTCAGGTACAAAGCCTGTAAACGTATTTCCCACCTATGTAATTGCTTTATATTACATTTTTACAGTTTTCAAAGAGTGACAAATCATAGATACCATACCCTCAAATTACCTGTGATAAAATCTTAAAGGGGTACACGTGATACAAGATAGATACAAAGAATTAAATTACAACTTTACTTTGCTGGGAGTACTTCTGTTATGGTCTAGAAAGTCACTTTTTAAAATATCTGCTTAGTAACTCCCAGTAAAAGATTATCAGCTTAAAGTAAAATCCAAGTATTATAAATTTGTCACTTTGATTATTTTATTTATTACTTTTGCATACTAATTTAGTTAACTATTTATTGGGAAAGTATGAACATTTTACCTCTAGACAAAATAAAGAATATTTGAAATGATTATGCATTCTGTACAATAGAAAATAAAAGCCTTACTTTTCTAAAATTGATTTCCAAGTAAACACATAGAAATAATTTTGTCTACATCAAAATTTTAAAATATATTTCATTAAATTTTTATTACCTGTGTTTCAAGATACCATGTGGAGCTTTCACTGCGTGATTAAATGTGTTTCCACAGAGTATTTGTGGAGAACACTGCATGAAACGAAGGCTGAAGAGTTCAGAATATCACATCACTGAGGCCAGTATGACCAACTTTACACTGAACACTACAAGAAGTGAGTGCTGGGCATGTTGCAGGTTGACAGGCTTCAGTGAAAGCAATAAACATGAAAAGAAAAACATAATGGACAGTGCAGGATAAAAAGATAGGATTATAGCTAGTGATTTTTCTTTTTTATGTTTTTTATTAGAATCATTTAGAAGTAAAGTGAATGCTCCAAGTTTCCTTCTCAGAGTTTCTGGTTAGGATCTGGAATTCAGTGTATTTAATAAGCACCTCAACAAACGTAAGCATATAGTCATCAACTGGCTTTTTTGAGCAACATTGTCCAACTGCTTGTGTAAACAGTACTCTTCAGAGTGTGTACATGTGTCAAAATGGTAACCATCCATTAAAATTACAAAGAAAAAGTAGACTAACACAAACTTGCTGGTATTCAACAAAGAGTACAACTGTCCATTCAAGAAAGTGTCAAATGTGGCATCTGAATATAATCTATAATTAAATTAATGCAGTTAGACGACTTAATTGTACAGTGATCTTTTAATATGTTGGTGCTTATAAAAGCAATCTAATTGATTCACATTTTTGTGTTATTGAAAGCCATGGAAGAATTTTCTTTTCCACATTTCCTTTACTCAAATTTTCTTTCTCATTCTCTTTCTTTTTCCTAAGGTGCCACATAATTTAGTCATTCATTACTGAGGTTGGGCCTCTAAAATACAGCTTTCTTCCTGTTGATGATTTTTTCTTTCTTTCATTGATTTTGTATTGTGACTTTTCATTAAAGGGGACGTATAGTAACTGTGTAATGGAGACTATCATATCCAGATGTGAGGATACAATGCAGTATGCATCTACTTCTGGACCAAAGATGGACTCCCAGTGAAACTGTTTACTGTATCTTGACAATAGAATGATGGCCTCTCTGCCACTGTTCCTGCCTGTAATAATGGACATAAGACTGTGTGTGAAGAACTATACTATAGTATGATACAGGGGAACTCAGTGAGGGGGCAGGGAACTGGGGAGGGGATAAGGGGAATCCTGGGGCCTATGGAACTGCATTATAAAATAATAATAACAAGAAGTAAAAATTTAAAAAATAAGGTTTTCTTTTTAAGTATGATATAATATTCTCATATATTTTTTCATAGTGGCTATACTAATATACATTTAGTAGTTTCATATTGCTGAGGGTTATTTTTTTAAAGATTTATTTTTTTTATTGAAAAGTCAGATACAATACACAGAGAGGAGAGACAGAAAGATCTTCCATCCGCTGAAATCACTTCCCATGTGGCCACAATGGCCAGAGCTGTGCTGATCCAAAGCCAGGAGCCCAGAGCCTCTTCCAGGTCTCTCATTTGGGTGCAGGGTCCCAAGGCTTTGGGCCATGCTAGAATGCATTCCCAGACCACAAGCACTGAGCTGGATAAAAGCGAGGCTGCCGGGATTAGAATCAGTGCCCATATGGGATCCTGGTGTGTTCAAGGTGAAACTTTCGCCTCTAGTCTATGGCACCATGTCTGCTTTTTTCTTCTTTTAAAGTCGCTGATTTACTCTGGATATTAATCATTGGATATTAATCTTTGGCCAGTAGTGTGCATTTTTTTTACATTCTTGCTAGATGTCTCTTCACGTGATCATTTTCTTTGACCTGTAAAAGCTTCTAAATTTGATCTATTTCCACTGTTCTAGTTTTGCTACTGTTGCCTATGTTTTGTGGTTCAGATTCAAGAAACCTTACACTATACCAAAATCTAGGAGTGCTTCCCCTACATTTTCTTCCAGCAACATTATAGTACCTAAATGTAGGCCTCTGATTCCTCAAGATCTGATTTTTCATATGGTGACAGGTTTGGATCTAATTTCATTCTCCTACATAGACACACCCATTGGTTCCAGAAGTATTTACTGAAAAGATTATACTTACTCCATGCTATGCTTTGAGCCATGTTGTGAAAATCATTGGCTGTATGTATGTGGATTAATTTCTAGACTCTCTGCTTTTTTCACTGATCTATGTATTGGTTTGCAGGACAGTGCTATGTTGTTTTACTTTCCATACTTTTGCAGTGTGACTTGAAGTCAAACATTAGGATGCTCCCAGCTTGACCTTTTGCTTTCAGGAGTGTTTTTATTGATTGGAGTCTTTTGTGATTCAGTATGAATTTTAATATTCCTTCCTGTAGTTTGCGAAGATGTTATTGCTATTTCAATAGGGAATGCCTCGAATCAGTAGATTGTTTATGTAATACAGACATTTTAATGATATTGACTCTTCCAAACCATGACAAGGAATGTCTTCATTGTGT
This sequence comes from Ochotona princeps, assembly GCF_030435755.1. Taxonomy (NCBI): domain Eukaryota; kingdom Metazoa; phylum Chordata; class Mammalia; order Lagomorpha; family Ochotonidae; genus Ochotona; species Ochotona princeps. The sequence continues at coordinate 69,835,325 of NC_080834.1, forward strand.
GCGTTTGTCCTTGGTCATTTTTTCACCAATGTTTAAAAATTTCATGGTAGAAATATTTTACTTCTTTGATTAAATTTATTACTAAATATTTGATCTTTTTGCTATTGTGAATTTGATTTTTTATTTGATTTTTTATTGTGACTTTGATTTTTCTCTTGATTTCCTTTTTGTGTGAGTTCATATTTAGCATACAAAAAACCTAACTATTTTCATATGTTTATTTAGTAATTTACAGCTTTTCTGAATTGTTTTATCAATTCTAAAATGAATTTGCCAATATGGATTCTCTGTTTCTTTCTCCCACCCCATCTCCAATAACTTCAGCTAAAGCTTTAAGTACTGCACACAATAAGGATGGTGAGGGGCAACAGAGTTCCCTCATTCCATATCTGGGAGGAAATGCATTCATCTTTTTCCCAATCAGTATGATATTGGCTATTGGTTTGTGGAATATAGACTTTATAATTTTGAGCAATGTTCCTTCTATGCCTAATTTGTAGAAGGCTTTTACCATGACCAGCATACATTAAATGAGTTGGAACGCGAGGTAGTGTTTAGTTTAGAAAATAAGAAATGCTACAAACACAAGATAAAGAATACAAAAGCAGTGTAGATAGAACAAAGTCTCCGTTTTCAATGAAAAGAGGATGACCCAGAAAGCTTGCTGCCTCAATCAGTTATTGTACTGCTTGGGGAGTCAAATTACAGGAGTTGCTGTGGCAAAAATTTGATGGTTCTACCCCATATTGATGTAATCCAGCCAATGCTTAATAATCAGGAAGCAACAGTGTGACCTAAGTAAAACAGTTATCTTGTGATTCTCAATGATGTCCTTACAGAACACAATTTTGTGGCCATGGACACTTGCCCAACTGTGGATACTCATCCATAGGCCTGAAACTTGGTCTCAGACTTTTGCCCACTCATGAAGCATTGCCCACAGTTTGATCTTGGTCTCCAGCACCAGCAGTCTGTGAAGTCAAGATTCTGGACAGTGTCTTTCCTGTTCCTCTTTCTCAATTCATGCTGCTATTCATGAAGAGGTTGAATTGCATTGAATGTTTTCTCTGCATCTATTGAGATGACCATATGGTTTTTGTGTTTCATTATATTGACTTAATTAATGGCATTTATTGATTTGTGAATACTGAATCACATTTAAATTTATACACTAAATCCCACTTGATCATGTTGTACAAGATGTATGTGAGTTTGGAATTGATTTGCTTGTCTTGTTAACACTTGTAGCATCAATGTTCAGAAGGGACATAGCCCAACGCTTTTTTTTTTTGTTCTGTCTTTTATTTTGGCATCAAAGTAATGCTGAACTTATAAAAGATAAGTTCAGCAGGCTGTGATCCTGCTCAATAATTTATAAATTTTAAAGAGTACTGGTGTTACTTTTTAAAAAAGATTTATTTCCTTTTTATTGGAAGGTTAGACTTAGAGAGGGAAGGAGAGACAGAAAGATCTTCTGTCTGCTGGTTCACCCATAAATGGCCAAAAAAGCCAGAAGTAAGCTGATCCAAAGCCAGGAGCCAGGATCTTCTTCTGGTTCTCCCATGTGGGTTCAGGGTCCCAAGGCTTTGAGCTGTACTCAACTGCTTTCCCAGGCCTCAAGCAGGGAGCAAGAAGGGAAGTGGGGTTGTTGGGATTAGAATCAGTGCCCTGTGGGATTTTGGCTGGAGACAGTGAAGATGTTAGCCACTAGGCTACCGTGCCGGGCCTCTGGTATTACTACTGATTGGATGTGTTGTAGAATTTGTTAGTAAAACATCAGGTCATTGACTTCTAAAGGGAAGACTTCTGATTGTTGCTACAATCTTGTTGCTTGTTAAAGCTCTGCTTAGATTGTTTCTATATTCTTCATTTAATCTTGATAAATTAAATTAATCCAGAAATTTTTCCATCTCCTCAACCTGCTCCATACAGAAGAAAGCATGAGTACATCAGACTTCAATGCAGAGATGCAGGGAAAGTGAAGAAATAAGGCAGCAGGATTCCTACAAAGAATAAAATAGCTTCCCAGACTTAGATGCTGAAATGAAGGAAGTCTATAAAATTTCAGAATTGGAATTCAAAATAAATGTTGTATGGAAACTGAATAATAAGCAATAAATGCAGATTAAAGAAATTAGGTTGTTAGTAAGTAACATGATGAAAACATTAGTAAGGTGATAAACATTTGTTAAGAACGATCCTGGGCCCGCCGTTATGACCTACTGAATAAATCTGGCCTTGTATATCCCAGGTTTCCATTTGGACACTGGTTCATGTCCTGGCTGCTCCACTTCCCATCCAATTCCCTGCTTATGACCTGAGAAAGCAGTGGGGAATGTCACAAATTCTTGGGACACTGTGACTGCTTGGGAAACGTGGAAAAAGCACCTACCTCCTGGCTCAGATCAGGTTATTTCTGGCCTTTTTGACCATTTGGGGAGTGAACCAGCAGATAGAAGATCTTTCTGTCTCTCTGTAAATCTAAACTTCTAATGAAAAATAAAATAATTGTTGCGAGAAAAAGAGAGAGATGGAGAAAATTTCACACTCCCAACTGATAATGCCCCAAGTCTTAACTCATCCATATATCTCATGATCAGTCTTACTAATTTTATGTAGGTCTTCAATACTCCACTTTCAACCACTTCATTGGCTTTCATCATTTAAACACCATTTTTTTTATCATTGAGGTTATGCAAGAGCATCCTAATAAATGCCCTGTATACATTTTTGCTCACCTACATCTATTTCTCACTCAACTATCAATCTGCTCATATTTCTTAAATTATTCAAAACACAAAAATCACCTTAAAATACTCTAGAGTGACTTTATTCCTTCCTTCTATGATCACACCTTCTGTCATTTGCTTTCTTGTTCCATGTATTGTTTCAGTAGCCTTTAAATGGGTGGCAATCAGGAAAGAGAACAATTATTTCAGCTTCTTCTATCCTAAAGACATTTCATAAATTCTGGGGATAGTTTGGGTCTTAATAGATAAACATATTTGTGTAAGAGTCACAATTGAACCTTATAGAAAGAGGATAAACATGCTGCTAGACATTCTTTGACACAAAGGAGAAATCTTACATTTACCCATTCCAAAATAGTGTGGAGGTTGAGAATCCTGTGTTGTAGCTTCAAAGTTGCTGTCTCCTTATATTGAAACTACACAAAAATGATCAAGAATGGCACAGTCCCTGACTATTCCCTAAGTGCCACTTGATTCTAGTTATGTATGAACATTGTAGCTGCATTCAGATATTATAAAAATGCTACTTCACAAAGCCTTGTTTGACCACACCCTCTGTCTGCTATCTAAAGCTCAATCATGAAACATAAGACTTTTTTTCTTACATTGTTGAAAGCAACATTTATTAAGTATTGGATCTCTTATTTCTATTTTAAGATTTCATTTAAAAAACAAGGTAACAGAGAGAGAGAAGATACAGGAAGAGATAATATTTTCTATAAACTCTTTCACCTTCCAAATGACCACATCAGCCAAACCTTGGCCAAGCAGGAGCTAGCAGTTTTATTTGAGTCTCCCACGTGGATTTAGGGTCCAATCACTTGTCTGTCTTCGTTGGTTTTGCAGGCGTATTAGCAAGTAGCTATATGAGAAATGCAACTGTAACTGAAATCAATGTTTGCATGGGGTGACAGTGTTGTAGATGGTGGTTTAACATAATGTGATAAAATTCTCACCCTACATTGTAAGTATTTTTGGTTATTGATTATATCTGTTCACTAGCATATAAGATCTATTAGAATAAGGTTTTGATCACTACTACTTTCTTCATCACTAGAAGTAGAATAGTGTCTGGCACTTGCCTAGTATGAGCAACATGACAGCTCAATCAATAAAAGGATGAGCAAATTGTTTATCCAAAGTCAGCTCATCCCTCTATCTACAATAAGTCAAACTCCAAAGGTTTAAGATTTTTCTTCTTCCTCTTTTCTCTTATATAACTTTCTCTTTGCACTTATTTGCTGGAATTTCAAAATGACAGAATGTCTGTTCTTATATAAAGTTGTCAAGTTTGTCATTTTAACTACTTAGCAGTACAAAGCATCACAACTACTTACATTGTGCAGCTCAATAGTCCATTATTCTATAAGGATTGGTGACATTTTTCTGAGCTTTATAATTCAGTTTCTGCATTAGATACTTTCTGGTTGACTATAGTTTTTATATCAGCATTTACTTTTTTAAGTGTGACTATATCCATCTTTTTTTAAAATCACAATCTGCCTCTTCCTTTTGTTTTAATTATTACTAAGATGTACTTTTAATTAACCTTATATAAGTTCTATTCTCCATTAGATTAAGAATCCATCAAGCAGTAAGTATAAAAAAAAAAAAAAACCCTGTTTCTCAAGAGTACAAAAAATGACTATCTGCAATCTAATGTCACAATGACAATTAAGCTAGTTCGTGTACTTTTTGTACTCTGCATCAGTGCATCAGTTACCACAAATCAGGTAAAATATAGCTTTTTTTCTTTTGGAGATTGGCTTATTACACTAATCATACGTGTTTCCATTTGCACGGTTGCATCGGTGTTTCTCTTTCTCCATTTCTTCCTTCCTTCCTTCCTTTTCCTCTTCCTTCCTTTCTTCCTTTCTCTCTTCCTTTTTTCCTTTCTTTCTTTCTGCTGTGTAGTACTTCATCCTGTAAATACATACCACAATTACTTTCTTTTTTATAAATTTTTTATTGATTGCATTGTATTATGTGACACGGTTTTATAGGCACCGGGATTCCCCCAAACACCTCCCCAATCCCCCCCAATGGTGGATTCCTCCACCTTGTTGCATTACCACAGTTCAAATCCAGTTGAGATTTTTTCATTGCAAGCATTTACCAGGCAAAAAGTCCAGCATCTTATTGTTCGAATAAGTTCAATGGCTTGTTTTTTTTTTTTTTTTTTTAATATATATAATCCATTTTATTGTATTGTTGTTGACAATCTTTACATAGTTAACTATACCGCCCACCGCAAGTCCCATATGTGGGGCATGCTCTGAGATATGTGCTCAAGTGGAGTTAATAGTTCCTGTTGGGGAGACCATCTCTGGTCTGAAGGTAGAGCCAGCAGAGTGGTTTTGATAGTTCAACAGATCTGAATTGTTGCCACTCTCACCGTTCCAAGCATGATGCGGTCGTTGGAGAATCCACTGATTGATATAGTCCATCATACAGTCTCCATTTGCCCAGTATTTTCATTGCCAACATATAGCTGAGGTGGTTGGTTGACTTGTTCTGTCCTCTGTCATTTGATGGTTAGGTTTCTGAATCCGAAAGCTCAATTGGGGGGATTCCCAAAGAAACTTGTCTGAGGTGTTCCCAGACCAGATTCTTGTATGTACTGGCAAGTACAGGGCCTGGCACAGTCCATTGCCCTGATCAGCTGGGGGTTGCAATTGCTGGTTTGGTTCTGTTTCCATCCCTGTCTTCCACTGGAACCAACGGGTGTTTGCAGACCAGCTTGGTTCTGCCCAGCACATACTCGGCCCTCGCATAAACCAGTGGACGCTGCAGCCCAGCCGAAGCGACCCACAATAACCCCCACCAGGCCCACCCCCCAACCCTGGTTTGCGAGTATGTGTGGCAGACCAGTCCAATCTGTCCCACATCCCCTTCTGCTAGCATATATGTCAATGGGTATTAAAACCTTGTACCATCTAACCAGCTCAACTATCCAGCCTTCACGGATGTTGTTGGGTATCTCTCTGTCTAGTCACCCCAGCCCCCATCCTAGTTTCCGTGCCCTCCCCTGGGGGTAGTAACCCAAGAGGGAGGAACCCACTATTTCCCTCCCAGGCCTCTCCCACTCCCAGATTATGCACTCTCCAGGTGGTTCTGTGGTTTAACATGACAGAACTAGCCCCCAGTGCCAGCTTCTGCCAGCTGATGCTGTGGCTAAGCCCCAACAACCCTCACCCACTCTAATTGTAGATTGCACCAGTAGGAATAATCAGCCCAGCCTGGTTTTTCCCTGATCTGGGCCACATGAGGCGCACAGGTGTTATAGCCCGGCCTAGTCTGGTCTACCCCCATCCCAGCTCACGCTCTCCAGTGGGAGTAGCTGTCCAGCAAGAGAACCTCCCCCTTATTCCCCTGCCGGTTCTGCCCCTTCCCTTCCTGGTTCTCACGTGTGCTGAATGGGTGCTGCAGTCACATCTGGCACAGGCAACCTCACCTTGGCATTCCGTGCTGTGCACTGGTTTTTGTTGCGACTGAACCCGGCTTGACCCACACTCTGTTATGGCGTTCGGATTTGCCAGTGGATGATGTGAACTGAGTCAGCCTGGTCTGCCCCCGACCCATGCCAAGTGTATGCCAGTGGGACACTTTCCATGGCCTCTTGGCTGTTTCCTTCCATGCTTCTTGCGCTTACCTGCAGGGTCTGTGTCCTGCCAGAGGAGTTGCTCAGGCTCCTCTATCAGAACCTCTCCCAATGCCAGATTTTGCACATACCAGTAGGTCCATGAGCCAGCACTACTCAGTTCACCTCCTGTCCTAGCAGAAACAGTGGCTTTTCCTGACTGGCCTTCAACCCAAACTGGCCCTTGCTGTTGGATGTTTCAGCCCAGCCACGGCTCATCCATACCCACATACAGTTCACACATGGCTCAGTAGGGGGTTGAGACCCAGCCTAGTCCGCCCCACATCTACCCTGGTCCTCCAGAACACCAGAGGGTGTTGGAGTCTGGCCTAGCTCGGTGCATCCAGCCCCAGTCCACTCTTGTACCTAGGAAAACTACAACTGTATCCTGACCAGAAAGCAGCTCCATTCCAGCTCATGTGCCCCTTGGTGGGAACCTCCACCCAGCTAGGGTTGTTCTCTTAGACCCTAACCAGGCCTGTTACCAGTCATAGATCGCATACATGCCAGTGGTTGCTCAGACTCAACTTGGCACAGCCCCTCATCTGTCATGACCCCTGCCTTAGACACTGTGGCTCAGCATCCGTGACTCAGGCAGACCAGTTGGCATGACCTGTGCTCCAACCTGGTTACCAATCTTACTTGTGGGCTAAGTAAGATTTGCTCAGTACTGCCCGGTGTGCCCATTCCATCACCTTGTTATACACTGACGGGCAATTGGTGCAACTTTGCCCAGCCTGTCCAACCCCCAGGTCCGGGCCACCTGTTCACCAGTGGGAGCTATAACTCGCCAGGGGAACTTCCCATGTTTCTTCCCCTGATCCCCTGCCAGATCTAGTTCTCCTGCATGCCACTGAGTTTCAGGCCAGTGCCCGGCGCAGTCCGTCCCTCCCCTTGGCCTTGCTTGAGCTGGTGAAGGTTGCAGTCCGGCCCACCCCACACACCACTCAGGATGCACACTTGAGTGCCGCTGCTCCGACTAGTCCAGACTGCCCTTGGTTCTCCAATCTGTGGTCAATGGCAGACTTCCTGGTCACACCTAGCCTAGTCCACCACCACTCCATCTCTTGAAGTAACCTGTGGGGCTAGAATTTCCATAGGGTTTGGCCCACACCTCCCCACAGAATCTTCCTCCAGATATGGTTTTCTAGCGTGCTTGTTAATGTCATAGCCCTGCTTAAGGTGACTGGTCTCTGCTGGATCAGTTCTATTTCCAGCCCTGTCATCCACTTGGACCAATGGCTATTGTGGTCCAGCTCTATCCTACCCACTTCATACTTGGACCTCACGCAAACCAGTGGGAGCTACAGCCCGGTTGGGGTGACTCCCCATAACCCCCACCAGGCCTGCTCCCTTCCCTGGTTCCCATGCATGTGAGTATGTACCGCAGCCTTGTTCAGTCTGTCCCACCTCCCATTAAGCTCTGAAACTTATCAATGGACATTGAAGCCTAGTTCGGCCCAACCAGCCTACTATCCAGTCCACACATATATTGGCAGGTGCCTTTCTGTCTAGCCACTCCTGCCCCTGTCCTGGTTTTGGTGCTCACCAGTGGGAGTAGTTACCCACGAGGGAGGTGCCCACTATCTTCCTACTAGGCCACTCCAACTTCTGGATCCTAATTTGGCTGGTGTTTCAGTCTGGCTCAAATAGATCTTATGGGTACTCCCCTTCAAACCTTCAGGCCTCAGGCCCACTCTTGCCCTATAGTTTAATGTCCCTATCACTGGAAATCACCAGGAATTCATGTCTCACCTACACTAAATTTGGCCTTATTCATGGGTGTCCCTAAGCAGCTATTTCAAATCATAAAAACCTCAGAGCTCGCCGCTGGGCAGGCAGTAGGCAGAGCCTGGCACCATTTGGTGCACTGGCCGCCCAAAGCCAGGGACTCAGTCACTGCCTTGCGGCAGTGGTCTTGGCCTCCTGAGTCCCCACTCTCGGATCCGGCCCGCCTGGGGCGCCCCCAGGACTGGCCACCCCGTTGGGGGCTGCCAGCCACCCCCAAGCCCCAAGGCTCCAAATCCACAATTACTTTCACATGTCATCAGGTGATGGACATTTGTATTAATTCCTTATCTTAGCTATTGTGAGTGAGCTGATAAAAACATGGGAGCACAGATGATGCTTTTCTGTGATAGTTTAATTTCTTTTGGATATATTCCTAAGAGTGGAATGTTTGGGGCACTATGGTAGAAATATTTTCATATTTCTGAAGAATATCCATTCTGTTTTCCATAATGGCTGTACTGTTTCCCATAATGGTTGGACCAGTATATATTCTCACCGACAGTGTATTAAGGTACATTTTGCCCACATTTTTGCCAATATTTGTTCTTCTTTGACTTTCGGATGATTGCCACTTTACCTATAATGAAGTAAAAACTCACTATGGTATCTATTTGGATTTCCATAATAGCTTGAGAATATTCTCAGTGTCTATTTGTCATTTGTATTTTGTCCTTTAAAATTTCCTCTTCATACCCATAGTTCCCTTAGCTGGATTTCCTGTTTGTTGTTGTTAAATTTGTTTAGCTTATATCTTTTGGATATTAATCCTTAGTCAGATGTATAATTTGCAAATATTTTCTTCCATACTGGTGATTGCCTCTTTATTGATCATTTGTTTTGCTATACAGTAGGGACTTAAATTGAGATAATTTCATTTGTCTATTTTTGCCTTTATTTCTTTTGTTTCTGGAACCTTATCAGGAAAGTCTTCACCTATTCCATTCACCTGCAGGCCTTGAACTTGTCTTGGACTTTTTTCTACTTACAGACCACTGTCCAGAGTTTGACCGTGGTCTCTGGTACCAGCAGTCTGTAGGTTCAAGAATGTTGGTCCATAATTCCCTTCTCTCTCTTAACAAGTTATTCTGTTATCTTTTTACAAATTACCTGTAGCAGCATGTTAGGTAGGTATATATATATTTTTATTTTTGCATTTAATAATAATAAGGAACATACCTCAACACAATCAATGCAATATATGACGAATCCACAGCCAGCATCATGTTGAATTGAGAAAAATCTAGAAGCATTTCCACTAAATCTTCAATCAGGCAAGGATGCATAGTCTTATCATTACTATACAGTATAGCCCTGGAATTTTTAGTCAGAGCTATAGAACACACACACACACACACACACACACACACACACACACTCATGGATGCAAATTGGAAAGAAAGAAGTTATGGAGCTTACATAACGAAATAATACTGATGCCCTCAAATGTAGTTTTTTTAAGTCAAGGAATAATGGTAGAGTTTTTATGTGATATGTCCTCTTTTAAAATTTTATTTGCTTAATTTATACACAGAAAAATAAAGGAAGATAATTTAAGAAATAAAGGCAAAGATAGTTTCTGTTCATGCGTTCACTCCACAAATGCCAGTAAGAGCCAGCACATATCTGGGGTTGAATCCCAGAATTACCAGCACAATTCCAGTCTCCTATATGCATGGCACAAACTTAATTATTTGAACCATCATATCTGCCTGTAAGGATATGTCTGGCAGGAACATGGAGTAGGAGGTCAGAGCCAGAAATCCAAACCAGGTACTCTGCTATTGGATGTGGGTATCTCAGTCACTAGAATAAATACTTGCTTGCCTGGAACATTTTTGCTACATTAATAATTCTATGAATTTTTTTAATTAAAATGGAGTTTTCTTCATTTGCTTCTGAGATTAAGGACACTTTATAGAATCTGATGATAACCAGAAGATCAATTATTCACAGTTACTGTAAGTATTTATTATAAGAAATAATTCTTTCAATTAAGTCAAACATGTGGAAAGGATATTAAAACAGCATAACTATACTTGTTCAGTGTATATTAAACCTTTTGCTGTCAGAGGCAATAAGTTAGTCAACATCATTCCAAAAAACATGAAGTCCAAAGACATATGTGTAGCATGTAAAGAAACTGTCTGATATCTAACATAGGACTATGTCATAGCTCTATGGATTTGGATGATGATAGTTGGACATCTGTGAAGGGTGGTAAAAAATATATAAACATATAAAATATAAAATATGGTATAAAACCATATAAACAATATATTAAGAACGTTAGGGAAAGAAGTTTACATTTAGAACTCACAAATTAAAATTCTTTCCAGCATATTGTTTCATGGCATCAGACATAGTTTATTGATGTCTGTACAAAACAGCTTCATCACCAAATACAGTAAAAGTATAACGAATATTTTTATGTAAATTATATATGTATTTACACATAAACTAAGTTAGTTTTGTCTTCTATTTAACTGTTTTGAGAATTTAAAATCCAGTCTATGTTAGAGTTTGCAGTTGAGAAAATAATACTAAATCACAAATTTCAAAGTCACAGGACATTCTACTGCATTGTAAATAAAAGAGAAAAATATCTTTTGTATTGTATTTTGAGCATAAGCTAAATACAGGCACAAAAACAAAGTGAAAGCATTTTCACATAATTTTGTTTTTAATACCCACTATTGTCTTTAATAGAAGAATTTCAAAACAATAAGATTAATTAGAAACATTTAAACAGTTCCTGCCACCTGTCTGTCTTTCAAAAAGAATAGTCACATTGAATACACAGACAAAAAAGCGGGTAATTTAGTAGTTAATTAAATTTCCCTAGTGCATAAATTAATCTTTTGAAGTAAGCCAAGTCCTTGGAAGTAACAAACTCAAGTCCACTGAGATTTCTTTTTATAAATTATTGTTGTATTATTAAGGAAAGCCTAGGAGATTCAAGGAATTAACTTATTTCTCAATGTGTCAATGTGTCTCCTGAAAATACGCCCATTGACTAGTGGAATATGATGACCATAAATAATTTCTTGCTTTCTGGTTTCTACCAAATAGTCCAGATTTAACAGTTTTATTATAGCATCATTCTACAAATTTTCTTTATATTGACAATTTTAATTTCTTAGCTTTCTTAATTTTAAAAAAATATGCTGCATATTTTATTGAATAAAATGCTTGACAAGGAAACATGAGGATAAACAGATACCTAGTATAATTTCATTTATGTTTAAATCTAGGTATATGTCAAATATTGACCCCAGCTAATTATACACATTTGATTCTTAAGTGAAAAACTGAAATGGACTTTGATATTTTGCCTTTTTTTATATTTAACATATTATCCACTTATTATTTGACTGTCTAAAGTCATGAAACACATTATTCTAAAATCATCCTTCTTTTTTAAAAAATGACATATTCTATTTATTTGAAAGGAAGAATTACAGAATGTGTAGGGGCGGGCAGAGACAGGGGAAAATCATGCATCCACTCAATCAATCCCTGAATGGTCACAGTGGCAGAAGCTGGTCAGGGCCAATCTCAGAAGCCAAGCTATAAATACAGACGTCCAATATGGCTACAGGGCCCCAGTACTTGGCCTACCTTCCACTTTCCAGGAGCCTTAGTAAGGCGCTAGATCTGAAGTGGAGCATCAGGTACTTGAATCCGTGCCCTCGTAAGGATCCTGGTACTGTGAGGAATAGCTTTAACAATTCACACAGATGGTAGCCACTCATGTATACAGCTGAGCTGGCCTCTCATTCTTCATTTCAAACTTGAGAAGTGCTGGACAGGCCAAAAACTTCATGTATAAAACAATAGTTTCTTATAATGTTTATGCATGAAAAAAAGAGTTACATTAATTTAGACACTGATTGCAAGACCTTCACAGTTTTGATAATCAAAGGGAAAAGGCAAATTTAGGAAGTACATAAAACAGATTTAACTTTATACTTTGGAATATAATGATAAATTATATACTTGGAGAATTATCTTCTTTTCTCTTAACCACACAGCCTTACCTTATAAACATTTCTATAAACATTTTTATAGAAGAAGTTTAGGTAAAAATTTAGGCATGAGTTTTAGGTAAGAATGTTAGAAGTTTAGCTAAAAAGTTAGCAGATTATAATCAAATACGGGTGGTTGTTATTTGGAGAAATATCAGACTAGATAGAGAATTTTTGTAGATGAAGTTTATGAGATTGTACCAGTTTATATGAGATTGTATATATTTTGTATATATTCCAAAGTACATAAAATCAACTTTGTGTCAGAATGAATTTTTGGTTTTCACATTGAATTACTTTATTTTTTGTAATTATTTTATTTTGACAATCTTTACATTGTTGAATAGGGAACAAAGGGCCAAGGGCTACACCATTGTTTCTGCGTTATTATTATTGTTATCTTTTTTCTATATGTGGGGTAAGCGGAAAGAAAAAGGGAGAATCCCCACCCAGCCTCCCGCCCATCCCAGGTACCCGATGTGGGGCATGCTCCGAAGGTCCTACTCAAGTGTCTTTGATAGTTCAGCAGTTCTGAATTGCTGCCAATATTTTTAAAATCTATCTTTTGAACCATTTCTTCCCAAATGCAACAAACTGGCTCCGTGCTTCACTTCTGTTACTTCTGATGGTCACTGGATATTTCTGATTTGCAAAACGTCTTGATCATCTTTAGAGCTATGAAAAGGAAGCATTGCTGACAGTCCAACAAGTAAAAACTCCCACTCTGTTATTAGCATGTGTCACCAGATGTCCTCAGTAATGTTATGACTGCAAATGCTCTGTTTTCTAATTTGAGAGTGAGAATGCATTAACCCTTCATTTATAAAGATGCGTAAATGGTACACAGCGAGGATTTTTGAAGAGAAGTTTGTGTGATTATGGTGTGTTCTCTTGCAGCTCACTAAATGTTTTTGAAGATTGTAGAAAATCACAAATTTCATCTGATCTATTCCAAGTTTTATATATTTAAAAGCTAGAGCAAGAGTGGGTTGGAGTGATTGTCCTTCTGGTTCGTTCTCTAAATGCCAGCAATAGACAGGACTGGAACAAGCTGAGTGGAGAACTCTATCCATCCGTATCTTACACGTGAGTAGCAGGGAGCCCAATAACGTGTTACACCCAATTTAAAGCTTGGCTCTTAAAAAAAAAGGCGGGGGGGCTGCAAGCAGGCCTTTGGAACTTCAGAAATCACCTGGAATCTTTAGATATTCTTATGTGACAGAGGTATTCAAGAGAGATACAGAAAAAAAAATTGTGTACTTATTTTTATGCATGGATATTGGGTGGAAACAAGCTAGGTAATGTGCAATTTGATTTCCAGGCATTTGTTTTGCTTAACCCTAGTTTATATTATCTAGGTTTTCTTCAATGTATAGTAGGTTTAAGAAGTATGGAGCAGCCTGCACGTCCAGGGCCAGCTGCCTCCTGCGGGCACCTCCTGCTGACTCTAATGCAGAGGCTGCAACCACTTCTTGTGGTACCTGCGATGCAAGTTGTTTTCCTGGTGCTTAAGGCTACAGGCTCAATTATCTTCAGCTTCAGAAGATGTTGGGAGAAATTCCCCGATGCCGGAATATCTATGGTGAGGGAACTCCCCCATTTCCCAGGATTCTTTCAAGTGATGGTTGTGGGGAATTCTGTTCGGTGCAAGAAGAGTGGTGATGGCTGTATGGACGCAGAAAGCGAGTATCTGAAGTTGGTGAAACTTATTAAACTTCCCTGGTTCAGGATCGAGGGACCTGAGGGCAGAGCCCAGGGAACTTGACTAACCTCACTTGGTCAGCAGCCTCATGACAGGAGGGGTCAATTTTTTCTCTGAAGTCCTTGCCGCCACTGCGTGAGGGTAGAGGTGACATCCCCAGGCCCTGCTCCTCTTGTCTCACCCTGGAGTTGCCTCCTGCTTCTGGCTTACCCGCCCCCCCAAGCCGTGCCAACGCCCCAACCCGGCCAAGGAAAGGCCAGCAGAGAAAGGATGGGAAGGGCAAGTCTTGGGCTGCAGTGGTGGCTGCAGCAATTCCAGAGTCAATTAACATCAGAGGAGCAGATTTGTCCCATTCCCCTTCCCCACCCCACCAAAAAGAAATATGACAAAAGTACCCTATCTGAGGAAAATATATTTAAATAACTTCATACAATTAAACAATTTTATTGCTAGAGAATGTTACAAGGGATTTACAGAGAGGATTGTGCAAGGAGCGTGCCGGTTTACATACTAGGTAGGGCAGAGATCTAGGACAAGGGGTCATTTCTATCCAGAAAAATGTCCCACTAGAAAAACCCTAGATAATTATGCCAAGTTTTAGAATTGGTAACAGCTGCATTTTGGCAACTTGACATGCAAATGACGGTTCTAATCAGGTCATGTTGGCATATTTATAACAGAAGGACTGTCAACAGTTTCTGGTTAGGAGGCTTAGCATTTCAATGTTAGTAAAAGTAGGACTGGCTAGCATGGTCAACCAAAGTTCAAGGATTGTGAATTCAGAGGACTCTGGGACATTGAATCATATTCATAAAAGTAGAACAGAGGATACACATCTTTGAGGAACATGGCATCATTAAACAACCTGATGTATCAATTAGAGTCAAAGTTGGTATTTTGTGTGTTTTTTTTGTTTCATATGCTATGTCTAGAATCATTCCAAACTGAAATAGCTGCATATGCAATATAACTGGGCCAGAATATTTTATTGTCAAGATTCTCAGTTGCTTGCATGGGCTTATGAAAAGGTCATGATGAGAAAAGAGATCTGAATAGCAAAGAGTTTCCAGCTGGATAGCTATTATTTTAATTATGAAATGGGGTCAGCTTTTTTTCCACTCAGTGTTTGAAGTTACTGATGGAAAAGTTATTCAGAGAATCGGTGAAGACATTTTTTTATGTTCATTTAATAAAGGTCATACATGCATGTTTGTCAACTTGGTTAAACTTCTGTCAAAATAATGTTCATGCGTACATTCTCAAAATAGTATTTACTGGGCATGGGGGGAGGGCTAGCTTATACCTGGCAGATTGCAACACCTCTACCGGTAAAGAATTCACAGTATAAGAGCCAAAATAAACAACAATTCTAAAATGCAATCTGAACCCCTTTGAACATATAATTCTAATTGATATTCTCTATCATTTTAAAAGCTCAGTGTACAGAAACCCAAGAAATCAAGGTTTTGATTCTGTTTTCCATTTTATCTCTTTATTTTATAGGAATATAAGTTTAAGATTATATTTTCTTCTCATCCTCAGAGAGTAAAAGGTGAAAAAATGAAACAGGTTTTACTAGACTTTTAGGATGTAAATTTCATTAAATATACAAATTTAAAACAATTTGATCATATGCACTAGCAATTAAGTTGTAGGAGTTTTATTTTCGGGGTTACATTAAAAATAACCAGAAAAATTGATCTTGCAAATCAATTCAGTAAACAGCTTAAGTGGTAGGAAAGCCTTGATTCTAGGGCTTAACTTGCAAGTAACAAGTGGTTTGAGTAGTAGCAGAGAAGAAATTACTGTCTGTTGCTTTATCTGTGCCAGAGGCTGATGCCTTTGATTATACCACAAAATTTCTGTGAGTAATTATAATCGCATGACATAAAGTACAAAAAGATACTAAGGTTAAATAACACACTGTGAGAGTTTTTTGTTTTTTTTTTTTTTTTTAATTCTGCTTCAGGATGTGAAGTGAACGCATCAGCATGTGGTTCTAGAGCTTAAGAAATGAACTATTCTCTTTAGATTGTCCCAACCTGCAGGACACGACGCTCAAACCCTGAGGGTGGACTGGGAGTGCCCGGGCTGCTGGCCCAAGAAACACAGGGATACAAGTACTTGGTGGAAAAGAGTGCCTCCTGCTCTTTATTTTACTCCTCATATATATACCTTCTTCTCTAGAGAGGAGGGGAAGGGGAGGGGTTTCCTGGAACTAATTATCTTCATTAAAGCAGGGAAGGAACTAATCATCTATATTGAAACAGGGGAGGAACTAATCATCTGAACAGGAACAAGGGTAGAGGTTCTGTTCTGCTTGTTTTACCCAGGATGTTCTGGCCTAATATCCTGCTTACTGTGGCCCTGCTTGCGCAAGGCAGGCTTTGCAATGCAACAGGCTGTCAGGTCGGCCAAGTCTAAGGCCAATAAGTCTGTGGCTCCTAACATTGGATATGGTTTATTTTTTCCCCATTCCCGTTCTATTCAAATAATCTCTTCCTTACACAGGTCACCATGTTCCCTGGCTTTTTAAAAATTTTTTAATCAGGCCTAAATTTTTTTTTCACATTTTCTTTTGAAAATCTGAATGCCTGATAAGATCTGTTATCTGCCTAATTCCTGTTTCCCCCCCAAGCTCCTAACATTGAGCTCTACTCTCTTTTTTCTTTTTTTCTCCATGTTTATCTCCAAAATTTTATGCTTCGAATTCCCTCAATATTTCCAGCAAAACATACATATCTTAAACTAATTTAGAAATCTACCTTTTCATAAAATATTATTCTGGTAACTTGATTTTGTGGTATAGCTTCTGTATATGTGTAATTATAATAACATGCTACTACAAAATTTAAATATAAATAATTCCATAATCTCTATAAGGCAACATAGATTATTTTCTAAAGAAAATGTATTTCAGGAATAAAAAGAAAATTCATATTTGGCAGATTTATGTGTAGTTATGTGCTTATACAAAATCCTAATCGGCAACATTGATCTGTGGATGAGGGGAAATTGTCTAATTGAATCCTGGAAAGAGCTTATATATGTATGAAATACACAAATCACTTCTACTCATTATTAAAGACATTTGAAATTATTTCTTAACCTAAAAAAATGAATCACCTTGGAATTAGTTGGAATTGTGATGTGGTAAGTGGAGATGCCATTTATGATGCAGCCTTTGAAAGCTGAATGCTGCTGCTTTTCATACAGATTCCTGTTAACATGCATGGGACACAGAAGAGGATTGACCAAGGCACCTGGACACCTTGCATCAAGGAGGCATACTCAAATGGAGAGCCTTGCTTCAGTATTAGGCCTGACACAACCCTTACCATTGCAGTCATTTGGCAATTGAAACAATAGATGCAATATCTCT
This sequence comes from Ochotona princeps, assembly GCF_030435755.1. Classification (NCBI taxonomy): domain Eukaryota; kingdom Metazoa; phylum Chordata; class Mammalia; order Lagomorpha; family Ochotonidae; genus Ochotona; species Ochotona princeps. The sequence continues at coordinate 69,852,615 of NC_080834.1, forward strand.
TTATCTAGGTCTCTTTCTTACACTATTTCAAATAAGTAAAATAAATTTTCAAAAATTATCTTAAGTCTTGATCATAGTTTACAGTGATAATCTCTACATACTTATTTCATCGTTCTTATACATAGCTTTATCAAAGAATAAAATTAATGCATTAAAGCTATTTATAGCTTATTTTTCAACTGCATAAAACTGAAATCAGAAATCACATCTTCATTTATTTGTTCTTAAAAAGTAAAAAGTAGGACATTATAGGTATAAATAATAGCAGAAAGTTCAGAATCCTATTGTCAATATATATTTAATAGTTTCATTGGGAGTCCCTTTTCCATCAGGGGATAGAAATGCGTACTGCACTGTATCTTCACTTCTCACAATGTTAGTCTCTACTACACAGTTCCTTCAGATGAGTATTCTACCATTGTCTATACCTACAATGTCATGACATATTTAAATAGCAGGATGATGGACTTCTGACTGATGCTGAAGGAGTATGCTACTGCAATAATATAGGGAAAATGAGGCAGGTGGAGGCGAAATGGGGAGGATAAAAGGAGAAATCCTGAACCTATGGAACTGTGTTAACAAATAAAAATTAATATATATGCATATATATGAAGAAATATATAGACTTAGATAGGTAAAACATAGTTACAAAAAAGGACCAGAATATAAAAACATCAGGTTCAAAACATCACCAATGTAGCAAAAAAATACTCATATACTTAAAAAATTGTTACATGATTCTATGTATTACATCTCTGCTTTTACATTTTTTCAAGATAATGTGCAAGGATTTACTATTAAATGAATATAGGAAACAAGTGTATGTGTATATTTTATTGTACAACACACATGTAGTTTGGTACTAATCTGCATGGAGACTGACACTACTCAGTGCTATAAATCACAATCACTTCTTTTTAATTCTTCTTGACTTTATTTTAGCTTCAGAACAGTTTATTCACAGATTGTTTAGAAATATATGATTATCTGGGGGAGGACAGAATATCACAGATACAGCATTAAACATGGGCATGCATATTCGTGCACTCCACAAACCACAAAATGTGCTGAAGCAGCTGGAGTGTTCTTTTTTTCTGATAGCAAATCAGAAGACAGGAGGATGAGCAAAATTGTCAATTGTCAATTGTCTTATACTGACAAAAGCAGAGCAATTTGTCCAAAGAATTTACTGTGAGTATGTCTGAGAATGGCATGTGCAATTGCATTGTACCTCTATTGGCTGGCAGCATAATGATTTTGAAGTTTAAGTGCCTAGATGCAGCCACATGTTGAGTCTGATAGCTCCTCAAAAGACATCTCACATTGACAAAAATGTACACCGTGTGTTCTCATGATTTAACAAAACCCCATTGGAAAAATTTAGGTGAATACTGATGCTTCTCTTTATGTACCAGTTTAGCATAGTTTAGTATCATGGTTGAGTCAAATTGTGTAGGGATGAAAACTGAAATAGTGACAAATCATTTTTGGCACAGATTGACTTGTTAGTACATTTAATGGATGTTCAGTAAAACATTCTTATAACTGTATTTTCTTTTAGCAGCTTTGATGAAAGATTAAAGCCAATTAAAAAAAATATCAAAGGTCTTACTGCAAGTACTAATTGCAAAATGCAATTAATTAAAAGGATAACAGGTCCCAGTGTTCTGTTACAGTTTACTCTTGGAGGCAGTAAATGATGATTTGAAAAACTGGGTCCCTAGCAGCCATGTGGAGATCTGGGTTGAATTCATGGATATCAACTTCAGCCAGTCCTGTTTTGGGTGTTGAAGGAATCTTGAGAATAAACCAACAGTTACAAAATATTTCATTCTTTCCTTTTGTCATTAACTTCCAAACAAATGAAATATTTTAAAAGGGTAAGTATGATTTAATGTTACTAGTTCAAGTTAAATGAACTTAAATTTATAATAGCAATCTCAAAAATGGGACTTCCTTTAGTTATAAATCCTACATAACTACCATTTATTTGAGATAAACTTTTATATAGACAAGAACTAGATTACTAAGCTTCAATATTAAACTATAACTATAACTTTACATGGAATAAACAAGACAATATAGAACACATGTGTTATTCAAAAGTAATGTAGTTTATTAATACTAATCTGTACTCTTCCAGTACTTAAGATTCATTGGTTCCTGCAACTGAAAGTCATGTACAATAAGCAAAGACTTAGAGTAAGTTTCATCTTTCCCACTGAATTAGAACTACAGAAGAATATACAAGAAAAGATACCATGATTATTTACCCCAACATTTTCCCTACTGTATGTATTCAAAGATCAAATGAAGGATAGAATTTCAAGAAATATAGACAAGATAATAAATTAATACTAATTATATATTGTGCTATTGAATGTGATGTACATTGTAGGAAAGTGTAGAAAGTATCAGATAGTGATGTCCTCAGAGATTATTTCTTTTAATGCATGGTTTATGTGATAGGAAGACACTATAAATAATTTTCAATAAGCATGATTAAAATTGTTAAACAGCTGAATGAATGCATTTTACATAACATAATCTCAAATCTAGTGTAATTAACATTAGAAAAAATAATAATAAAGAACAGTAGTAGTAAGGCCAGTGGAGCAATGTACAATCATAAATTTATAATTATAGATGTAAGTATTTAGCCACTAGGAAAGACCCCTGTGCTCTACATTGGAGAACATGCATTTGATGTCAGGTGCAGTTACTGACTTTGTCTTCCTTCTAATGCAGAGCCATGGCAACAGTCATGATAATTAATTAATTAATTAATAAGTGATTGCATTCTTGCCATTTATGTAGATTACTTTAATTCACTTCCCAAGTCCAAGCACGGACCCTATCCTATCCCAGGCCCAGCTCAAAGGTTTGATGTTTGGAGAATGAACCAATGCTTGGCCTTGTTTCTTCTTCTGTCTCTGTGCCCACAAAGTAAATATTGAAAGGTAATTTGTGGTTTTAATCCTGTTATAACCTAAATTTGAGATATTGTATAAGTATGCTTGCTGAAACAATCAGCAGGAGAATTCAAATAGAATAAAACTCAAGAGAATTGGTGGAGGGGTATTTTTGAAGAGTTTGTGTGAGCAAAAAAAAAATAATAATCAATGAGAGGTAGGGGCTAAAACTCTTCAGAAGGCTGGAACTGTAATAGATTGCTCATGATAAAGCAGAAAGCCACCAAAAGAGTGTGGTTGATACCTTCTTTCTATTCTCGAGACAAACTAAAATTTCAGAGGAGTGGGATCACTGCTTTCTTGCTTTTCCATGATAAAACCAGAAAGTTGGTGTGGGTATAATATGCTGCCTTACTTACTGAAGCTTTTAGAAAGAATAAACATCTTGTACCCCACCTCTTCTTTTTTTTTTAATATTTTGCATTATGTGACAGTTTCATAGGCTCTGGGAATCCCTCCACCCCTCCCCCTCCCCTCCCCCCGGTGGATTCCTCCACCTTGATGCAGCATTACAGTTCAAATTCAATCACCTCTTCTTGCAACAGGAAGGTGACCTTAACTACCTGTTAGTCTATCTAACTGTCACATTCTCATAAAAGAGGGTAAATATAAATCAAAGCAACAAAACCACGACATCAGCTCATAAAAATAAATGTTCGAAAAAAAGGATGTATCTTGGAGCATCACACAATGATATGGTAAGCTTTGTTAAAAAGTCAAAAAACCAACATTTTAAACATGTTAAAAGGCTATCACTGTGGTATAACAGGCTATCTTCTGTGTACAAGCACTGGCATTCAATATGGTCACAGTGCATGTCTCAGCTGGTCTGTTTCCAAGCCCACTGTCTGCTTATGACCTGTAAAAGACATGGAGCTGGGCCCATGTCATTGAATACCTGCACCCACGTGGGAGACTGAGAAAAGCTCCTGGTTCTCAGGTTCTGATCAGCTCAGCTCTGACCATTGCACACCTTTGGGAAGTGAACCAGCAGATGGAAAATGACTGTCTTTGTCTGTCCTCTCTATGTAAAATCTGCCTTTAAAAATATTACATCTTTAAAAAAGACATGTTAAGTATAAAATTTCACACAAAAAATTTTGGGAGATTTAAATAGATGTGATTAAATGCAATAAATTTTTTTCAGAATAAATCATGAACTGCCACAATTCTCTTTGTTCCTCAAACAGGCAATTAATTTAGACAATAGCTGTAGGTTATTATTGAATCTTTGGAAAAAAATAACATTTTATACATCAGCTTAAGTAGCTAGAAAAAAAACATAGTATGACAAAACAAAGTTGTATAAGTTGAGCACAATAATTTGCCATAGTTGAAGACAAAAAAATCAGAAAATTAAGCATCAAAGTAATTTCTACACATAGCATAAAAACACTTAGTGCAAATACATGTTTGAATTCACTAATATTAAATTAAATCTATACATTAGCTATATATATTATACACTTATATGTATATGTGTATATATATATATATATATATATATATATATATATATTTTAGATCAAATTTCAGTTGTCTTAGCATTCTCCATGCTGACTTCCATGGGGGGTTGCACTAATGTACACCCACACCAGCAGTAGAGTGGGGTACCTTTCCACCCCATCCACACCAGTAGCTGTTAGTAGATTTCTGTATGCAGGCCATTTTCATTGGAGTTAGGTGGAGCTCAATGTTACTTTTCTTAGCATTTCCCTAATACCTGGAGAGTCTGAGCAGTTTTCCATTTTTATTTTATTTTACTTTATTTTTAGCTGTATTTATTTATTCACTTATATATTTTAAACTTTATTTTTGATTGTGTTTACAGTATTGATCATGGTGGGAAGGGTTGGGGAGAGAGCGGATAAGACAATTTTTTCCAAATTTTCTTTTACTTCCTCCTGTACCTGTGGGAAGGGAGGAGATAAGGGGAGAAGCCACACCCGGCTTCCCAACTTCATCAGTACTCAGGGATAGGGAAGGGCCACCTTATGTCATCTGAAGGTACCCGATGTGCAGCATGCTCCAAGGGTTGTGCTTAAGTGATTTTGATACTTCTGATATGATGTTGATCTTGCCAATCCAAAAATGAGGAAAACCTTTCAAGGTCCTTTGGCTGACACACTCCACCTTAGAGTCTCCATTCGCCCAGACATTTGCTGTCAACACTTGATTGGGGTGATTATTCAATTTGTTCTGCCCCCTTTTCTCTGCTTTGTTACCAGATGTCCTCTACAGGCCCCAATGGAATGTAAGGCCCCATGTGCCTCCGGGATGCCATCCACGGCTCCATCTTAGACACTCAGGAGGCCCAGTTCTGAACAGACGCATTCCATGGTCAGTTTGCAGATACTAAAATTTTTCCCATGGTTAGAGTTCTGAGTCCAGCAGTTCAGCTTGGGGCATCCCCAAAGAAAGATGATTTGAAGTAATCCCAGACCTGACTCCTATGTGTTCTTATCAGTGTAGAGTCTGGCTCAGTCTATCACTCACATCAACCTATGCACACACAGGTAGTTGCAATTGCTGGGTCAGTTCTTTCTCCAGCACCATCTTGATGGATGCTGGGACCCAGCCCAACCCAGCCCACTAAACATTTAGTCCTCCTTTATACCACTGGAAGCTGCACTTGGTTGAAATGACCCTGATAACTCCCACCAGGTCTGCCCCCAGGCCTGGTTCCTGTGTTTGCTACTATGTGCAGCAGGCTGGTCCAGTCTCTCCCATGTCTGGTTCAGCTCCCAGACACATCAAAGGGTGATAGTCCCACTATCCAGCCCACACTCATACTGGTGGATGTCATTGCCTCTCTGGTCAACCACCCCACCCCTCCAAAGCAGCCCTGGTTTTCATTCCCCTCCAGTGGAAGTTGCAGCTCATTAGAAAGGTGTCCACAGTTTCCATACTGGGCCCATTTCCAGTCCCTGATATTGCACTCTTCAGGTGTTTCTTGGTGTTTCTTCACTCTACGTTGGAGGGATTTGCCCCCAGTTATAGCACTTGCCAGCCAATGTTGCAACAAAGAGCAACCAGCCTGCACTTACTCTGGATCATGCATGCAGCAGTGGATACAATTGCTTAGCCTAGCCTGGCTCTTCCCCTAGCCTGTTAACAAGCCTGTCTGGCCTGGTCTGCTCCCAGTCCCAGTTCTCAGGGTCATCAGTGGAAGCAGTGGCCCAGCAGGGAAGCCTGCACTGCTCCCTAGTGGGCTTATACCCTTCATGGGTTTCATGTTTGCTTGAGGGAGCTGTGGCCCAGTCTGCCATGGCCTGCCTCACCTCGGCATTTATTGGCACGTGCTGTGACTTGGTCCAGCCTGGTTGACCCTGGTTCCAGCTCATGTAGGTGGGTGTTTGAGCCTAGCTTAGCCCACCAGCCCCCAGTCCCAGGTCTAATGTGAACTGGCTGGTGTTGTGGACCTACCTGGCCTGGCCTGCACCTTGTCCTGGTTCTTAGATCTGTCGGTGGGTGTTAAGTAGTGGCCCAGCTTGGCCCACCCCCAGACCTGACCCACACATGTGCCTGCAGGTAGCAGATACTGTAACCTGGTCTTGTCTGGACTGCTTTCAACCTTGGTTCTTGTGCTCACCTGGAGGGACTGAGCCTTGACAGAGGAGTCCCCAGACTCCTCTATCAGATCACCTCCCAGTGGCAGATCTCATGCGCACTAATGGGTCCTTGGCACAGATTGATTTACTCAAACTCCTGTCCTAGCAGGGGCAGTGGCCTTGCTCAATCAGCACACACTCATTCTGGTTCTTACAGTTGAGTGTTACAGCTCAACTACACCTGATCAACATCCAGACACATCTCTCACATGGGTCATTGGGTGCCAATACCTATCCCAGTCCATCCTACACCCACTTTGGTTGTAATGAGCACCAGTGGGTGAAGTCTAGCCCAGTCTGACGCATCCCAGACAAAAGTAGGAGGGAAAAAATAGTAGGAGGACATCTAAGTTGCCAGTCTGTTTTTTCAGGTTGGTGGGGGACTGGCTACATGGTACCTCCCATTCCAGGTTCCATGTGAAGGGAATCACTAAAAGAGAATTGCTTGACATGTAGATGGATACTTGTTTGTAAGGGGAGGCTGGGTTTCCAGATTGTAGATCTGATATAGCCACCTACCTTTTCTTACATCACTGCCCTCTCAGAAATTTCTGACTATGTTTCATAAGGGTGTGCTGAAGGATGATGATCTATCTATCGCTTCCTGGTGATCCCAAATGTGATGTCTGCCTGTTTTGAATTCAGAAATCCTTCTTACTTCATCTAATCAGTTAGAGAATTTTATCAATCTCTTCCAATGGCTGTGCTCCCACAATGGACATCATCATTTTCAGAAGCCATTAAATTCTGAAACACACATGTTCACTAATCAATATGAGTGCAACTGGAAAAAAGACCAACTTCGAGTGAAGTACCTTAAGAAAAGAATATATATTATTGTTTCCCAAATATTAAGTGCCTGCATACTATCTCTGGATGGTATAAAACCATCTAGCCTTTATACTCTTTTTCAGTGAACACACCTTTTAGAGCAGAGTTGATAGATTCTATTAATCTTTTTTTTTTTTTTCACGATACAGTTCCAAAGACACACTGGGTTCCCTGTTTCACCCCCATTGTTCCCTGCCCCCACTGTTTTCCACCATATTCTACAGCTAGTTGCTTATCCATGATTGCTTTATGCAGAATATCCACAGGCTCAAGTACTTCGTATACAAGATGAACAGAATTATAGGCTAGGTTGGCTGAAATAGTGGGAAGATTTCTAAAATGAATTTCATGAGACAGTAGGATATTTTTCTGTTACACTAATAAATCTCATTGAAGAATTTCTCTCCCAACAGCAGCATCCTGAGAGAATTAGAAGAGGTAGTAAAACATGTCTGTCTGAATTATAACAAGCTTGACATGACATGACCAAAGGCTTTACTTATCATTTTGTTTTTTGAAAGATGTATTTGAGATTGTTGGTTTACAAGAGTAGGCAGACTTAACTTCTGTGTGAGCTTGTGAAGATGGAAGATGTAAAGAGCCTTTCAAAATGCACTTAGCTTGAAATGTCCTATTCCTTAACCACAATGGGAGCATTCAGTAGCATCTGGTAGGGTCCATTTCATTTAGGCTCCTATTGGTCTGAACTGGGATTTTATTCTAAGTCTTTCATAAAATTAGGATTCCTGGGGAAATAGGCTGTTGACTTTTTTTAGGATCAGGCACTGGAGAATTTTGTTATCATATTTCCATAGAGCCTTTTGTACCTGATCTAAATTTATAATTTGCTTTATCCGATTTTTAGTCTTTATCTCACAGGATGTCAGAAACAAGGTTGGATCTCACTTATAGCGTTTCATACAGACAAACCTTTAGAGCAGACTTGCACGTCATTCTTATCATGAGGAGAGCAATAGGCAAGGATTTAAGTCATGTTTCTGACATTTTGTGGCAAAGCTTAGCCAAGATTTTCTTAAGACTGTGTTCAGCCTTTTCTTCACCCTATAACTAACATGCTCTAGAGATAAGATAATAAGAAACCCCAATACCAATTAATTCATGTTTAAAAAATGAAAAGGAAATAAAAAATAGAAATCTGAGCATCTGTTCAAGAAAGTGTGAAATGTGACCCTATTTTTCCTAAACAATTTAAGAATTGGGTGGTATTTTCTTCTGAGTCGTTAGTGAATAGGTTGTAAATGACAATATCATTTACATTGTGTAGGATTGCTCCATATTTTAATTGTAGTCTCTGAGATACCTTGCAAAAACAAAACAGACACATATAGACTATCCCTTAAAACATAGAAGAGGACTGCCCATTTTGTTACTCAGTTATATTTGTAAGTAAGTTAGCACATCCAAAAGCAAATTAAAACTGAAAGTTTGAATATAAAATGATATGACAAATGTTTTATTTATTATTTTCAAATTTTTAAACTTGGCAGGCAGCCAACTAGATTACTATGTGAGACAGCTAAGCACAAATTGTGGGGTTTAAAATTAAGCAGAGAAAAAATTTAAACATTATTTGTTAATCAAGGTTTTCCATTAATATTTGAAATCTGATCATTGGCCTATCAGCAAAAATGATCAAAATTTTGATGTGATGCAGATATTTTGGGTATATTGGAAAAAACCTCTGATAAGTTTCCCAATGGTTTAACCACAAAGGATTTGATGGAATTCTAAATAGAACTATACTTTTTTTTCTGATATCTGGGAGTCTGAGTCTCAAGTTATCTTAATGTGGTTACAAAATTCTGTGCTTTTAGATTACCAAAGCACTTTGCAGCATGTAACTGCCATGTTTGTAATATTTTAGGAAAGTCAAACAACTTTTGAGAGTTCCACTATGATAGCTAACACATGATAACTTTTCCCTCAAGATAGACCCATATTTCCTCCACAATATTCAGTTAAAAAAAAGCATTTATTTTATTTTTATTGGAAAGTCAGATATATAGAGAGGATAAGAGACAGAGAGGAAGATCTTCCATCTGTTGATTAATTCCCTAAGTGACCACAATGGCTGGAGCTGTGCAGATCTGAAACCAGGAGATAGGAGCCTCTTTTTGGGTCTTCCACACAGGTACAGGCTCCCATGCCTCTTGGCTGTCCTCAACTGCTTTCCTGGGCCACGTGCAGGGAGCTGGATGGGAAGTGGGGCTGCAGGGATTAGAACCGGTGCCCGTATGTGTTCCTGGCACACTCAAAATCAGGATTTTAGTCATTAGGCCACTACACTGAACCCTAATTTTATAGCATAGTGGTTTCAAGATTTACTCTTGTTTTTCTCTTTGGTTTTATGTCTCTCTCAGTTTCAAAGCTTTGTTGTTAGAGTTCCCAGTTCTTAGATTCTTAAATTTGTTCTCTCTCTCTTTCTCTCTCTCTCGCTCTCACTCTTTCTTTTTCTCACTCACCACCCCCTCTGTCTCTCTCTTTCGAGCCCCCTCCCAACCCCTTGTGTGTGTGTGTGTGTGTGTGTGTGTGTGTGTGTGTGTGTGTGTGATTTTCTTCTTGGACTTGGCATATGCTACTCATGCTGACTAACGCATTCTTCAACAACAGGCTCCCTAACTTCTTTTTAATGATGTCATTTCTTGACAGTGGTGCACATTTGCCAAAAAATTTTACATGGCAGCACTTTAATACTTAAATTAATATGGGGAAGACTACACCATCTAAATTTTGTTGATATTTACCAAAGGGTTGGCTGTGTTTTTTTCTGTGATGATCTCCTTTTAAGTCTATTCTGTTCTGTTGATCTCTGTTTTTGTACCACTACTAGACTTTTAAAATTAACACTGCCTGACAGTACATCCTGAAATATGGTATTGCGATTCTATTAGTTTTGCTTTTACTGTTTCTAATGGCTTTGGCTTTGGGGTCTCTTGTGTTTTCAGACGAATTTTTGTGTCATCTTTTCTAGCTCTGTGAAGAATGTTTTAGAGGTTTTGATTAAGATCATATTGAATTAATAGATCATTTTCAATAAAACAGACATCTTGATGATGTTGTTCCTTCGACCCTCAAGCATGTCAGATTTCTTCATCTTTTGATGCCTTCTATGTCTTTGTTTCATGTTCTGTAGTTTTCATTTAGAAGTCCTTCATGTCTGTGATTAGGTTTGTTCCAAGGTTTTTAAGGTTCTTTTCTACTATTTTGAATGGGACTTATGTTGCAACACTTTTTCAGCCAGAGTTGCTTGTGTCTAGTAAAGTCATTGATTGACGTTCATTGATTTTCATCTTGCCAAATTCTCCAATAGATTGTTGGTTGTTCTACATTTAGAATCATGTCATCTGTGACTTGACTTTCTGTTTGGATTCCTTTATTTTTCTTTATTTTTTCCTTTCCTGATGGGTCTCTGCTTTTTATTGGAATATGAAAAGTGTTCTCCTCAACATCTATTTCCAAGCGTAAGGAGGGCTAAAAATTAGATTTTAAATTTGCAGACATTTTTCGGGCTTCAGTCATCTCACATTAGCTGCTACTTCAAAATAAATAACAATATCCAGTACCTGGGTCTGCACTTTATGTTTTACTGTAATTTTTTTAAATGTGGTTCTCACACCATAAAATTCACTTTGCTGCTTTGTACTAGCATTTTTAGAGTCATGTCTGCATAATTAATTTTAAGTATTTCCTCATAAGACTGCCTGCAAACCTATTATCACTCCCGTTATCACACTATTGCTTCTTGCAACCATTGATTTTCTTCTGTATCTACACATTTTCCTGTTCCCAACATCTCCCAAAAACAGCCATATATTATGTAGCCACGGCTTCTTCTGAGCATCAAATTTTGATGATCTTTCATGTAGTAATATGAATACTTCATTGCTTTCTATTGCTGGGAAGTATTTTAATATATTGTTACACCTCATTTTATTTATCCTCTTATCAGATAATGAACATTTGAGTTGTCTCCCATAAGCCTATTTTGAATAATCCTACTTTGAATATTCATATATAATATAAAACTACTTTCATGGATACATATATAGAAGTAGAACTGATGTTCCATATGATAAATATATATTCAGCCATTTGCTAAATTACTAAGCTGTTATCCAAAATGGAAGCATTATTTTGATTTCTTGCTAGTGATATTTTTGGATTCCAATTTTTGCACATATTTTCCAATACTTATTACACTAGGTATGTTTAATTTATACCCATTCTATATGCTATCTTTAAAAACAAGAGAGAGACGGAAGAAGATGGGGGTGGGAGGAGGAAATTAATATCATTGAATATTCTTGGAATTGTTTTTTAAAGTTATATTAAATATATGAAGACTAATTAAAATTAAAGATAAATAAAAATAACATACAAAATATAAGCTTTCTGGTAGACATTAAGTGATAGCTCAATGTGATTTTGATTTGTATGATCCTAATTAACAATGATGTTGCACAACTTTATGCAGAAGTATTATTTGTGAATCCTTATTTTTCAGAAATGTTCTTTACAATTCTTTATCTTTTTCAAATTGGTCAATTTATCTTTTTTAAAGACTTATTTTCATTATATTGGAAAGTCAGATACACAGAGAAGACAGAGAGGAAAATTTAATTTCCACTGATTCTCTCCCCAGGTGGCTGCAAATGCCAGAGCTGAGCTGATCCGAAGCTAGGAACCAGCAAACTGTTTCTGGGTTTCCCATGTGGATGCAGAGTCCCAAGTCTTTGGGTCATCCCCTACCACTTTTCCAGACCACAAGCAGGGAACTACACCAATAGAGAATCCAAGTGCATGCCAGGTGAGGACTTCAGCCATTGGACTATTATGCCAGAGCATCTTCTATTTACCTTTTAATAACTAGTTGTATGTCTTATTTACATATTTTGGGGGGAAAAGGTCACTACTGAGTTCATAAATTGCCTCCATTCTGCAGGAAATTTTATTTTGTTAATGGCATTCTTTGAAGTACAAAATTCTAATTTTTTTAAAGATTTATTTATTTTTATTGGAAAGACAGGTGTACAGAGGAGAAGAGACAGAGAGGAAGATCTTCCATCTGATGATTCACTCCCCAAGTTACCGCAACAACTGGTGCTGAGCCAATCTGAAGCCAGGAGCCAGGAACTTCCTCCGTGTCTCCCATGCTGGTGCAGGGTCCCAGTGCTTTGGGCCATCCTTGACTGCTTTTTCAGGCCACAAGTAGGGAGCTGGATGGGAAGTGGAGCTGCCAGGATTAGAATCAGTGCCCATATGGGATCTTGGAGCATGCAAGGCGAGGACCTTAACTGCTACGCCATCGCACCATGCCCCCCAATTTTAATTTTGCTGAAGCTCATATCATCTGTTTTTTGTTGTTTAACATTTTGGCATCACTTACACTTTAATATAATTCATATATATTTATTTAATTTATATATAGTTTAGAATATAATCTATAATTTATTTAATTTATTTTCCCAGCTTTATGAAATATAATTGACAAATCAATTTGTAAAAATGTAAGCTATATAGTGATAATGATTTGAGGTATAGGTAACTATGAAATGACTTCCATAATCAAGTTAGATACCACATTTGCCTTTTCATTTATGTACTTTTCCCCCTCTTATGGTGAAATCATTTAAGTTTTATTCTCAATAAAGTGTAACTTAAGATTCAACAAAGTGTGTCTCAATTGGCTGTTCCTCTTCCTACAAGTGGCTAGATCCCATATTGCCACTACTCCACTTCACCTACAGCTCTGTGCTTGTGGCCTGGGAAAGTAGCAGAGGATGGTTCAAAATGTTGGGACCCTGCACCCACATGGGAGACTCAGAAAAAGCTCCTCACTTCAGATCAGCTCAGCTCTGGCCATTGCAGTCATTTAGGAAGTAAACCAGCAGATGGAAGATATTTCCTTCGGTTTTTTCTTTTGTCTGTGAGTCAGGCTTTCCAATTAAAATAAATAAATCCTAAGAAAAGAATGAATAAATTATTAATATCAAATTATACTATATTGATATTATTAGGTTTAATTTAAAATATTTTTGTTGTTTATTTGAGAAACAAGGTGTGTGCACTGCAGAGGGGGTTCCTATCATCAGCTGATTGATTTCCCAAATGTCTACAAAGACTGAATACAGGAAAAAAGGGAATCCAGGAGCCAACTCTGGGCATTGGTACTCTCATGTGTGATATGTGTATTTTAACAGTTGTCTTAGCTGTTAGCCTATAGGTCCACTCTTGGGACCATTTTGTTCATTTAAGTTCTTCAGAATTTGAAATGACAGTTTCATATCACCTTCTTATTACTCATTATGTCTTGTTAATAAAAGTAAACAATTGCACCTGGTTGATTCATCACATTTATTATCTTATTCAAAAATCAAGTGATTAAAATAAGATGAGGTTAGTTCACACTAACAGTAGTAAGATAAATATACCTATTATTATTAATAAATGTCAGAGTTATAGATGAAATGGTTCCATAAAAGCATAAAAGCATAAAAGATATTCTCAAACACTAATCTCCAATTCTATGATTCAGCAAAGAATGAATATTTGAACAAACGTCAGTAAGTTATGCAAATGAAGCTCCACTGTACACTGCATGCCTGCTGATCCACAAGCCTTAATACTGGATTGAAGGGGTTCAGCGTGGTGGCTTGTTGACTGGGGTCCTCACCTTGCTGGAATGCCATAATGGTGCCAATTCGTGTCTTCATGGCCCAGCTTCCCATCATTTCCCTGCTTGTACTCTGAGAAAGCAGTCAAGGACAGCCCAAAGCCTTGGGACCCTGCACCTGAATGGGAGACCCAGAAGAGGCTCCGGGCTCCTCACTTTGGATTTATGCAGCTCTAGCCATTATGATTGCTTGGGGAGTGAATCAACTGATGAAAACTCTTTTTCTCTGTCTCTCCTCCTCTCAGTATATCTGACTTTCCAATATAAAGAAAATAAATATTAGATAAGAAGAAATAAAATGTATACTTTCTATAAGTCTTATGGGAATGTAAAAGGCCCATCACAATTTGGGCTGTTTTAATGGAAACGTGAGGTTCACCTTTTACATTCATTTGCCAGTAAAGGATGGTTAGGTTTATTCTGTGAACTGCTCTGATACACGTAGCCAACAATGGCTGGCACAAATTTTGTTAAAGTTTTCTAATATGGAATTTACTGAACTTCAAACACTAAAGTAAATTTTGATACAGACTGTCCTCAGTCGTGACTGAGTGTACACAAAGTCAGCTACTGTTATTGAATGAGTCCTGGGAGGAGCAGTTAGATTTTATTTTAAATTTTCAGGAGTTGTCTGAAACTATGTAGTCAGCTAGTATGATCAAAACCAAGGAAAGAGTTTAGATAGTTTCATCTCAAGTATCATAAAAAATTGCGAGGATAAATGATAAATTAAAAGCAATTTCTAACAAAAATTAAAAAAAAACCTGTGTTACATTTGGCTTCTTTACATGCAAAAATATAATCTGTAGGATCTCAAGCCAATTTAGTTTGTGTAGTATTGCTGTCCTTACATTGGTTTGGATACTTCATATGGGAAAATCACTGAGTCTTTGAACTCTCAATTATCAATTGCCAGGTGTAATAAAGTGCTGCACATACATAAGGGGACATTATGCAGTTTCATTATTTGGGTGAAACAAAATTGCGTGAGTCAACGCGTTGATTATGGGAGCTGTCATTGAGGATGTCAACCTCAGCAGAATAGCTCTCAGAACCAGTCATGTGCACCTCAATCTGCTGTTACCTCATGTGGGCTGAGATTACACTCCTAACAGCTGGTAAGAGTGATTGTCTTGGCTGTCTTTTGGCTCAGATGGCAATTATAGATCTAAAGGACAGAGTCAGCCTAACTGGCCACTCATAAGTGGAATCCCCTAGTGTCTAAGCATTTGTTTTCTCTTTTTTTCCAAGTATTGATGCTTTTGGTTTCTCCACCACCATAAATTTTAGTACAGCAATTCCAAATGTGTCTTTTTTCTGCATTCCTAACTATTATGTGTCTTTATGCCTTTGTTTATTAAAAATATTTTTCAGAGAGAAAGCAAGACAGAGAGAGGGGTGGGAAGACTTCCATTAACTGGTTTACTCCCCAAGTGGGTGTAATGGCCAGAGTTGAGCTGATTCAAAGCAGAGGTACTAAATGGCAGCCATACAGGTTGGTGAATCTTAAAGGTGGATGATTAGCATGCAACACCACCATGCCACCCCCAACCCTATTCAATTGTGAATATTTGACTATGTGAAGTTTTCATCCATATGCTGCCTCTTGCAGCACATTATTTTTATCTTCTGTGGCAAAACTCTTAGATCCTGACTCTCAACATACTATAGTCTTTAATAAATACATTTGATTGTATTCTCAGTATTTCTTTTTCAGATTTGTTTATTTGAAAGACAGAGTCGCAGAGAGCAAGTGAATTATCTTCCATCTGCTGGCTCAGTATCCATCAATGTCTGGAGCTGGGCTAGTCCAAGCCAGGATCCAGGAACCAGAAGCCCTACCCCACTCCATAGTCTCTCCTATGAGTGCAGGGAACTAAACACTTGAGAAATCCTCGCCTGCTTTCCAAGTACATTAACAGGGAGCTGGATCAGAATTGGAACAGCTGGGTCTTGAACTGGCACTCGTATGGGGTTATAGTACTGCAGGCAGTGGCTTTATCATTTATACCACAGCGTGTTGGCTCCACATTTAGTATTTGAACATCACCCCAAATTCAGTTTAGTTAACTTACATTTTTGCTTTCTCCCCTATTTCACCCTTTCTCTCCACCACCCCATTTTATAAAGGCAAGGGAAATAAATCATATTCTAAACTCAGAATTTAAAAAAATCAATTACAAATTTTCATACTGCTTATCCCAATAGATCTAATATGACCAAACATGTCACCAAAACTCTGGTCCTTCTATGACCTTCTTCTATCACTGTTCATGTGAAAGTGCAATGCATCATTATCCCATTTCTGCACACATCACAACTATAATAATCGTCTAAATAATTTTCTTAAAATTATCTTCTCACATTATCATATTAAAGATTTGAAAGTGGTTTTCCATTTTCTGAAAGATCAGCTCCATATCTTTGTGTCGATTTTACCCAAATGTTATTCTAACATACCGTTTAGATTCAAGCTAAGTTAAAATTCTCACTTATTCTGTGAATCGTGTTTTTTGATTAAAAATGAATTGGATTGCACAAAATAATTCATAATGATATTTTTCACCAAAATGGATGCATCTGAAAAACACCATGCTTAATGAAATAAGCCAGTCTCAAAAAGATAAGTATTATATATTTCTTTAGTATGAGAAAATTAATACATAATACAAAAGCATGTATAATGAAATAGACATCCTGTGATAAGATTGCCAGTTTTGACCCTTGTTAATGTTCCTGTCTGTGGTTTTCCTACTTCTTACTTGGAAGTGTTAAACTTAGTGGTGCATTAAGTGCATGACTTTATAGAGGGAAAATTATGTTGTTGGAAAAAAAATATGAAAGGAAGGGAGAAGATGGAGGCAGGAAAGTGTGGTCATCTTCTTGTAACTGTACCTGAGGAATGCATGAAATCTCTTTTCTTTGTCTTAATAAAAATAAAATAATTTGTAAAAATTGTGGGTTTTTTTTCTACTGATTTCCTTTTTAGAGGAACATGGAAAAAAGAATATCTTATTTTTATTGATTTTGCAAGATAATACCTAAAAGTATAAAATAACTAGGTAGAAATTTGTGAAATTAAATAGAAACATGCATTTTAGATACTCTGGTTTAGCTAACAGAAAACTCTTTAACTTCTTCCTCCTTGTAAATTAATGACCCTTTTAATATCCTCACGTGAGAGCTCATGTGCTACTCTAACACTACAAATGAGTGTTAAGTGGAATAGCATCACCCTTTTATAAGAAAAGATAAATTATTTTTATAGAATTATTACACATGTCTATGAGTTTTCTTTTAAGTAGAAGCTATGTACAAATGCATCTGTGAGTAATATATATATGTGTATATATATATATGTATATATATATACACACCCACACATACACATTACCTGTTAATGGTTTCTAGCTAACCAATATGCAGAATATCTTAAGGCTGAAGTCATATTGCGAATTTATTTCCATTAGCCATTAATCTTGCAAAAACACCATTTTTTCTTTTGTGAAATTGTAGAGCTATGGTAGGAATAGATTATAATTTTGGGGGAAGATAATTTTCATGTTCTTTTTCCTAGATATTTGAAAGTATCTTTATACAAGACTTTATCATATCAGAGCCTACATCTATTAGCTAACCAAAACAATATTTGTTTTTCCAGCATTTTCATGTTGTACCCACTTTAGGATATGGGTCTGAGGTCACCTAATTCACCAATGACTCTTTCTTTTTTGAGCCAATATCTTGTCTCACAGGTCTTAAACTGATTTAGTCCTTGTGATATTGATACTGTCCTACATCTTTTTCTTCTATGCTTGCAATCAAACCGTGTTGATCAAGCCTGACTATGCTCTCTATAAAATGAGCTTTGATGTTTTGCAACCAGGGAATCATGAAATTCAGATTTTTTTCTTTTGTCCGTTGTTCAAATTTATGTCACCACTCCCCTGATAGAGGGGCATGTTTTATTTTTTTAATATCTTTCCTTTTATATGTGGAAATATGTGAAAATAAATCATGTATCTAAAGCTTAAAAAAACTTATTCATTGATTTAAAAACAGGAAAAGAGATATCTTTCATCTGCTATATCACTCCTTCGAAGGTGAAAACATCAGAGCTGTGACAGATCAAAGCTAGGGGCCAGGAAACTTCATGATCGCTTACATGGATCACAGAGGCCCAATTACTCTGACAAGCTTCTGCCTTTTTTCCCAGGGCATTTTTTAAAAATTTCATTTCATGACACAGTTTCACAGGCTCTGGGATTCCCCCAACCATTCCCCAAGCCCTCCTGCCATACTGAATTCCTCCACATTGTTACAGCAGAACAGTTTATAAACAGTCATGATTCCTTGATTGTGGGCATGGACCATGCAGAGAGTCCAGCATCTTACTGTTCAGATAAATTCAACAATTTCATTGGGAGACCATCCTTGATCTGAAAGTAGAGTTGGCAGAATATTATCCCCTCCAATGAGAACCCACTACAAAACTTCAACAACAGTAAGAAACATGGACATTTATATCATCATGAAGTTAATTAACATGGTATTGAGTGACCAATATGTTAGAAAATGCAAGTTCTTAACCACACCCTGTAACTACTTCATTGATATCTCCATTTTAGTTTATACACAACCGGCTGCTATACACCTTAAAATGGTTATAGGGTACTAGTCAGCTGTTTTGTGTCTATTTTCATTTTTATATTTAGCAGCTAATAGTATTCAAGTGTGATTTTTACTGACCTTTGCAAATTTTAGGATAGTCCAAACAGACTTATAACTCTAACAAGCCATATGTTAATGATTGAGAAACAGAACAATTTTAGGAGGGGTGTGCAGAGAAATCTTGAATACCTTAGTGACTGATCTTTGTGTCCTACCTAGTAACATAAATGGGAGTCCAAGCTGACATTTTCCTGTCTGTTCTAAGCTTTCCTTATTGGTCTCTATCTGATCTAATTTTTGGGGGGCTCCGGGGAGACCTTGATAGTCATTGCAAGAGATGCTGGGGATTCAAAGTTGGAACTAAGTAAGGACCAGAGAAAGCTCCTCTCCTGAGTCCTGAAGGAAGCTTACTGTTCTGTTTCAGGACCGCTCAGGGCTCCTGGCTGTTGTTCCGATGACATTAGATCCTGCGAGGAAGGGTCTGGGTTTCTTCCATCCCATGTGGGAGATCCAATAGGAAATGGTTGACCTCAGAGTTCCTGACCTACGAGGGTACTCCAATTTTTTGTGATCCCCTTGGCAGTTGGGATATAGTCCGTGGTGCCCATACTAACAGTCGTTGGTGAGGATCTGGGAGTCTCCAGGGTTAGGATACAAGCCTCCTCCTGTCCTCTTGTTTTACTCTTTCTCAGTGCATTTTCAAGGAGGTAGTCAGAAGTTGGTCAACTGACACTCAAACCAAAACTGTGATATATACTGGCTACGCAAGTGTCAGTTTAACATACTCTACCACAAATCTATTCCCACTAAATCTATTCTTTCCAGTACAGTCACCCCTTTATTCTCTTTCTGTCCTAAATTAAATCACTCTCTAAATAAATTTTACAACTCTCAACTTCACATATAACTCTGGATCATATAGAAATCTCTGGCTTGAATTTTCAGTCATTGGCTGTATCACAAATGTTGATGGTAAATTATATTCAGTGTAAAGTCTGTATCATCTCATACTATTGACAGATATTGCCGTTAGTTAGAGACAGGGAAGACAACTGCTATATCAAATTCTCTTTGAAAAGAGTCCAGTCAATTTATACTGTATGGGAAACTACTTAAGTCAGTAAATGTTAGAAATAGCCTAATACTAGATTCTGTATACTAATAAATAGCCAATTATTTCATAAATAAATATTAAATAAGTTATCCATGCATAAATTATCCATAAATAATTCATACATAAATTCATAAGTCAATGGTAGTAATAAAAACACTAAATGACTTATTTTGATTTTCTGCATCCTTGTAAAGTACAAATTAAAATATATGTGAGGAATAAATTTCTAATTTTATCTTTTAAATACAAATATATCATGAAAATAATAAAAATAATTTTAAAGATCTTTGATACCATATTGAATTTCTGGTTCAAAGTAATTTTAATACTAGTTACTTCATCAGTATTCAGATAGAAGAATAAGTAAATATTTATTTATGTGTTTACTTTGAAATAATCTTTAATTTTGTTTGCATTTTCTATACATTTAATTGCCTAATAATTTGAGTGATAACTTGAATGATTCCAATGCATGTGTATATTTAATGCTTTCCTAGTTCTGTGAATACCTTTAAAATTAGGAAAGCAGTTTAAAAAGTCTAAGGCTCTGTAAGTTAGGATCATAATCAACACTCATTTGAAAGCTCTGTTTCTATGGAGACTTTTAATATCACATTATTTATCAGAGTCTGATTTCTGTAGAGGAAATTGACTACAAGTTTGCTATGAAGTGTTTACAAGAAGAAATGCTGGATACCATTAATACTTACAGGTAGATAAATCAGCACCAAGTACTTGCTTGTAATTAATATCTGGGACTGCACAGAAAAGTTAAGATGAATTTGATAATTTTTAAGAATATAAAAAAATGTATTCCCTAGATCTTAGGCGTTTGTTTCCTGTAACAATTCTGTATCCTCTATTCTTTATCTGAAAGGCGATAATTGGATTCTGTATTTGTTTATCTAGAAAGATTAAGAGGAAAACTCTCTGGGAGAATAATCTTCCAGTTTTTTGATAAAAACTATTTTTAAATGCTATTTCACGGCTTAATATAAAGAGATACTAACAGCTGAAATGGGGTCAGGTCTGATCATTTCCAGGCAGTTTATTGGGATTGGAGAGGCCCTTTCACCTGGCAAATCCTTTGGCTGAGTTGCTCAATTATATTCCCAGAGGCCATTATCCCCTTCACACTTAAAGATATGAGTCTCTTTTTATGGGAATTGAGAAGCAGATAGAAAAAAAAAATTCCTAATCTCCCATTGGTATGAGTGTTGGTATATGATTAATTCTTTGTTTCATTTATGTATTTAGAGTCTTTCTTTTTAAAAAATGTTTTGATTATTTTCCATGATACAGTTTTGTATATACAGGGATTTCCTCCATTCACTACCCACCTCCTTTTCCACTTCCCCTCTCACTGTTTCTCCATATTATAACAGCAGCATAGACCTCCAGCAACAGTTACAAGTTCAACAGTTACAAGTTCAATTGTTCTACCCATGTGCACCATGGCATTGTAGATGTAGACAAAGGCAGAGTTCATTTCATAATATCTAGACATATTTAACATTTCACTGGGAATCCTCCGTTTAGTCAAGGGTAGAAAACATATTTCAAGGCATTCTCACTTCCAGATATGTTCATGTGTAAATCTGGTCATTTCGTATTTTGCATGAATGTTGCCTTATATCAGAGAAAATGTATGATGCATCTCCTTCTAGGACTGGCTTATTTCACTGACCATTATGATCTCTAGCTGGTTGCAAATGGTAGAATTTCATTATGTTCAATGACTGAGAAGTATTCCGTAGATTAGATGTACCTCAATTTTTTACCCCTTCAGTTTTTAATGCACATCTGGATTATTTCCATGTCTTCACTGTTGTGGGTTGTGCTGCTGTAAATAGAGGATTACCGGTCACCTTCTCCTATGCAGGTTTCATTTCTTTTGAACTTATTCGCACAAGTGAGATAGCTGGGTCATACAGCACAATTTTCAGTTTTCTTAGGAATCTCCATACTGACATCCGTAGGAGTTGTACTAGCCCCCACCAACTGTGAAGTAAGGTACTTTTACCCCAGATCCATAGTTGTAAGTGTCATTAGTAGATTTCTGAAGCAGCCCTATGTCACTAGAGTTAGGTGAACCTCAATGTGGTTTTTATTTGTATTTCCCTAACAGCTAGTTGTGCCTGAACATTTTTTCGTTTGTCTGTTAGCCATTTGAATGTGTTCCTTTGGGAAATGCCTGCTCATTTACTTCACCCATTTCTTCACAGGGTTGTTAGTTCTACCGCTGTTGAGGTTCTGAAGTTTTGCAGGCACCTAGCGTATTAGTCACCTAACAGCTGTATAGTGTCTAGAGATTGTCTCCCATTCTGTTGGTTGCTTCTTCACTTTGTTGATTGTTTTCTTTGCCGTAGAGAAGCTTCTTAGCTTAATATAGTCCTATTTGTTTATTTTAGTTTGTCTGGTTTTTGTGACTTTTCTAAGAATTATTTACCAGTTCTTGTATCTTGTAGAGTACATTTTATATTTTCTTTTAATAGTTTAAGGGCTTCTGGGGACATATTTAGGTCCTTGATTCATTCAGAGCTGATTTTCGCATAACATTACAGAAGGAGGTCTTAATTTTTATTTCTGCAGGCCACTACCCAGTTGTTACATATCTTGAAGAGACCAAACTTTTCCCTGGGTTATTTTCAGTTCTTTTGTGAAAGGTTAGTTGGCTGTATATGCGTGAGCTAACTTTTGGAGTTTCCATTCTGCTCCATTTAGCTTCTCTTTTACTGTACCATGACAGACTATTTAGAGGACCACTGTCCAGTAGTGTGTCTTGTGGTCTGGGATTGTGATTCCTCCAGTTTGATTTTTATTCTTCATGATAGCTTTGGCAATTTGTGATTTCTTGTGTTTCCAGATGAATTTTTCTATCATGCTTTAAATACCTGAGAAGAATGTTGTTGGATTTTGATTAGGCTCAGATTTTGATGATATTGTTTAGACCAATTTGTAAAAATGGTAAGTTTCTCAATATTTTAATGCCTTGTTTTCAGGCCTACTTCCTTTTCATATTTTATAATTTTCATCTTACAAGTCTCCATAGATTTAGCTAAGTTTTTTACAAAGTGCTTAAGATTCTTTGCTATATTAAAGGGGACTGTTTTTTATTTATTTATTTATTTTTTATTATTTATTATTTTTAATTCATTAATTACATTGTATTATGTGACACAGTTTCATAGGTACTTGGGTTCTCCCCACCCCTCCCCAAACCCTCCCACCATGGTGGATTCCTCCACCTTGTTGCATAACCACAGCTTAAGTTCAGGTGAGATTCCCCCATTGCAAGCGTATACCAAACATAGAGTCCAGCATCTTACTGTCCAGTCAAGTTCAACGGCTTCTTAGGTATACCCTTTCTGGTCTGAAGACAGAGCCAGCAGAGTATCATCCCAGTCAATTGAAAGCTCCAACATACCCTCAGCAAAAATTTACATCATTATGGAATTAATTGACATAGTAATGAGTAACCAATATGTTAAAAGTAAATGCGAGTTCCTAGCCACCTTCTGTGACCACCTCACTTACATTTCAATTTTAGTTTATACACAACATATAACATTCATAACATAACATGTTATACATAACATCATATCATCTTAAATTAAGGCAAAGGGGACTGTTTTTACAAGTTTTTTCAGGCATGCAGTTGTTTCATATACTAAAACCATCACATTATGTTCATTGATTAATACCCTACAACCTGCCGAACTCGTCTGATCTCCAATAGTCTCTTCATTGAGACTCTAGGATTTTGTATGTGTACAATCATGTCATCCGTGGACAATAATAGTTTAATTCCAATATCCAATTTGAATTTCTTTAATTCCCCTTTCTTGCCTAATATCTCTAGCCAGGACTTTCAATTCTATATTAATGGCCTTGGGGAAAGTAGACATCCTTGTCTATTTTCAGGTCAAAGTGGGCGAGTTTCCAGTTCACATACAATATGGTGCCAGGGTTGGGAATTTCTTTGATCGGATTGTAGAATGTTCTTTATTTGCCTACCTTGCTTAGAGTTTTTAGCATGAAGTGGTGTTGAATTTTATTAAACACATCTGTTAAAGACTATCATGTGGTTTTTGTTCTTCAATTCTTTATGTAGTATATCACAGTTATAGATTTGCCTATGTTAAACCATCCTCGCATGGCAGTGGCAACTCCCATCTGGCCTGGGTGAATAATGTCTGATGTATTGTTGTATCTTGTGGTGTTTTTATTTATGTTACCTATAAAATTATTTTAAATTTTTGATTATTTACTGGTTAAGTGTGATATTTCAACATGTGTATGTGATATATACTGACCAAATCAGAATAACTGGTTTTTCTCTCTTTTTGTTTACAGTATAATTAACATGTAGGAACTTATCACTTCTAAATGCTCAGTAAACATATAATTGGATATTGTGAATGAGAGTTATCTCATTGTACTATATAATACTGATAACTTATTTTTTCTGTTAACTGTGATTTGATGACCATTATTCAATCTCTCTCTGTGTCATTCTTTTCCTCCTGGCCTTTAATAATTACAATTCAATATTTAAACTGATGGTTTTGCTTTAATATCTGAAGGAAGACATGCAGTGTTTGACTTTATGGATCTGACTTGTTTTGTTTAACCTAATATCTCCATTTTTGTGCAGAGGTAGACTTTTATTCATTTAATAGCTGTATACAATTTCCTTGTTTATATATATATCGCATTTTGTTTATTCTTTATTAATGTGCCCATTAGTTTCCTAGCTGCTCCATTTTTCATACAGCTCCGTTTGAATAGCCCAGGAAAGAAGAGGCACATGACCCAAGTCCTTGGGACCCTGTCCTTATGTGGGATTCCTGAAAAAGCCCCTGGCTCCTGGATTCAGATTAGCCCAGCTCCACCATAGCAGTCATTTGTATGGTGAACCAGCAGGTGCAATGTCCTTCTCTCTTTCTCCCCTTCTCTCTGAAAACCTGCCTTTCCAGTAAAGTAAATAAACCCTTTTTAAAAATTAATTCAATGTTTCTATATATGCAATATTTATGCTTTCATGCACCATATACTGCAGCAACTTTGGCTTTTTTCCAATAAATGTTTTTTACACATTTCTCTAGTATTAGGTAGCTGTATGCAAGTAAATTTTTTTTTCTGGATACTGTATTATTCTCTTTTGTGATTCATATATCTGCTTTTAGGCTTAGTACTAACTGAAGTTTCAGGAATCCTCTGAAGGTCTTGGAATATATTTTTCAAGATTAAAGGGAGACTATTATTAAACTCATGGAGCTTTTCATTGTGAGGTGGCAGATACAGTCAGATGAAATGAGGATAGATAAAAACATGTGAAATACACTCATGTATGGTAAGACATAGACATTTGTGACTCCTTAATGTGCAACAATAAATGAACGGCATCTTATTTATTTATTTATGTGTGTGTTATCAAATTTAATTCTTATCCAGTACTTGTATTTTATATCTGTGTCTAAAGCATGCATATTTTCTAGATTTCTGAGACAAATTTTGAAATGAAAAAGAGTTGGCATGATTTTTATAATTCTCTACTGCATCTGTTGGATTTAAATTGTTACACACTATCCTGCTTTAATAATATGTATTTTTGCGGGATGTTTGAGAAAATCATTGGTGCAGGTACACAAATATTTTATTAATTAAGATGGTCACGGATATTGAAAAGACTATAAATCCTATAGTATCATTCTCTATTATTTTAAGCTCTTCAAAAGATTTAGCAATAGATTATTTAGGCTTACAGTATATCTCAGGAATTTGAGTTTGATATCCATACAAGCAGAGACATTACAAATAATAGGATAAAAACAAAAGAAAAATGTAAACACCGCTTGTTCAGTCAGAGCAAGACAAAAAAAGTAGCAAAGGTCTCCCATTTAAAAATGCATGTGCAGTGATGCTGAAAGTCGCATTGAGAAACAAGGTCATCGCTAACAAAATAAATTGGTTCTGTTTTTCCATCTAAATATTTTTGAGGGATTTTAATTGAGGGGCTGGCATAGTGGCAAAGCAGGCTAATTCTCTACCTGTGGCTAATCTTCTACACGGAGCCAGTCCCTGTATGATCCAGCTTCCTGCTTTTGGCAGAGGATTGTTTAGTGCTTCTACGCTTGCACCCATGTGAGAGACCAAAAAGAAGCTTCTGCCTTCAGGCTTTGAATTGGTTCAGGTCTGACAGTTATGGCCATTTGGAGAGTGAACCAGCAGATGCAAGGTTTGCCTCTGTTTGTCTCTGTTTCTCTGTGTAAACCTGCCTTTCAAATAAAAGTAGGTAAATCTTTTTTAAAAGAAAATATTAAGTTTAAAATTAGCATTAGAGAGGCCAGTAATTTTATACCTTGTTAAATACCAAAAAATATCCTTGGTTCTTGAATGTATGTGTGTATGCTTATGTGTGAAAATGTGTTTTAAATTTACCAAATAGAAATTATTATTCATGGTGAAGACATATAGCTGTGTAAATACATTTAGGTATTATTTTATTAAAATACTCTTATGTTTACATTCTTTTTTAACATTTTATTATTATTATTATCATTTTATGATATAGTTCCATAGGCTCCTGGCATTTCCCTTATCCCCTTCCCAATTTCCTCCCCCCACCTAGTTCCTCTATATCATTACTAAAATATAGTTCTTCATACACAGCCATATGTCCATCATTGCGGGCATGGACAATGGCAGAGAGTCCAGCATCCTATTGTCAAGATATAGTGAACAGTTTCACTGCAAGTCCATCTTTGTCTGGAAGTAGAAAAGCATACTACATCGTATCCTCACATCTGGATGCTAGTCTCCATTTCACAGTTACCATACATCCCCTTAAATGAAAAGTCATAATACAAAATCAGCAATAAAAAGAAAAATAGAAATTTACAATGCCATAAGGTTAAATGACATGTTACTAGATATGACAGTCTACATTACACAGCTACTCTACATCACCTTAAATGAAAAGCCACAAAACAAATCAGCATCAGGAAGAAAAAAGAAATTAACAACACCATGAAGTTAAATAACATGCTACAAAATGCCTAACGTGTAGCTGAAGAGATGACAATCAAGAACCTTCTTGAAGAAAATGATGCCACTGCATGATCCATGAGTCATTGAATGATTTAATCAGAAGAAAGTGTTTTGAAGAGATGAAACTAACAGAAAACACCAAAATCCATGCAATATAGTTTCAGCTGATCTTTGTTGGTGAAGTGTGTCTCTTCTAGACAATAAATAGAGGTATTATTTTAAATCCAGTCTACTAATCTATGACATTTGGTTGAGCTTAAGCCATTTACATTCAGAGTTTAACATGTATGGATGGTACTTTGGTCCTGTCATTTTAGCAATGGGTTGTTCATTGGTTTAGTCTTCTGTTGTCATTTTAGTGGCATGTTCTTCCCATTTGCCTTTTGTTTTGCTGGGTGTTATTCCTCTTCTCTGTCAAGAGAACATCTTGAAGTATCATTTGTAGGGCAGGTTTGGAAGAGGCAAATTCTTGTAATATTTATTTATTATGGAAAAATTTTATTTCATTTTCGAAGACAAAAGAAAGCTTTGCTGGATATGTTATCCTAGGGTGACAATTTTTTTGCTTTTAGAATCTGGAATATGTCCCTCCATTCTCTTCTTGCCTGTAGAGTTTCCTGTGAGAGATCTCCTGTGAGTTTAATTGGCATTCCTTTATATGTCAATTGATTTTTTTTCACTAGCACATTCAGGATCTTTTCCTTATGTTCAATTGAAGAGAGCTTGATGATCATATGTCTTGGCGAAGATTGCTTTTGATCAAGCCCGTTGGGAGTTCTGTGCCCCTCCTGGATCTTGTTTCCTAATTCTTTCTCTAGATTAGGGAAATTTTCCTTAATAATGTCATTAAATGCATTTGCAAACTCAGCTTCTCTTTCTGCACCTTCTGGGACTCCCATAACTTTTATATTTGGCCTCTTAATAGTGTCTTCCAGTTCTTGTGTTCACTGAGTCAGAAATGAGTTCACTCCCAGCTCAGCGTATGCTCAGTCCCTTCCCTTGCCTTTGCCTCCTTATGCAAAATGGCGCCCAATTCAGCACTAGGGGGCTGACTGGGCTGTGAAATCCACGTTGTTCTGGCCCTGCCTGTCTGGGTTCTGCTGCTCTGTCTCTGCTGCTGGTCAAATCAAATGGACCAGCAGGATGGACAGTTCTCTGTCTGGCTTTACCTCCCAAGCTTGCAGTGAATGTCCCTTCCCACCTGGTTGCTGGTGGAGTCCAGGATGCTGGTGGAGTTCAGATCACTGTTCGCTGAATGCTGCTGGAGTATCAGTCACTGCCACATCACACAGTTGTGTCAACTGCTTTCCCATGTCTGTCAGTCTCCAGGTACCCCTCTGCTGTTGTTCTGTCCTCTCCTATTTCCTTGAATATGACCTCTCTGCTTCATCCTGATTAAATGTTTTTCTGTCCATTTAAACTTGTCATTACCCTTATTCTGCCATCTTGATTCTCCAAAAATACTCTTATGTTTACATCCTATGAAGATAATAGAATATTTATTAAATGTATCACACAGTCCATTAAAACAAGAAGCTAGTACTTATTAGGGATTTGTAGCAGGTGGGGTACATGGTTTATGGGTTTAATTTATTTATTCAGTTACATACTCATCTATTTCTCCAAACTTTGAAATTTGAATAGAGAGAAGCCAAAATTTAATATGAAACCACGTAATTTTTATTTTGTTTCATTGATCAGATAGTGTTAATTTTATTTTCAAATAGAAATAAAAATCAGAAATTGTTTTAAGGTGAATATGTATGACCCTTACATAAATACCCTTACTTGTGAAAATGCTACTTTTTAGGACCTTCAAATCAAATGGGGAAGCCAGCAGCACTGATATTGTAGGAAAGTACCCAATACAGATGGGGAAGCAATGATTTTTTGTTTTTTTCCAATAAAACTTTAAGACTAAAAGTAGCCTTTTAAGAGCCAAACATGCAAACCTAAAAATATAAACTGATGACAGTATTATCATAGACTACTTAGAAACTGGAAAGAATCATCTGTAAGTGTGAAGCCTAGTGTTTGTTTTGACAGGGCTGGAAAACTGATAATTCCTTTTACTAACTCGTCTTTCAAGGCAAATCTGTTTGTTCAAAAAGGCTTCATTGAACCTCATTTAAGTCAGAACTTCACAGTTGTGTAACAACTGAAAATGGAAGATGGTTTACCACTGCCTGAGGCTATCTTGTAAACTATATATTCCTCTATAACCTTCCCAAAGATGTTGTTTCACTAAGTTGATACTGGGAAATGCTTGCTTTATCTATGAGATACACCTGGAGATTCTCATGAAATTAGTGTGTAGAACATAATTTGGGAGTTTATGATTTAGTCTTATTGTTATGTAATTTGTATCATTGTACAGAAGCTTGAAATTGGAGATTTAAGTAAAATCAATCAGTGTGAGTATTCTTAGTCTACCAGTGAAAAATCAGCTTAGTTGAATGTCAAGATCAATTGAGTGTTAAAAATCAAATTGAATCTGTGGGAATTGAGATTTCCATGCCATTGACATTAGCTTTCTATCTTTTAATTGACGTTGCTAAAAGAGAGGACTTCTTGGGTCAGATACAAAGACATTATTTTCTTATGACATAGCAAACAAAATGAGCTCCATGTTTCTGTCTGTTCGTCTTTTCAACCCACAATTCACAGGGATTGCATGAAACAGTATAGTTAGCCCCTGAGTTTGTGTAAGTGGTAGTTATAAAAATCAACCTAACTCTTGCTGTGCACGGAAATAGTATATTCATTTTTCTTAATATGAAATAAGCTTAACCTTTTTTGGGAGGAAGCACTATCTTTATTTTCAAGGCCATTTATTCTACATGCTTTCTTTCTTTTTTTTTTTTTTAAAGATTTATTCATTTTATTACAAAGTCAGATATACAGAGAGGAGGAGAGACAGATAGGAAGATCTTCCGTCCGATGATTCACTCCCCAAGTGAGCCGCAACGGCCGGTGCGTGCCGATCCGATGCCGGGAACCTGGAACCTCTTCCAGGTCTCCCACGCGGGTGCAGGGTCCCAAATCTTTGGGCCATCCTTGACTGCTTTCCCAGGCCACAAGCAGGGAGCTGGATGGGAAGTGGAGCAGCCGGGATTAGAACCGGCGTCCATATGGGATCCTGGGGCATTCAAGGCGAGGACTTTAGCCGCTAGGCCATGCCGCCGGGCCCTCTACATGCTTTCTTAAAAGTTACTTTGGAAAGAAATTCACAATACATGCAGAAACATGAAAGGTCCATTGAGAACTATCTCTCATCAATAAAATTTCCATTTTTGCAATTTTCAAATAGAATATTTTATAAATCATAATCCCATAGAACTGTCTCATTTCTATGCTCTATGTTTACATGTGCCATATTTATGCATGAAGAATAAACAGATCACAATCCTGCATCATGATACTTGATAACTGTAGCCTGCAATTTAGTTCCTTTGTAATCCTGAGTACCACAACACACAGTTAATTTGCTTCCTTAATATATTTGTAAGGTATATCTGCAAGTTACATTTAGTGAGGCAAACCCCTCCCTTAATTCTTAGTTTACCAAGTATCATCAAAGCTTCTCATTTTTAAAAACAGATTTGTTTATTTTTATTTGAAAGTAATATAATGCAGAGACAGAAGGGGAATCAGGGCAAGAAGTTTTCTGTAGGCCGGTTCACTCCCCAGTATGGCCATAATGGCCAGAGATAAGTTAGTCTGAAGCTGGGAACCAGGAGTTTCTTCTGGTTTTCCATGTTGGCACAGAAGCCTGAGGATTTGAGTCATCCTAGGTCTCTTTCCTAGGTCTCAAACAGAGGTCTGGCTCAGAAGTGGAGCAGTTGGAACATGAATCTGTTCCCATGTGGGATTCTGTCTCTGCAGTCACAGGATTACCCTAACCACACAGTTTCTTTTATTTTCACAAAGGCAGAACAACAGCTACAAAAGATTTCTAGTTACTTCATCCCTGCCCAATTGATTTTACTATTGAAATTGGAGATCCTTAAATATAAGCCAGATCCTCAGAATATTCTTTCCAATTTCTCTAAAACTGGGAGGTTTAAATCTCTTAATCATCAGAGACATATCTTTATTTCTAACTTTTTATATTTAAAGACATGCAGAAAAATCTTAATTTTTACCACTTTCCTGTAATATCCTTTAAGTCACAGTGGTGTATCATAGATATTTTACTTTTCCAGTGGTTTTTTTATATTGTTGTTTGCCCTTAAGCATAATATTTCTAATCCAAAATTGAAATGCCAAAAAGATGGGCACAAAGAATGCTGGAAAACGCTATATTCAATGTATTTTTCTTTTTTTTCCCCCAGAATTACCAGGTTTTTAAAATCAATTACAAAATGTGTTCTTGTCTGATAAAGTGAGAGATGTTGGGCCTGGAGCTGTGGCCTAGTGGCTAAAGTCCTTGCCCTGAACTCCCAGAATCCCATATGGGCGCCGGTTCTAATCCCAGCTGCTCCACTTCCCATCCAGATCCCTGCTTGTTGCCTCGGAAAGCAGTTGAGGATGGTCCAAAGCCTTGGGACCTGCACCCAAGCGGGAGACCTGGAGGAAGTTCCTGGCTTCTGGCTTCGAATGGATGCAGCACTGGCCATTGCAACCACTTGGTGAGTGAATCATCTGATGGAAGATCTTTCTCTGTCTCCTCATCTATGTATATCTGACTTTCCAATAAAAATAAATAAATCTTTTTTTTAAAAAAAGAGTGATAGTTGTTGGGGAACATTCCATTACAATATTGGCTTTCTGGTGAGATTAATATTTAGAACTCACATGGCGAAAGGTAATATGTTAGCAATGTGATAGATAAGAGAAAAACAGAATGAATATGCACAAAATCAGACTTTAAAAAGTTTATAGTAGCTACAAAACAATTTTTTGTACAAATTTTTATAATGCAAAAAATGATTCATTGTGGAGCATTTTAGTTTTATATGACAACTGTAGCAAATTAGGACCTGTAGAAAGGACAGTTTTTCTCCTTCATTTCTCTTCATTTCTTGAAGTCAGAATTGCAAAAATAGTCTCACGAGGCTAAAACCAGAATGTCCACACCGTGATGCCCTGTCTGTAAAGATCATCACAGTTTTTGTCTTGTGGTTTGTTGGTCCATCAGTTATGTAATTAAAGCCTATTCTGCTGCTGTGTCATTTTCTCTGGCTTGCCTTTTCTATTTCCCAATAGTAACATATCTGTAACCTTGTAATTACATTGGCTTGATAGGAATCATAAGGATTAACTCCTTGCTTATCTCAAGTTTCTTATAACATCATGTAAATTTATTTTCCCATGTAGGATAACACATTCATTGGTTATGGGGATCAATATATTAATGTATTTGGTGGCCAATTTTTTTAATGATGCAACAATATTTATTTTATATATATATATATAGCATTTCATTGTATAACAACATTTCATAGGCTCTGATGTTCCCCCATCCCCTCTCCGTGCCCTCCCCCAATGGTGGATTGCTCCACCTTATTGTAGTATTACAGTTCAAATCCAGTTTTGTTTCTTTCATTGCAAGCATGTTCCATGCATAGAGTCTAGTATCTTATTGCCCAGCTAAATTCAGCAGTTTCTTGGGGAGACCAACTCTGGTCTGAAGACATAGCTGGCAGAATATCGTTCGGACCAATTAAAAGCCATAACATAACATCAATAACAGTTTCCAACATTATGGGGTTAATTAACATTGTATTGAGTGACTGATATGTTAGGCAATGAGAGTTCTTAACCATATCCTGTGACTACTTCATTAACATTTCAATTATAGTTTGTATGCAACTGGCTTCTATCTTAAATTGGCTAT
The DNA here is from genome assembly GCF_030435755.1 of Ochotona princeps. NCBI lineage: Eukaryota > Metazoa > Chordata > Mammalia > Lagomorpha > Ochotonidae > Ochotona > Ochotona princeps. The sequence continues at coordinate 69,885,403 of NC_080834.1, forward strand.
AGGATACTATTCAACTGTCTTATGTCTATTTTCATTTTAGTATTTAGCAGTTTATTGTGTTGAAGCATAATTTTTACTGAACTTGGCAGATTTTAGGATAGTCTAAACTGGCTTATACCTTTAGCAAGGCACGTGACATCAGTTGAGGCATTGAACCTTGTTGGGAGGGGTGTGCAGAGAAATCCTCCATACCCTAGTTAGGAGTAATTTATTTTTGTGTCCTACCTAGTAAGGTATGTGTGAGTCCCCACTGATCGTTTCCTGTCTAGTTCTAAGCTTTGCTTGTTGTTCTCTGTCTATTCTAATTTTTTGTTGGACAATTTAAACAAGTCATATAGAAGGACATGCATTTTTACAGACTTAAAGCATCAGTTCTGACATAGTTTTTGGCACAGTAGTTGACTCTACCCACATCCCATTTGGAGTACCTCTGTCCAAATCCTGCCTCTATTTCTCATTTCAGATTTTTACCAATATGCTCCTAAAAAGAAAAAAGTGGTCGCTAAGGTACATGGAATTCTCACAGTACGATCCATTTTAAAACTGGATCCCACCCCAACGTTTAGGGCACCTGGGGAGTGAACAAATACATAGAAAGCCTCTGTCTCTTACTCTCTATTAAATAAATAAAAGTAAATAAACATTATTAAAACTAATATTTATATAATTTTATTTAGGCATATGTTGATTTGTTACCTGAAAAACAGTAATGAACTTACCTGAGTTTTACAAATAAATAATTAATGAAATAGTGACCAATAATTTTTACATATATGGTGCATTTGCAAGTTACATTATATATATATATAAATTTTTTAAATTTTCATTGGAAAGTCAAATATACAGAGAGAAGAAGAGACAAAGAGAAAGATTTTAAGTCCAGTGATTCATTCCCCAAGTGGCCGTAATGGCCAGCCCATCCAAAGCCAGGAGCCAAGCGAGCCAGGAGCTTCTTCCAGGTCTCCCACGCAGGTGCAGGATCCCAAGGCTTTGGGCCTTCCTCTACAGCTTTCCCAGGAAACAAGCAGAGAGCTGGATGGGAAGCAGAGCTGTGGGGATTAGAACTGGTACCAATATGGGATCATGGCTGTGCAAGGCGAGGGCTTTACCTGCTAGTCCACAGCACAAGGCCCCCAATAATTTATATTTAATATGAAAAATATACAACATAACTATCTTATATTTATAAATTATTTGTAAATACATTTTATAAAATAACTAATAGAATTGAAGTTGACCACTAAGAAATAAATGAAAAAAAAAAACTTTGGGTGGGTCTCAGGACGGTGTGTCTCATGCCTGGATACCAGAAGCCAGCCACCACGTGCATGTGGTGAGCTGTCCCCAGGCCTGCCTGGGCTCCCTTCGGGATGAGTACACCAAGTGGGCAAGTCTCCGTGGCTGGGCAGGTCCAGGGCCGACCCACCACCCTCTTTGGGCGGTGAATGGGATTGGGGAGGGGCGTGACATTGGGACTGGGGGTTTAAACTTCCAGCAGCCTGCCAGCTGCTGATGGGTCTCAGGACAGCACGTCTCATGTCTGGATCTCAGAAGCCAGGCACCATGGGCCTCCCAACACCAGTAACTCCTCCTTTGAAGAACCTGTAATCACTGAACTATGCTGACCATCAAACACCAGTCCATGCAAAAGCTATGGCTCAGGGCTTGTCCAGCAGAATCATATCCTGTTACCTGATATAATAATGGATCAGGAGAAGGGTCACATTATGCAGGGCCATTACATTAACTAGCACTCGAGAACCAAATCCGGGGGAAGATTCTGTGAGTATTGTGTGGGCCAAACCCTGTGGAAATTCTAACCAAACTGGTTAACTTATGAGTTGCTGTGGTGTTGGACTAAGACGGGTGTGACCAAGGAGCCTGCCATCAATCACGGGTAAAGGAACCCGCAACAGTCTGGACTTGTCAAGACAGCAGCACCTGAATGTACATCCTGAATAGGGTGTGGGGTGGGCCGGACTGCAATGCTCACCAGCTCATACAAGGCCAAATGGAAGGCCAGACTTCACCGGAACCTGGCCTAAAACCCACTGGCATGTATGAGAACTGGGTTTGGGAGTGGATTAAGTGGAGGAACTTGGAAAACTTCCCTGGTGAGTCATAGCTTCCACTGGTGAACATGTGGTCCAGACCTGGAGGTCAGACAAGCTGGGCAAAGTAGCTCCAACAGCTGGGCAACGTGTCAATTGGTAATGGAACAGGGTGTACCTGGCAGAACTGAGCAAGCCTTAGCCCACAAGTGAAACTAGAGACCAGGATGGAGCACAGGTCATGCCAAGATAGGCTCTTGCACCTACTGGTCTGCATGAGCCAGGAACCCTAAGCCACAGTGTCTAACCAGAGGTCGTGCCAAGCTGAGTCAGAGCAATCACTGGCATGTATGCGATCTATGGCTGGGAACAGGCCTGGTTGGGGAGCTAAGGGAACAACCCTAGCTGGGTGGAGGTTCCCACCAAGGGGCACACAAGCTGGAATGGAGCTGCTTTCTGGTCAGGATACAGTTGTAGTCTCCCTTGGCACAAGAGTGGACTGGGGCTGGATACACCGAGCTAGGCCAGACTCCAACACCCTCTGTGTCCTGGAGGACCAGGGTAGATGTGGGACGGACTAGGCTGGGTCTCAACCCCCTACTGAGCCATGTGTGTGCTGTATCTGGGTATAGACAAGCCATGGCTGAGCTGAAACATCCAACAGCAAGGACCAGTTTGGGTTGAAGGCCAGTCAGGAAAAGCCACTGTTTCTGCTAGGACAGGAGGTGAACTGAGTAGGGCTGGCTCATGGACCCCCTAGTATGCGCAAAATCTGGCATTGGGAGAGGTTCTGATGGAGGAGCCTGGGCAACTCCTCTGGCAGGACACAGTCCCTGCAAGTAAGCACAAGAAACATGATAGGAAACAGCCCAGAACAGGCCATGGAAAGTGTCCCACTGACATATACTTGGCATGGGTCGGGGGCAGACCAGGCTGAATCAGTTCACATCATCCACTGGCAAATCCGAACACCAGAACAGAGTGTGGGTCAAGCCAGGTTCGGTCGCAACGAAAACCAGTGCACAGCACGGAATGCCAAGGTGACGTTGCCTGTACCGGATGTGACTGCAGCACCCATTTAGCACACATGAGAACCAGGAAGAGAAGGGGCTGAGCTGGAAGGGGAAAAAGGGGAGGATCCCTTGCCGGACAGCTTCTCGCACTGGAGGGCATGAGCTGGGATGGGGGCAGACCAGACTAAGCAGGGCCACAACACTTGTGCGCCTCATATGGACTAGATCAGGGAAAAGCCAGGCTGGGCAGATTATTCCTACTGGTGCAAATAAAATTAGAGTGTGTGAGGGTTGTTTGGGCTTAGTCACAGCATCAGCTGGCAGAAGCTGGCACTGGGGTCTAATTCTGTCAAGTCAAACCTCAGAACTACCTGGAGAGTGCATAATCTGGGAGTGGGAGAGGCATGGGAGGGAAGTAGTAGGCTCCTCCCTCTTGGGTTACCACCCCCAGGGAAGGGCACGAAAACCAGGGGCTGGGATGGCTAGACAGACCCAACAGCATTTGTGTGGGCTTGATAGTGGATCTGGTTAGATGGAACTAAGCTTTAACACCCACTGACATGAATGAGAGCCAAATGGGATGTGGGACAGACTGGACTGGTCTGCCACACATACTGGCCAACTGGGGTGGGGGGGCGGGCCTGGTGGGGGTTATTGTGGGTCGCTTCAGCTGGGCTGCAGCCTCCACTGGTTTATGCGAGGGCCGAGTATGTGCTGGGCAGAACCAGGCTGGACTGCACACCCATTGGTTCCAGTGGAAATCGGGGCTGAAAACAGAACCAACCCAGCAATTGCAACCCCCAGCTGATCGGAGCGATGTACTGTGCCAGGCCCTGTACTTGCCAGTACATACAAGAATCTGGACTGAGAACACCTCAGAGAGAGTTTCTTTGGAGATCTCCCCAATGGAAATGCTGGACTCAGAACCCTAACCAAGAAAAGACAGAGGACAGAACAGCTCAATCAACCATCTCAGCTATATGTTGGCGGCAAAATACTGGGCAAACGGAGACTCTATGATGGACTATGTCAATTAGTAGATTCTTCAAAGACCTCATCGTGCTTGGAGTGGCAAGATTGGCAGAGATTCATAACTTTTGAACTATGAAAACCACTTGAGCAAGAACTGCGGAGCATGTCCTACATACGGGACCTGGGCTAGGTGGGAAATGGAGTGGGACTTCTCCCTTATTATCCCCCTTTAAACATGAAGGAAACAATAATAGTCTTACCCACTTTCCTTTAGCTCTTGAACCTTTTACCCTAACTATGTAAAGATTGTCAAAAATAAAAAAAAAAAGAAAGAAAAGAATAGTGGAAAAAAAACTTTGCTTTTTCTAATCCCCTCATGAAGCTGAAGTGTTAATCCATCCAAAATAAGAGAGCTCTTTGAACATGGTTTCAAGACTCTAGTGAAAACCTGTGTTAATGTAACAGTAGTTGACCTTAAAATAGCTCAATATAGCAGCCTATGAACTTACTGAATGGTTATTGGCTTCTTAGCTTGTTTGCTAATAGTCCGTTCACAAGTTCAACATCTAAGATGACACTACAGCCCATACCAAAACTTGATCATAATTTCAAAAGGAGAAAGAAGCAGGTGAGCCTCCCATCACACTGCGGTAATGTTTTGACACTAGTGTCTTCCCTGAATTCGAAGGACTGGAAAGAGCATACTCTTGAAACTTCATTCTGATGTCACCATGTGTTAGGAATGAATATTCATATTTTCTAGTTCCTGACATGCTGTCATGGTCTCATCAGTTATTAAGCAGTGACAGCATGATGTTGTTTTGATGATTCCTAACCAAATGCTGTAATGTGGATTTGAGCATCAAAGTTCTATTTCCTGACTAAAGCTAATTTATAATTTAATGGCATTTAAAAATAACATGTAACTGATTAAAATTACAGAAAAAATGGAGTGATACGAGAAATAAATATATGTTTTGATCAGATTTAAAAACAGAATATTATCTTCCAATAAAGTAAGATAAGGTTCACGCTTCCATCTGAAACAGTCAAAAAACAAAACAAAAACAAAGCAAAATGTGTAAAACAATGGTTTTTCTAAAACATCAGTCAAGGAAATATAATAGACTGAGTAACAGGAAAAAATATGGTGTAGTGTCAACATTACTCAAATTGTACTCTTTTGGGAGCAATTTTGGATAACATTATATAGTAGTGTTCTCAGAAGAAGACCACAATATTCCTAGTGAACTGGAGCTGAGCATCCAGGAAGACCAAAATAACTCAGGTTCTAAAACGAGAGTGGAGCATAAGGAAGAGCTGTGCAGACAGTCCTGAGATCTAGCTTAGTGCATCCAGCCAAGCAGTGATTAACATTTGCTTGAGAAAACTACCTTTGCAGAAAGCAGCCCCAAAGAGAGCCATAAGAACAAACCCCGCCGCTCCCTTTGGGGTTTCTTTCTCCAGACAAAGGTAGTTTCCTCAAACACTATGTTAAGAAGAACAATCCCTGCTGCGCTCACAGGAAAAGGGGTTGTAATTATTCCCAGCAGGAATACTGGGCAGCTTCATAACTCAGGGAAAATTGAGTAAACAGAAGTTGGTAATGCTTCACTAGAAAGGAGTAATTAGACTCAATCTGGCACCACTCAAGTGTTACCAACTACATCTTAAAAAGTGACATGAAGAAGTTAAAATTGTTTCTAGAAACTCAAATTTATTCCAAAAATAAGTTTCAATTGCTTACAATGACAGAAATTCCTAACATCTTACAAAAATTATTAATTATTGGAAAATCAGATATACAGAGAAAAGGAGAGAGAGAACCGAAGATCTTCTATCCTCTGATTCACGCCCCTAGTGGCCGCAATGGCCGGTGCTGAGCCAATCTGAAGTCAGGAGGCAGGAGCTTCATCTGGGTCTCCCACGCAGGTGCAGGGTCCCAAAGCTTTGGGCTGTCCGCTACTGCTTTCCCAGGCCACAGCAGGGAGTGGGATGGGAAGTGGGGCTGGTGGGATTAGAACCAGGGCCCATAAGGGGACCCAGCACATGCAAGTCAAGGACTTTAGCTGCCAGGCCACTGGCGCCAGGCCCTTCCTATCTTCAAAAGAAAGATTCATGCTATGTACTATTCAATAGAGAATTTCTATAGATGAGAAGAAACAAGAAGTTGAAACCTATCTGTAAGGGACCAAGTTTTAAAAATTTTCAGTCAAAACAAAAAAAAAAAGACACCTTAAAAGAATTAGATCAAATATTATAGATGAAAACAAAAATACATGAGATTAATAGCGCACTGCGTGAATGTCAGGCATTTAATCTGGAGGCAAAGACAACTACATTCTACTTTGGAACATGGCGGGCCAATACCCAGCTCTGTTCTTCACTGTAGTTTTCTGCTGATATGAATCCTGGACACAGCGTTTGATGACTGTCACTCTCTCGGGAAGTCTGTATTTTCAAGCTTATGGCTTCAGCTTGCTCCAGCTTGGCTACTGTGGTTAGCTTTAACAGTGAACCACAAAAGGGAAGACCATTCCACACCTATCATCTGTAGCTATCTTTATGTGTTCTGTATCCTCCTTATGTACATATAGAATCTATACTTAGATCATCTGCATCACAGTTGCACAGTGCATTAAGTTCTGAACTTCCTCATATATGTCTATATATATACACATATGTGCATATATATATATATATATACATACAGATTTAAAACAGAATATGCTCAAAGAAGTACTTTTTAAAATGATTTTTGTGATTTTGATATAATTGATAGAATCAAGACTCCTAAGACATCTGGCAAAAAATTATTTAATGGGAGGTAAGATATTGTTTTACATTAGAGTTAATCCATTCAGATTGAATATTGTATTTTGGTTTCTGAAAATAGTTCAAGATATACGTGGAAAATACTCTTAAATGGCAAGTGTTTTGGTTAAAATTGTTTTGAAATCTGTGTATTGCTTTTCATAATACACATTTCCTATTAATTAAAAAAAATTCTTTAAATAACCCCTTTAAATGACAATAAGAAATAACCTCTGGGCCCGGCTTGAAAGCCCCAGGATCCCATATGGGCGCCAGTTCTAATCCCAGCAGCTCCACTTTCCATCCAGCTCCCTGCTTGTGGCCTGGGAAAGCAGTTGAGGACAGCCCAATGCATTGGGACCCTGCACCCGCGTGGGAGACCCGGAAGAGGTTCCAGGTTCCCAGCTTCGGATTGGCGCGCATTGGCCCGTTGCGGCTTACTTGGGGAGTGAATCATCGGACGGAAGATCTTCCTCTCTGTCTCTCCTCCTCTGTGTATATCTGGCTGTAATAAAATGAATAAATCTTTAAAAAAAAAAAAAAGAAAGAAATAACCTCTTGGTTTCTGGCATGGTGGTCAATGGTTAAATCCCCACCCTCCAAGCACCAGGTTCTGGTCCACATCCTGGCTGCTGCACTGCCCAGCCAGCTCTCCTTGCCTATGGCCTGAGAAGGAAGCAAAGATTGATACAAAACCTTGGGACCCTGCACCTTCTGACTTCAGCTCAGCTCAGCTCTGGCCATTCTAGCCATTTAGCGTTCATTCAAAACCTAATCAACTTTAGTTCAAAGTTACTTCAGATCCTCTTATATTTTCATACAGTTCCACTTTGTGGTATGTTCTAAGTAAAATCAGTTGGTTGCCAAACTTTATTTCTTCATTTATATGAGCAATGTTGTAAGGCTATTTATTTTGAAAAACTAATTCAATTTTTGAATTATCACAGATGGTACAAGTAAATGTTGTCAAATTGTCATAATTATTTTGATATGATGTTTTATATACCACGCGGGAACATAAAGGTTTTTCCTACCCCAAAAACATGTTAACATCAGTGTCAATATTGCCCAGTCTGGTATGTGAGAATGTGGTGACTATAAGGAACTGTGGCGGGAAAAGGAATTAATTGACTTTGATGTTTAAAATGTTGAAATACATGTATAGTTATTATAATATGCATTCTCACATGTTATGGGAATTTTATGTAACAAAATAAATTCACACTAATTTTTCTTGAAAAAAATGAAGTTACACACACACAGAATGAGAAAGAGACAGAGAGATGGAGAGTGCATCTCAACTCCATCTGCTGCTTACTGTCCAAGCATCTATGCTAGTACCAGGCTAGGCTGAAACAGAACTGTAGATAGTACTCTTGTGTGAGTGACAGGGACACAACCAGACCCCAGTGCACAGTCCTCCAGGCTCTGCAGTAACAGGAAAATTGGACTGAAGAACTTGAACTAGGAATTGAATCTAGATGCTCCCAAATGGGCATTTTATCCAATCTGCTGAACCATTGAATTCACATCTTTAATTGCATTTTCTCCTGAATTTTAACTCATCCTTGTGTGAATATGTGTTTATGTTGATCTATTATAATTTTGAAATACAACATTGCAAAAAATTATTATGAATGTGGTTTTGGACGCCACTGCTCTTCAAACTGTCCAAAAACATCTGGATGAAAATATGTGTAGGATGAAAATAGTTAACAGAATTGTTTATCCATTTAAAGGCAACACTTAAGATTGTCAACTGATTATTATAAATTAGATCTGACAAAAGATGTTATAATTAGTCATGATATTTCTGCTGTTCTGTTCATTTTGCTTCTCTGAGGGAATTTTATAAAATGACTTATTAATAAGAATGTATTCTATTTTACCATGTTAAAAGGAAAACAACCTTGTTAGTATTATCAACTGATAAGCGTTATTTGAATTTTAAGGTTTGGAGAATCCTGATTATTCACATGAATTAATTTGGAACCAAATTAGCAATTGGAATAAACTGGAAATTACATATTTGTGTTTAACAGATCTTGAGGGCGGTGTTAGGGAAATAAAAGGTATGATGGGAAAATCAGCAGGGCTTTCTATGTCTACTTTAGTTTTCTTACTTAGTCTGAATTTTATCGACAGGGAGACTGTCATCATTCAAAAACTAATTAAGACAGCTATTGCATGACTTTTTTTTTTCTTAAGAGCTACTTTTCTCATCAAAGCTCATGTGGTGCTTTCCAACCATTTTAACAGTAGACGTTAGATGAGGACATGGGATGTGTGCCTGGATGGATTACTGAGGGTTTTTTCCAGCATTTTGCTAACTTTAGCTTTCAGAAGTTATACAAGGCTATGGATTTTGACAAGAGATATAGGGGAAGACAGTGGCAAAGAGTAGAGGGAAAGGGAATGGAGGAGAAAAGGACAGGAAATAGGGGAGCATCCTTCATCACTGTTTCAGGAATATGCTCCAGTGCTCTGCGTCTACGCTGATGAGCAGCACGCGTGCAGATCTGACCTTCAAACACAGAGCAAGTCATTCTGTCAGTCTCTTTTCTTTGTCAAATCCTTCACTGATTCTGCTTCTGTGGCCAGCTGAAATCTGCATGAAGCCAGCGTTAGTTCAGATCTGGAATCCAACGATTAATTATAATATTCCTATTGAGTGAATGACACTGAGAGAGCTATTTCTGTAATGGCTACTGTCACTGCTCCTGTAGAGGTCAAAGTCCCTTCAACCTTCCTTTTCAAATGAAAATGTTTGCTATGCTATTCTGCTGCTTATATGATTCTCTCTGTGTGTGTATATATATATATGTATAAAAGTATACATATATATGTATATATTCTGTATATATATGTATATATGCAAGCACACACATTAATTACCAAGATGTGGTTATGTTATTTGACATAACATTAAGCAATGGCATTGCTTGTAATAATTTAATTTGGAAACTGCAATTTTATATTGATTCTATTTTTATTTTTGTAAGATTAGAGCAGTAACTTGAAATTTAATGAATTGTCTTAGTTTTGTCTGGAATCCCACTTACATATGATTTCAGAAATCTAAATAATTTTCATAATAGGAGCCAGAAATTAAGAAACTTGTGCCTGGTCACCAACATGGGCATTAATTGTATGCTTTAAAGCCTGTTAATGTTTGAACTATAATGCACTGGAAATATACTTACTCATTTCTGGAGACCCTCCTACTGTTTAAATTCTAAGGTTGCACAATGTTTTTTTTTTTGCTCCTATTCTCAAAAAATCTGGCCTGTTACCATGTGATAGTATTGTAATATAAAACTCAGAGTATAACTCAACGAAAAGAGTACTGAATAGGGAACCTCGTTTACCAAGCAGCCACAGGAAAGCAATAGGCATTTATGCTCCTTATCTTTGTCTATGACATGAAGAAAACGTCACTTTTATAGTAGTATTTCTACCGCTGAATTAAGATGCTTTTGGGAAAAAAAAATCTCCATTAAAGCCAAATTTCTGAAACTGAAAGACAGTGATTAATTCAACGAACAGTTTTTAAAATATCTTAAAATCTCTAATTTGAATGCTGGCTTTATTATTATTATGTTTTTATCACTATGGAAAAGCAGAAAAGCCATCTACGGAAGTCTTCATTTTTCTCTAGCACTTACGGATTGTGTATTGATGAATACAGATTGGATTTTTTCACTGCTGATTTTTAAAGGCAGATTTAAAGACAGGAGAGACAGAAGTTTTTTTAAAAAAAATATTTATTTATGTTTATTGGAAAATCAGATACACAGAGAGGAGGAGAAACAGAGAGAAAGATCTTCCATCCGATGATTCACTCCCCAACTGGCCACAATGGCCAGAACTGAACCAAACCAAAGCAAGGGACCAGGAGATTCTTCTAGGTACCCCACACAAGTGCAGGGTCTCAAGGGTTTGAGTCTCCTCTACTGCTTTCCCAGGCCACAAGCAGAGAGCTGAATGGGAAGCAGGCCCATATGGAATCCCCACAGATGCAAGACAAAGAATAACTGGTAGGCTATGGCATCAGGCCCTCTCTATTGACTTTCCAGAGATGAAATCTTTTCAATTGGATTATTTGTTCTGACCTGATCATTTTGGTTTATAGTTTAAGTAAGCCCTCTTCTTACTCCAAGTCATTCATCACATTCTTTGTCAGACAAAGAATTATTTGTTCTGAGTTGCTTGCAGTTTAAATAATTTTTTTTCAAATTATCAATATTTAAATATTATAGATAGGCATGTAGATCAGTAAAGTTGCAAAAATGATTTAGAGTTCCCATGTATTACATATGTAGATTCTGCTGGTGATCATAGTTTTGCATAATCATAGTGCAATGATCAAACTAAGATAGTAAATGGATATACTACCAATAACCAAATTACAAAACATAATTTTACTTTTTTCTGATAAATGTATTTTATCTTCCAGGATTCAATCCAGTATTTACATTCCATGTAGTCATCATGTTTTTCTAATTGTTGAATACATATCTATCGCATGAAGCGTCATGATTTTTTCAATTTTTGTAAGCTGTTAAAACAGCACATTCATCTATTTTTTTAAAACTTTATTTTTATTGCAAAGTCAGATATACAGAGAGAAGAGTGAGGAAGAGCTTCCATAAATTGATTCATTCCCTAAGTACGCATTATGGCCAGAGCTGCACCCATCCAAAGTGAGAAGCCCAGAGCCTCTTTTGAGTCTTCCACATGGGTGCAGGTGTCAAGGCTTTGGGCTATCCTGGACTGCTTTTCCAGGCCACAAGCAGGGAGCTGGATGGACACAGGACTGCTGGGATTAGAACCTGCGCTCATGTGGGACCCAGGTGCGTTAAAGGGGAGGACCTTAGTCTTATGCTGTACTCCCTTCAATATGATTGGTAGTGGTAAAAGTTAGAACCACTGTTTTAGTGGAACTAATTTTTCTTTTTTTCAATTTTTATTATTTTTAGGGATATTCTGTGAAACTAATTCATTGTGGTGAGCAAGCAATGAAGCTTTTTTTTTTTTTTAATTTAGTCTATCTCTCCTCTGTTAACCCTGGAACCCAATGGAGTAGGGAGTAAGGGAGTCATGGGAGGATCTAGCTCAAATCCGTTACTAGGTATAAAGCAGTGTACCCACGGGCAGCATTTCCTAGGAGTTAAAAAACCTTACAAGAGATTAACTTTGGTGATTTTAACAGGAGACTAAACATAGAAGTCGCAAACAAAGCTTAAGTGTGCTTTTCTTCTCCAACTTACCATTGAAATACTTAATATCTCTGCATTATTAGAGAATTAATGGAACTAAGTTTCATTCAAGGAAATAGAATAAGTGAATATATTGTAAAGAGACAGTGGAAAACAAAATGAGTCACATCTTGAACATAAGTATATAACAATTCTCTAATGTTCAATGTATTCATATAATTTCAACAAAAAAATGACGACTTCTGTTTTTATGACTACCACAGTATCGCTCTTACTGCTTTCAATTTTAATCATTGTAATTAAGTAAATAATTAACCTCATACTTGTATCATATTCAGGATGTTCTTCTGCAATAATAAATTGTATAAATGAAATGCAAAGGCAAATCTGTGATTTTACAATGAGAGCTATTGTCTTAGTTACTGCCTTCTACAGTGTTGTCACCTGATTGCATACACTTCTTCTTTTTCTTTTTCTTTTTGTTTTTAAAGATTTATTCATTTTATATACACAGAAGAGGAGAGACAGAGAGGAAGATCTTCCGTCCGATGATTCACTCCCCAAGTGAGCCGCAACGGGCCGATGCGCGCCAATCCGAAGCCGGGAACCTGGAACCTCTTCCAGGTCTCCCACACGGGTGCAGGGTCCCAATGCATTGGGCTGTCCTTGACTGCTTTCCCAGGCCACAAGCAGGGAGCTGGATGGGAAGTGGAGCTGCTGGGATTAGAACTGGCGCCCATATGGGATCCCGGGGCGTTCAAGGCGAGAACTCTAGCCGCTAGGCTACGCCGCCAGGCCCACACCTCTTCTTTTTCAACTTCTGGTACATATATCCACTTTTTAATAATATATCCTATTCTTAAATGTATTTAGGCATGTTTCTAGATTTCCTCTTTTAGTACACCATCTAAATTTGAATGCGTTCTATTTATAATATATACATGAATTCATATGAAGCTACTTCAAAAAGTTTGTATGACATTAAAGATAATTTTAACTTAATTCAAAATAATTTTATAATTCATGTATCCTTTTTTTCATAAAACATTTTTGATGATCTTTTTGAAGCTGCCTCATATGTGATTATTTCAAAGTGAAAAAGTAAGGTTAGTACAGATGTGCTATTTTTTGGAGTTTTATTTTTTTTCTCCACATTAAGATTTTGACTATTGAAATAAGGAACTAATCTTAAAGTTTCTATTTAATATAATGTACAGCACATTGCCTAAAAGTGGCTAAAATATTCTACCTAAACAAATAAATGTTTTACATTTACTTGAGTAAGCACATAAAATTGTGAAACAACAAAATCCATCTTTTGTCCAGCGAATTTGACATGGAATGGTGATTTGAATTTTTTTTGTCTAGGTAACTAGCAACTGCAAAGCAAGCAAAGAAGAAAACGTGAAGTAACTGAAGTTCACAGGTCTAGATTATATTGATTTTATGAGATGTAGTTATATTTTTGAAGAAATATGTTTAATGATACCTAACATTTTCAAATGCAAGCATCTTTTAACTAGTAAGCTAATAATGAATATTTGCATCACATTATACCATTTTAAAAGAAAAGACTTGAAAAGTATCACAGTGCTTTTACAGCATCTACATTTGATTAACACATGTATTTAGGGCTTATTTCACCCATAGCGCCAGAACGAGGCATAAGTCTGTTAATCATATTCCATCCCCTGTCCTCGGTGGGTGGTTTATTAATGTACATAAGTCCAGGCAAACAAGTCACAGATGACTATTCTCAGTTCAATACTACCATTGAAAGAAAAGAAGAAAGACATATTAGTGGGTCTGGAGCACTAGGGGCCTATCTTACTGCACCAGGTGGTCTGAAAATGAAAACAAAGTGTCAGGAAGAACGCAGGGCCAGAGGGAACCAGGGATTCAGATATCATCATTCCAGCCTCTGAATCCAGCCGTGAGCTTTCAGTTAGGGATGTCAATAATGACAGTGAAAATGAAGAACAGCTCAAGTTAATACTGCTTGAAATTACAACTGAGCATTTTGAACACTACATGTATTTCTTAGGAATACTTGTGAAATAATTCTCAAGCCACATTGTTTACAATGCTGCATTGAAACGGATGACTGTGAATATATATTTCATTTGCAAAACAAGGGGTTTTTTTGAAGAGAATTCAGATGTGTATTCTGAGCCTCTGAATTTTATGTGTCCCTGATGGAATTATGCAATGTACTTGCTTAAAGTATTTTTTCTTAAAGATTATTTATTATTTATAGGTCATTCTTAATGCTTTGTTGTTTTTTATGGATTTGCATATAACCTTTCTTATCTCCTACAGGAATTTTCAAAATAAAGCTGATAATTCACAACTTAAAATTCAGTGTTTATTTATTGTTAATTCTCTAATTGGGCTGAGAGAATAATGTTAAAATATATGGGCCCAGCACAATAGCGTAGTGGTTAAAGTCCTCGCCTTGACATGCCAGGATCCCATGTGGTCGCTAGTTCTAATCCCGGCTGCCCTTCTTCCCATCCAGCTCTCTGCTTGTGGCCTGGGAAAGCAGTTGAGGACGGCCCAAAGCTTTGGGACTCTGCACCCACGTGGGAGACCTGGAAGAGCTCCTGGCTCTTGGCTTTGGATTGGCTCAGCTCCAGCCATTGCAGTCACTTGGGGAGTGAACCATCAGATGAAAGATCTTCCTCTCTGTGTCTCGTCCTCTCTGTATATCCTATATCCGCCTTTCCAATTAAAAATAAATAAATAAAGCAAAATAAAATAAAAAAAATCTATAGAGTTTTCTTGAAGTTTCAGGCAATAAAGTATATATATATATATATATCTTTAGATACACTTAAAGATGCATACATATGAATATACATTATACATGTGTGTGTGTATATATATATATATATATATATATATATATATATAAACATTTAGGAACATTTGTCATGAAGCACAACTTTCAAGTAGAAACTACCTGTTTTACCACTGAATCCTTAATAGGTCTTTCATGCTTGGCAACATGGAAAAGCTCTAGAAATAAAAAAGCAGAAATAGAAGTGAAAGGATAATGTTTGCTGTCCTCAATGGTTGTGGTTTAAAACAGAGTGATGGTGTAAGTTTACATGTAGTGGTGGTCAAAATTCTTGAATTAATTTTACTGTGTTTACACTCAAGGCTAGCCACAATAAGCTGTGTTATTGCAATATTTGGTAAACATAGGAGCTGTAGACTGAATAAAAAGAACTGCAAAGAAAAATACTGAAACATTTATTGATTTCAAAAATGAATGCAAAATATGTGACTGGAAATGCACACGAATGCATTGTCTCTGTCTTTCTGAATCTTGAAATATCACCTTTGCTTTGTCTCTGCCCTGGTGTTTATATTCTTGACAAATGTCAGTCCCTGTGACAGCAACACAAGCAACCTCTGCATGTTGTTTGAATCAGTAAAACAGACAAAGAAAAATAGGTAATGACAAATAATGAACAATGATGATTGGTTTTGTGCTTTATCTTTTGTCAAAAATGCTTTTTCCCTTTGGTCTCGCGTAAGTAGTTTAGGCTACGAAGCAATTGCATAGTATCCCATCAAGTGATAAGACTGTATCTAGCAGCTATGACAGCAAAATCAGGGAATATCCATATCTTGCAAAAACTGTTCTGTTACAAACAGTATCATCTCAATATTTTGTCTTATACTTTCTCAGTCAAAGAAGCAGTGATTGGTTCTGGTCAGTGAAATTATGAGTTTGTGTGCTTTAATACATTTGTATATGCTGCAGTACAAGATACTTTATGCTTAGTTTATAGCTTAAGGACTTATTTTATGCAATGTTAAACAAAACGGGATTCAGAACAATGCTAACTTTTACTATTTAGTATTTTTCATTGAGCTTGTGAAGATTTGAGTAATGGATGTATCATCGTGTGAAAAATACAAGCCTGAAAGCAGAATATTTCATGATAAGAATATCAGTTTCAATTCCGTATTGCATCCAGCAAGAGTACAATGATAATGAAGGCTTAACAGGAACAAGTTGGAGTTACTTTGTAAAAAAGAATAAAGCATATGCTTCCTATCTTTTTAGAGTTTCCTGCATAATAGAACTTTCTATCTGATCCTTCTAGATATGATTTTGAGAAATTGTTCCTAAAAATAGTGTGCCCATGCAACTATTCATGTCTGTAAGTTCTCAGTGCCCAGCTCTGTTTTCAGTAATCACTGTAACTTCTGATGTTCTTCTGAATATTCCAATGATGTCTGTGATACTATTTTCAGCCTGAATTGCTGAGTCAGACCAGCCTAAAATCATGTGTTTGTGTGTGTTTGATTAAAAAACAGTGTAAATATATTTTCTCTGTTAAGGCTTCAATCCCAGTTAATTCAAAGAAAACCACTGTGTGTAGCCTTGTTTCTCCTTATAGCCAATAGCAAAATGCAAGGGGGAAGCTACATATTTAGAAAAGGATCATTAAAGTGAAAAAGACTAAGGTGTGGTTTCTCAGAATTTCTCAGTATATGTTGACTGCAAAGCTGCCAAAATTAATTTATTGTCCTTGAAAAAATGCCAGAATAAAGCTGTCAAAGGCTTACATGGACAATTTTCTATAATGCTTCAGAAGGCTTAAAATATATAAATTTTTGGTCATACCTAGCATTTGGACATACGACCAACTCAGTAGAATCCAGAAAATGGAAGGGTCCAAACCAAGAATTATTTGTGGGAGAAACTTAGGCATAATGAAATACATTTGTGTGATACTCTTACCCAAAACACATTTGAAATTCCATTTTAGCAAAATGACTCCCAGCTTGTGCCTTTAGGGCAGCGAGAAGAGAAAAAAGAAAGTTCTGAGTCTCCATAATTTCTACTGTTGGAAAAACAGATGATAAGATTACTAAGCAGTACACACAGGTTATGCTTTATGTAAAATGAGGAATTATTTTAAGAACAAAGCTGAGAGCCCAGAAGCATACCTGAAGGGAGAGTATTACTCTGAGGACTTGATATGGTATTCAAACTTCATATTTCAAAATTGTTGCAGGCTCTGATACGATGACTCAATTGGCTAATGCTCTATCTTACAAGTGCCAAGATTTCATGTAGCCACTGTTTCCTAACACAGATGCTCTATTTCTCATCCAGCTCCCCATGCATTGTCTGGAAAAACAGCAGAAGGTAGTCTAAAGGCTTGAGAGCCTACACCCACATCGGAGACTAGGAAAAGCTTCTGGCTCCTGGCTTCAGATTGGCTCAACTCAACCTGTTGTGGCAATTTGGGGAATGAATTGGTAGACGAAATATCTCTGTCTCCCCTATGTATAAATCTTGTCTTTCCAATAAAAAAAACTGAATCTTTAAACAATTGTTTCAGATGGGTAACGACACCTTTTTTTCCTTTTGTTTTTCTTTCTTTTTAAAATCAAAATCTCCTCAGAAGTTCATATACTCCTAGGTACATTAAATACTTAATTCAGGGTCTTTGAGATCCCATTATGAATTTCTGGAGCTTTTTCTTCACATATGGAGCAGACTAGGACAGGAATCTCTCTATTAGGTTTTCTTCTATGTTTATTTAAGCCTCTAAGATGGTATGTGTGTATATATACAATTAAAGTATCAATTGAGTGTTGTGTGAAGGTGGAGAGATTTTCCTCTAGCACTTGAATGATTTGAATACAGCTCTTTTAACCCCTCTGTAACAGACAATACTGTGCTTTCTCCTCCAATCATCTGTGGGATTGTTACCATGCTAGATAGCGTCATTCTGGGGAACTTTCTTTGAGCAAAGGGGAATTGCACTTGTTCATTGATCGTGATTTTAGCTACATGTCCACGAGATAGACACAATAAATCTCCTAAGTTTTTCAGGTTTCTCTATAGCTGCACTGCTTTGTGATTTTTTTTTTTTAGCATTTTATCAATTAGTAGATTTATAGTCTGTCAGGTTACACCTTCTGCAGGGAATCTTTAAATCGATCTGGATCATTTATGATTCCACCCAGACCTCAATCTGCCTAACCACTGGAGAAAGAAAAGAACTTGTATTCAAATAGGTTCTTGCATTCCAGACATTTTCTGAAAAGTAATAAATTGGTATGAGTCTCTGGCAGAGCTAAAGTTTGATGCACAGAGGACAAACTAGGTATGGGGCTGCTAAGCCAGAAGTCTTTGTAGTCCTGGAGGAGATCAGGTTACCACAATAGACGAGTCACTATGACAAACTATTACAGAGTTCTGTATTGTCTCATTTTACAGAGAAATCATGGACATAAGGGACCACAACCCATTTTCCTGCTTTATAACAAGAGATCTAGTTAAAGAATGGTTGCAAATAATGCTTCCCTCTGGATACCAAATTTTTCATTCTCTTCATTTGCAAACATGTCAGGCAACGATCTAGTAAAAGATCCAACATTTTTCTTTAATCTCTGCGGGTCACATGAATATTAGTTTCTGAGAATGTATCACAAAGGAGTACCTATTTAGATGGCTTATTTCCCATCTGGAATGAGAAGATAAAAGCAGAAGCATGTCACAGGTTTTATTTCTCCTGAGTTTAGACATCTCTCAAAATTTTGTTTGATAATGTAACATCCAGATGTACATTGGAATCTACAGCGAATGGTGAAAGATGCAGGTGTGACTGGCACGCATTACAAATGCTTACTTTGATTTCCACACCTGTAAACTCGCCATCAGAATGTATCAAATATATATCCCAGGTGCCTTAAAACTGGTTTAATTTATACCATTGCTTTCTGTCCATACATAAAGAGAAATAGTTTTATTCTTCTTAAATCATGATTCACATATTATGGTCTTAATTAAAAAATGAGTCTTCATAGTAAGATATTGAACAGAAGTGCTCTGAGTTAGAGTTTGCAGGGATGGCACCAATGCTGGCTACCACTAAAACTGGTGACTAAGCAGTTGAGTTGCAAAGCAGCATGGTGGGGGAATAAAATTCTCCCCAGAACCTGAGATGTGGCTATGTAGAAAGGACCAAACAGAGGTAGACATTTAAAAGATGGAAGGAGGAGAAATCCAGACACCATGGCGGAGGAATTATCTCCAAAAGTCCAGGTCACCCTGTAAACCGCACCTAAAGAGGCGAGTAGATGCTTACGGTGATCTGTGACTGCAAAAACGATATCAAAGTACTAGCCCAAAACTAACTACACGTTTAATGAAATACCCAGCTTCTCCAGTGTAGTGAGGAAGGCAGAAAAAAAAAAGATGAAAAAAAAGTCTGTTGTAACGTAAGGAATCATTGGGCATTGTGGCATGGATCCCTTGGCCTTGCTCCAGCCCACACTCAGTCTAATTCGCAGGGCAATCACAGCTGAAGGACAAGCCAAGTGCAGTTTTCAGCTTAACACCCCAACCATTTGTCTGAAATCCAGTCAAGGAGGCTTTGGAAAACACCAGAGTGTTGCCATGGCCTGGATTTCACAAATATTCCAAAGCTTTCTTTCTGTTTCACGAGACAGGACAATGAGCAAGAAAGGAACTGAGCCGAGGGAACAATATTCCTGGAGCTAAGATAAAAAGAAGAGCATGGAGATTCTCGTGTTACAACTCAGGAAAATTTTGAAAGAGCAAGTCAAGGAACCTGAGTCTGAGGTAAAGGAAGAAGTCTGAGGCTGTTGGGACCGTTGGTGGACGAACGCATGATCTCCTTCCAAACCATGCTGTTTCAACTGTGCCATTCCCAGCAGAAAGTCCTCTGCTCATTCTAACACCCTAACCAGATTCAGATTCCACAAAATCAGGGGTGGAACAGAATAACCAACCAATCACAAGTCAGGGAATATAATTCTGTCGCGCCTACTCTTGTGATAAAACTCAACGTGATGCATTTGCCTTCTCTGTTTCAGCTGACCTAAGTGCCTAGAAATCTTTCCAACTCCTCAAACCTGGCGGCCTCAACTCAAGGCACTGTCAGTGTCTGCTGAGGTCACCTGTTCATTCATTGTCATGATTTTTATCTGGACACTCACATAATGGAGACAGCAAAGTATTACTTAGCCCTATTTTACAAGAGCACTAGTACCAGATCTTAAGGCTATGCCCTCATACACTAATAACTTTCCAAAATTCCACGTTTCAGCACCGTTACCTTGAAGATTAAGGTTGAAATATTAATTTGGAAGACAGTGTACACAGGCAGTTTATAGATGAACTGTAATCAGTAATAATTGCTATGGTAAAGTTTTCATATTTGCATTTTTTAAAGATTTCCTTTGTTGTAATTATTCATTCAGGCATGAGTGTCATCGGCCCCTTTTCTCTAGAGACTTCAACATATTAATTAACTTAGATTGAAATAATATATTTATTTTACATTCTCTAATAGTTCCAACATTCATGTATATCTCTGTATCACTTTGTTTTTTGGACAGTTTTTCCCCATGGTTGTTTGTGTGTTTTCCAATTTCTCATTGCAAGCCATATTTTTTATGTAAGAATACAAAGGATTAAGTGTATAATGTCAATGACATGTGTGAGATTTTGGGGATAAGCTTTTCATGTAAGAACTAAGCTATTCTAGTTATAAGATTAATAATAATATCATTCTTACTATATCACTCTATCAACAATTTCAATTTACTCTAAATATGTTTTTTGTTGAGTAAGAGAGCTTATTTGCTAGAGTATTTTAATGTAGAGTTGTTCCATTTTCTGGTTTAGCTCTTCTTTTCACACAGCTTTGTCAAAAAAGAGATTGCTTGGGTCCAGTGCGATAGCGTAGCAGTTAAAGTCCTCGCCTTGCACGCGCCAAGATCCATATGGGCACTGGTTTTACTTCCAGCAGCTCCACTTCCCATCCAGCTCTCTGCTTGTGGCCTGGGAAAGCAGGTGAGGACAGCCCAAAGCCTTGGAACCCTGCACCCGTGTGGGAGACCTGGAGGAAGTTCCTGGTTCCTGACTCCAGATCGACACAGATCCGGCCGTTGCAGTCACTTGGGGAGTGAATCATCGGATGGAAGATCTTTCTCTCTGTCTCTCCTCCTCTCTGTTTATCTTTGTAATAAAGATAAATAAAATCTTTAAAAAAAAAAAGAAAAGAAAAGTATTAGGTCTGGCAGTTCCATTAATAGGGGCTAGGCAATTGCTTATGCCCTATATTTGATAGCTCTTTTTCTTATGTAATGTGATGCTGTGTGACTTTTAGCTTAATTTAAGCTAAAAGTGAAATTTAAGATAATGTCTAAAGCTCAATATGATCGAGAAGAGAATATTCTTTTTTTTAAAAAAAATCTATTCATTTTTATTGGAAAGTCAGATATACAGAGAGGAGGAGAGAGAGAGGAAGATCTTTCACCTGATGATTCACTCCCCAAGCGGCCACAATGGCTGGAGCTGAACCAATCCAAAGCCAGGAGCCAGGAGCTCTTCCAGGTCTCCCACGCGGGTGCAGGGTCCCAAGGCCTTGGGCCTTTCTCGACTGCTTTCCCAGGTCACAAGCAGGGAGTTGGAAGAGAAGTGGGGCCACTGGGATTAGAACCGGCACCCATAAGGAATCCTGGCACGTACAAGGCAAGGACTTTAACCACTACTCTATTGCACCAGGCCCGAAGAGAATATTCTTACACATACAATGTAAATCTGATTTTAAATAAGTAAAAATCTAGCATTTCTGACAATTTAAGGTTTCTCTGAAGATTATGTTAAGACTGATATCTTTATTATCCCATCAAAGGAAGAAGCCAGGGTATGTGATTACATATTGTTAATACTGTAGTTGTCATAAAAATAACATCATAAAGACTTTAATTGGGACAAAAGAAAAGCATGCCTTTTCTTCAATTTCTTCAGGTTCACTCTTTATCTCCCTGATTGCTGAAAATGGATATTCTTTCCTAGAGCATCATAACTAGTTTTTATTTGTTCTCTACGCATATTGATATTCACATTCAACATGAGAGTAGATTTGCTTATGTATTTTCTGTTTTTTAATTGTTAATGCATTTAATTTAATAGA
The DNA here is from genome assembly GCF_030435755.1 of Ochotona princeps. NCBI lineage: Eukaryota > Metazoa > Chordata > Mammalia > Lagomorpha > Ochotonidae > Ochotona > Ochotona princeps. The sequence goes on from NC_080834.1 coordinate 69,907,452, forward strand.
GTCAGCTGTTGATAATTCAAGGTAAAGTTCTTGATTTTGTCAAAATATTGAGTTGAAGAAACTTTCAATATAAGCTCTGCATTATATTATCATGCATTATACTATTATGCATTATACTATTACACATATAATGTGCTTTTATAAAGTGTTTGTATGCATTACAATAGTGTTAGTAATGGTACAAAAATATGTACAGAGGGTCCATGCTGTGACACACAGTGTTAAGCAATAGCTAGCAATCTCCCTATCACATACTGAAGTGTCAGTTTGAATTCCAACTATTCTTTGGCTCCAACCCTTTGCTAATGTGCCTGGGAAGGCAGCATGGATGGCTTACGTGATTGAACCCCAGGAATCTATGTGAAAGACTCGGATGAATTGGTTGACTCTTGGCCTCAGTCTAACTCATCTCCATTCTTCAGAGTCATTTGGAGAACTAACCAATAAGTGAAAGATCTCTAAGTATCTCCCTTACTCTGCTGCTTTGCCTTTCAAATGAATGAATGGACAAACAAATGAATAAATCTTTAAAAATCATATTTAATGGATTTTCCGTGAAGATGTCAAAATACGCTCGAACTTAAAAAAACTTGTGATGACCGAAGTCTCCTGCAATGATTCTTCTCTACCTTTGAACAGTAAATGTCAGAATACTTAAAATGACAGATTGTGTTTCAATAAAAAGGATTGAATATTGTCTCTACTACTTATGAGTTGAGTATTCTCAGATAAATTTTAAAATCCTCTATCTACTCATCTGTAAAATTGGGTTATCAGCAATAATATTTCTTGGAACAGTTCAGCCATAAAATAAACTGAACAGCCGTAAGCAAGAAACAATATTAGGCCATTTTCAGGTAACTTGTACGGTTGTAGGCTTTGGAGAAATACCATGAAAATTTATTTGATTGGGGATGGAATTGTATGTTGAGCTAAAACAAAGCAGCATGAGAACTTCAGACACACAAGTGCATTTAATTTGCCTCTTGATGTGGCTGTTGCTTCTGCCTCTGTACTCCAGTACTCCATTTAGCTTTGTCCTTGCACAAAGTGCTTTTCTTATCAGTTGTACAACTCAGACTCCAAGGAAGTACATAAAATACCTTTTACCAAAGTAGAATAGGTTGGTGATGCATTTTTTTCCCATCTGTATATCCCAAGGCTGGAAGTGAGCACTTTACTCTTTCCAGGGTCAAAGAAGATAGAAATCAGTAAGAAAAGTATATATAGAATTTGCAGAACTTGAGTCTTCAACATGGGAAGAGAGGAGGTTCACTTAGGAATTCAGTAAGTAATTTGAATTCCAGCATGTAAGTTCTCCTCTCTTTCAAAATTTTCATATGTGGCAATTTTTCAGAAATCAAAAGGCAGTCTTAGAACTCTATTACTTGGTTACATATTAGAGAAAAAGCAACAACAAGAAAAACATTTAGCATAGGATTTATACTTGATGATAAACGTGTCTAGATATCTAGTTTCTTAACAAAGATAAGATTATCAGTTCTTCATATTTGTATAAGAAAGTACATGTGTGTTTGAGTAGGTATGAAGTGTGAATGGTTATCAGTATGTTATGGAATTGCTATGATAAATTATTATATTAAAAAAAGCATGAGGGGGCCCGGCACGGTGGCCTAGCAATTAAAGTCCTTGCCTTGAACACACTGGGATCCCATATGGGTGCCAGTTCTAGCTCCACTTCCCATCCAGCTCCCTGCTTGTGGCCTGAGAAGGCAGTCAAGTATGAACCAAAGCTTGGGACTCTGCACCCACGTGGGAGACCTGGAGAAAGTTCCTGGCTCCTGGCTTTGGATTGGCACAGCTCTGGCCATTATGGGTACTTGTTAGGTCATTGTGCCGGCCCAAAATGCAGGTTTTTTAAATAGAGGGAATGAGAAACAGTGAACACTTAAATTTATTTTGGCCTTTCACATGGGTATAAGGGCTCATAACCGGCTATAGTTTGCTGATTTTTCAGGCCATAGGCAGAGAGCTGGATCACAAGTGCAGCAGCCAGGATACGAAGCAGCGTACACTGGGGTTGCCAGGGGTTACAGATGGAGGGCTGGCCTGTTATGTCATTGTGCCAGACCTGAAGAAATGAAATAGTTTATAATTTTCGTTCAGGTACTGTTTCTAGAAGTGTTTAACAAACACTAAACTAACTCGAGTAAGAATCCTGCGTATGTGTTTCCTAAAGGGTACAGCAGAACCCGGAGAAGTGCAAGAATACCATGGTTGACACACCTCAATTGCAGCATCACAAGTAGATAAATATGCCTTGCATAGCTGTCATTCTCTTGTATACACGCTTTCCTTGGTTCCATAAGAAGTGTAACAATGATGCAAAGCACATAAAATTATCACAAATGAAAAAAAAGTTTTCTCAGTATATTTTTACAATGGAGACAATATTTATTACTACATTTTTCATTGATACATCATAAAATTTTGAATGCTCATCCACTTATTGGTGGTATCTGGAAATGCTACCTATTTAATTCACCATAAGATTGCAAAACTTGGTTTTAGAGCAAAATTACTGCTTGGGTTCAGAAATTATTATTTCCTCATTTTATGTCTCAGTGTTTTCTACAGTCATGGGTTGTCATTCTATACTTTTTTTTCAATATGACATGCATTATAAAATGAAGTTTTTACAACAAAGTAAAAAAAAAGTTGTTATTTTTGTTGTAGTTGTTTGTTTTGCCTTTCTTGTCCACTAAGCAATAAATTGAGATGACTTTCATATCCACCAATTTGTGTGACAGGGTTGTGATAATTGGAGATTTTCAATGATTATCTGATGGCAAGAATTTATTGAGAGCAATCCAGCAGATGTTAGATCCAAATAACTCCTGCTTTCTCTGAGGTCATCTATTTATTTTTCTAATTGAGATGAATTTTACCTATATAACAGGATCAAAAGTGCACACAATAAGAACATTTCCATGGCCGGGGCAGATACACAATATGCTATCCATTCAACTTGCCAGATTCATCAGCCAGATGGTGAGATGAGAAAAGCATCTACGGCAGCCAGTTTCTGTTGATACTCTATAGTAAATGAGGTATATACTCTACATCTCTCGTGACTGAAATGTCTGAAGGGTATAGAATCAGGAGAGCACATTTGATAACCTCTTTATCAAACAGTCACTACAGAGCAAAAATACAACAGACTGTATTTAAAGAATACACAAATGGTATAAAATTAAACAGTAATAATCATAAAATGACTAATGCAGGTTCATGTTTTAGGAGAACCAACAACCTACCACTCACGGTTCTAATAGTTCTCCATTTATTAACTCATTGAGTCTTCTGTTTTTAAGATTTATCTATTTGGGGCCTGGCGCAGTGGCCTAATAGCTGAAGTCCTCACCTTGAATGCTCCAGGATTCCATATGGGTGCTGGTACTAATCTGGAAGCCCCAATTCCCATCCAGCTCCTTTCCTGTGGCCTGGTAAAACAGTTGAGGATGGCCCAAAGCCTTGGGACCCTGCATCCACATGGGAGACCTGGAAGAAGCTCCTGGCTTTGTGGAGTGAATCATCAGACAGAACATCTTCCTCCCTGTCTCTCCTCCTCTCTGTAAATCTGACTTTCCAATAAAAATAAATAAAATATAAAACAAGTTAAAAAAAGCTTTATCTAATTTTACTTTAAAGGCAAAGTCACCATGAAAGAGAAAGACAAAAAACAAACAAACAAACAAACAAACAAAAAAAACCAGTTTTGTCTGCTGGTTCACTCCCCAAGTGGCAATGACAGCCAGAATTGAGCCCATCTGATGCTGGGAACTAGAAGCTTCTTCTGAGTCTCCCACAGGCTGTACGCAAGAAGCTGGATCAGAAATGAAACTTGCACCATGCCTATAGCCCGGGAAAGCAGTAGGGGACTGGTCAAATCCTTAGGACACTATGCCTACATGGGAGAACTGGAAGAAGCTCCTGTCTTCTGGCTTCAGATTAGTTCAGCTCTGGTTCTTGCTGTCAGGTGGGGAGTGAACGAGTTGACGCAAGATCTTTCTGTCTGTCTCTCCTTCTCTCCAAAAAACACTGATTTTCCAATGGAAATAAATAAAGAAATATTTAGAAAGAAGATAAATGAAGAGAAGAGGGTAGGGTAGGGGAGAGGTGGGCGATGGAGGAAAAGTGAAGGGAGTGGGCCAGACAGAACTCCAGCTGGTGCCCAAGGGAGCTGCTGATGCTGAAGGCACAGGCTTAGCCCACTAAGCACTGTGCTAACCCCATCCCCTCATCATTTAGTTGTTTAAGATCTTCTAAATTAGGTGTTATTATTGCCTTAAATGTTTGGATAGGAAAATGTGTGTCAAAGTCACCCACGTAGTAAGCGTGAGAAAAGATTTAAATGGAGCCATTCTGGCTGCATAGAGTATCATTTCTCCAACCAAATGTATAATTTATTTGTTTGATCTTTGGTGGAAATTTTGATTATGATAGTATTGGATAATTGCATTCTTTTATTATTGTTGCTTCAAAGTGTCATCAGGCTACATTCCTGTTGAAGGTTTTAGAGAAAATCCTGCTTTCTTAGCATCTAGAGACTTCTTTAAATCTGTGGTTTGCTGCCCCAAGTGAGCTACTGAATCATTTAACCTTGGTTTCCGTCATTAGGCATCCTCCATTAACCACGAGTTTCTTATTTCCCTCTTATTTGTGATGGATTGCCTTTCACTATATGAATAGTCAAATACAATGTCTCCATTTCAAAATTTTAAATTCACTTTATCTGATAATAATATCTATTATCGATATTAATTATCAATAAATAATAAAGCAAATAATACTTAATTATCAATTATTAAAGAAACATTTGATAAATTGATTGTTGAATATTAATTGACATCAATTATATTTATTATTATTATTACTAGTAGTAGTAGTAGTATATAATGCATACCTGGTTTTAAGAATTACAGAATTGGGCCCGGAGGCGTGGCCTAGCGGCTAAAGTCCTCGTCTTGAAAGCCCCGGGATCCCAAATGGGTGCTGGTTCTAATCCCGGGAGACCCACTTCCCATCTAGCTCCCTGCTTGTGGCCTGGGAAAGCAGTCAAGGATGGCCCAAAGCCTTGGGACCCTGCACCCGCGTGGGAGACCAGGAAGAGATTCCTGGTTCCCGGCTTCAGATTGGTGCAGTACCTGCCGTTGCGGCTCACTTGGGGAGTGAATCATCGGATGGAAGATCTTCCTCTCTGTCTCTCCTCCTCTCTGTATATCTGACTTTGTAATAAAAATGAACAAATCTTTAAAAAAATAAAAGAATCACAGAATAGATTCCTAATGTCCTTTGAGAATTTTTTTTTCAACTTATCAGAATGATTGAACCATGAGTAAAATGTTAGTTAAAGCAATCCAGGCCTTTCAGCATCAACTAAAACAGGCAAAAGCTATGCTTCCTGAGACAGAACATGAATGCCAAGGCTTTATGCAACTTTAAATTCTTTTTGAAAAATTGTTTATTGTATTCATTTGAAAGGTAGAGTCTTTTACAACACTAACATGAACCTAAATGTGCCTCTTTCTTTCTACCTTTTATATTCCACATTCCACTTTCCAAGTTCCTTCACTTCTCAATCAAGAGCTCCAGAATTAAGTCTTCTCCAGATTTTGACCATGTTTCTTTTTCCTTTCAGGTATGTTGTGCACTGATCTGACAGTACATCATCATTGTCGATAATCGGGGTGGTCCTTGGATACTAGCGATAGAAAGAGGAATCAATCAGTGCTTCACACATTTATGAGCCATTTTGTGAAATCAGATAGGTACCCAGAACTAGTTAAAATAAAGGTAAATACAAGTCTAGTTTGCTGGAAACACGTGACTGCATTCTATATTAAGATTAAAACATTCATTTTTGATTCCTTTCTCCCAAGTATCTATATCAGGAATTGCAAACAACGTGTTTTCGCCGACAGGTTAAATTATTTTGATTACAATTAGTGATATTGACTTAAAAGGAAGAGAAGACTTACTAGAAGAGAATGTAGAAAAGTGGTGCATTTAACTTGAAGAAACAAATCTTACAAAATAAAATTTCAGCTTGGCAATAAATGTGTAACAGCTCAGTGCTTTGGAGGGGAAGTATTCTTCCAGTATGGCTCAAATTTCATAGTAAATTTGCATGTTTGTGAAACATTAGTTTTATCTAGAAATTTCTATGACACATTCCTGTATATAGCACCTGATATATTAAACTTTGAGCACTGGTTCTGAAAACTCACTGTCCCTAAGTAGCATATGTGCTGCTTCTAATATAAACAGACATACTTGTTAGTTAACTTTTCCTTTCCAAGAGGCTTAGAAAGTGACTTTGATATAAATATCTTTGGAATCTTGACAGGTACTTCAAAGGAAATTTGAACTGAACCTACAAGCAAGTAAGGAAGTAACATTTACCATTGACTGAGCATCGCATTTTTTTTTTTCTGATACCAATGCATTTCCTAACAATCTCTAAAATATCCAACAGACTTCCCAATCTATTTAATGAGCCAACTGTTTTATATGTAAGTCAAAATTGAGTAAATAAGAGCACCTAGTATTATTTGGTCAAATATTACACCCTATTATTGAGGCAAAATGACCTTTTTAACGGATGACAGAATGGCTTCCTAATTTTCAATATGTGAGCTGCCACTGAGTTTGATCTAGCTGATTCTACACAGCATGTCTGTTCAACACAAAAAGAACAGCATTTTCTATCTGAAGCTTTGCAAGAATCTAATGTAATGCTTATATTCCTAGTGATTGTTCAAATTCCTGACAAACTTCAGGGTAAGGCTAGTTGGATTGAACTCTCCAATAGATGGCTTACAAATGAATGGCATATCACCACCTTCATATGTTTCACTGCATGACTGTCAAACTTCAGATTGCATATTGTTTTGCCTACTTTCAATCATTCATTATTCTAATGTCCATTGTCCTTTAGATTTAATGCACACTGCATTGATTCTGATGTTAAATTATGAATTTTAACATCAGCTGAGAAAAAAACAAGATAGTTCATTTATAAAGAGATTAAAAGAGTGTTGTTCATTATTTTTAAGGGGCAGCCCAGAAAAACTAGTACTCTACAGTGGAAATAAGTGATGCAGGGAGATGGTGAACAGCCTATGTTTTCTTTTTTTTAATAATTATTTATTGGAAAGACGGATATACAGAGGAGGAGAGACAGAGAGGAAGATCTTCCGTCCAATGGTTCATTCCCCAAGTGGCTGCAACAGCTGGAGCTGAGCGAATTCTAAGCCAGGAGCCAGGAGCTCTTCCAGGTCTCCTACGAGGGTGCAGAGACTCAAGGCTCAAGACTCAATGGCAGAGCAGCAGTGAAAGAGATGGGAATATATTATGTAGTCTGCAAAGATAAAGTGCTTTTTTATGTTACAGGAAAATTATGCATAATATATGTCACTATATTTTTTGAGTTAAAGGTAAGCTTAATTCACAAAACTGTATATTTTTTTAGTAATGCACATTCCACAAACATTTTGAAGACCTATTTTATGCTGGGTTCTCCTCCCTGTGGCACTAAAGCCAACACCCAGCAATTTAATATCAGAGATACCAAGTTCCATTATAACAAGGATAAGTTTGATGAGAGAATAAGTCACCAAAAAACTTCTGTTCCATTTTATTGTTCCCAAAACTTGTGCTTTAAAAACTTCACCTTAGTCAATGAGCTAATCAGAGGTTGTGGTTAAGAACTTGCTTTTTTTTTTTTTTTTTTTTTAACATACTGGTTACTCAAAACCATGTCAATTCCATAATGTTGCAAATTGCTGTTGATGTTATATTGGGACTCTTAATTGACTGGGATGATATTCTGCCAGCTCTAACTTCGACCAGAAATGGTCTCCCCAAGAAACTGTTCAACCCATCTGGACAATAAGTAGCTGGACTCTATGCTTGGTATATGTTTGCAAGGAAAGAATCTTGATTGAATTTGAACTGTAATACTGCATCAAGGTGGAGGAATCCACCAGGGGGAGGGGAGGGGGAGGGGTGGGGGGATTCCCAGAGCCTATGAAACTGTCACATAATGCAAAATAATTAATAAAGAAAAAAAAGAAAAAAAAAAGGAGAAAAAAAACACTTCACCTTAGGAGCCATCGTATCGTAATACAGGCTGATTCTCCTTCTTTAGTGCTGGTATCTCATACCAGTATCTGTCCATGTTTCAGCTGCCCCACTTCTGATCCAACTCCCTGAGTGTAACCTGGGAGAGCAGCACTAAATGGCTCTAGACAGTGGGACCCTGCTCAACATGGGAGGCCCAGAGACTCTTGGATCTCACTTTGGATGGATCAGCTCCAAGATGTCCCTCTCTCTGTCTCTCCTTTTCTCTGTAATCTGTCTTTCAAATAAAGCATAAATATATCTTAAACAACAACAATAACAGCAATAAGACTCAACTTGAAAATCCCTCTTCATACTGATGTGGTGGGAACTTTCTACCTTTAATTAAAATTGCTTTGCTCACTGAAAAAATACACGAAACAAAACAATTATAAATAAATAGCTTATGAAACCCTAACCAGGTTTGTAGAGTTCCAGTGCACCTTTTAAAATATCTAGGTAAAGGTGGTTGTCAAAGTATAAAGCTGTAAATAGTAAAATCCTGTTTTGTCTTTTTTGTAGGCAGACTATGGTTTGTCATGTTTATGAATCTTTCTCCTATTCCTTGCGATATGGTCGTTGGACACATTTAGTCACATAAATCTCACTTCTAAACTTGTCTTAGAGAACATAAGAAACATGCATCTTTATGCTTAAATTCAACAAGGTTAAGATTTCTTGTGGATGAGTTCACATCATGTACAGTAGCCTATTTTCAAGGTCCACCTAACAATTCGGAATGTGATTCATGCTCTTAGAAACAGTGTATTCTAATGTACTCATTCATAGAAAAATCACCTAATCTTTAGGGTTTTATTTTTTTCTGTATATTCTATCATGTATCCACAACATCTATTTCTTTCCTAAATTAAATCACTCCAAATCTGCCCATTCCTGGTCATGGTTCTTTACTATCCGTTTGCATAATGGCAAGAAAAATCACTTTGTTTATTTTTTTTATCTCTCCTTCATTATCAATAAATGTTTCTACTAGAGATCGTATGCTTGTCTCAACAGCATTCTAATGTTTTTCACATATTAATGTTTTATTTTCTAATATAAGTACTGAGAGACAATTCTCCATGGATCTCTCACATTTCTGCATGCCAGGCAACCAGAGGTATTGACTGACTGTTCTGGACTAGCCATCCAAGGATGTTTGTATGGCAAAACACTTTGAAGTGAGAGACTGTGTCTCCCTTCGGGGCAAAGAACAAATTTCTTTGAAGTACAATAATGATAATGTCATCATTCATGATAAAGGTCAGGAAAACTACGGACCAATATAAAATGATTCCCAGGGCTCTGGATTCTTTTCTTATAATTAAATTCAATATCTTGGCTGGCATCTCACCTGGATGGCTTCATATAACTCCACAGGAATTAGGGCTCAAGGATTGGTGAAAATGCTGATGCTCTGCTGATGCAGCTGTGGCTATGAGTAATAACATTCTTTGTTCTTGACTCTAATTTCTGGTTATTCTAACAGCATCCATTAAATTTACATAGGCTAAATTATTAGAATGCAATCATGCCTTATCATTTCATACACTTTTATTAGTCTCAATTGCTAAAAAATAATTACCCCAGTGTCTTAATAAACTAATTATTTTTTTAAAAACAATATTTATTTATTTTTAATGAAAATGCAGAGTTACAGTGAGAAGGAGTGATAGAGAAAGATTTTCCCAAGTGGTTGGAGCTAATCTGAAGCCAGGAGTCAGGAGCTTCTTCCAGGTATGCCATGCAATGCAGGACCCCAAAGCTTTGGAATGTCCCCTACTGCTTCCCAGGCTGCAGTGCAGGATGGGAAGTGGAGCAGCTGGGATACAAATCAGCACCCATATGGGATATCCCAGGATGTAAAGCAAGGAGGTAGCCACTAAGTTATCCTACTTTCCTACTTGGCCCAAACTATCTATTCTTGAAATCTGGTTTCTTGTATACCATTACTCAACTTTTTTTTTTCCAATGACACAAATAACCTTTTATTATTCCATTTTAACTGTCATCCTTTTTGTGATTCTCACTCTTCTTTCACCAACATCTAACTAGAGGAATCATATGGTGCAGGTAAAACTCTGCTTTTGATGAATTATTTCCTTAGACTTTATTGCCAGATTAACCAGCTTCAACTGAATATTTTATTCCAATGTTCATCATTCACTATCTCATCTCTATATGTTAATATGTACTGAGGACTTTTGCTTAATAACCCTCCCTAATCCTCAAGTATCTAATATAAAATCACCAATATTTCAGCTTGAGCAAAACCATTAGGTTTTATTTATCAGGACGGTGATAAACTCATTCCTGTGTCCACAGCTTCTGAATCTGAGTTTGACCAAATGTACATTGCAAAATGTGTCTCTACTTAACATGCATGGACTTTTGAAAAAACTATTCTCTAAGTAATAAAGTATGCAAAAGATAAAGATTGACCTGACCCTTACATGACAATAGGTATTATAAATGACTGACAGATTCCATTTTTAAAATATATATTTTATTTATTTATTAGAAAGTCATAGAAGGAGAGACCACCCATCTATTGATTCACTCCCCTAATGGACAGAGCAGCCAGGACTGGGCTAGGTAAAGCTACAACTTGAACTGGCACTCTGTTGTGGAATGACAAGAGTTAGAAACAGCAGTTCAGCTAATTCATTGCCTCGAAACACCTGCCCGTGGATAGACTTTAAATGAGGGCAGATGCTGTGGTGCAGCAAACTGATCAATACAATGTATATTGTAAAGCTTGCTGATATGTTTCCTTTTCCATGTTTTGACTCCTAACTTACTGACACTGAATGCTATATTTTTTCATTCCCTATGGATGTGCTTTACAGTTTTTTTCCAGTTCAGTGACTAGTTCCAATTCTATTTCTGTATTAATTATTTCCATATAACTAGAACTCTGAAATTCAATAGCAATTACTACTAATATCAGTCAATTTAAACTTCACATGACCTATTTCCTTGCATTGTACTATAAATATCATTAAGCATTCATCTTGTGGATTTTGACTCTGAGGAACTGAGTGTTTCTCTTCTTTACTAACAAAACTAGATATAAGAATCCACCGTACTACAGAACTGAGCTCAGGGATATGAAGTTTGAGGCTAAGAATTACAATTTTCTTAGCTTTTCAACTATGGTCTAAAAATAAATCACCATTTAAAACTCAGTAATAATACCTCACTTTGCAGTCAATTAACGGAAGTCACAAAACAGCAAGATAATGCCCAATTAGGAAAAAAAAACAGAAGTGGCAATGTTAAACTTTATTTATTTTTGTAGGTCTCAATTTTATCATATTGCCAATCTGAGGTATAACAAAAAATATAACTTTTATCCTGGCCAAGCTACTATTCCTTGCACTATCACAAATTCATTAACAAAGGAAATGGAAGGCATGGTATAGTAGGCTAGTGACTAAAGTCCTCGCATTGCACGCACAGGGATTCGATATGGGCACTAGTTTGCGTCCTGACAGCCACACTTTCCATCCAGCTCCCTGCTTGTGGCCTGGGAAAGCAGACCAGGACGGCCCAAAGCCTTGGAACACTGCACCCGCATGGGAGACCTGGAAGAAACTCCTGGATCCTGGCTTCAGATCAGGCTCAGCTCCAGCCTTTTCAGCCAATTGAGAAGTGAACCAGTAGATGGAAGATCTTCCTCTCTGTTTCTCAAACTCTCTGCATATCTGACTTTCTAAGAAAATCAATCTTTTAAAAAAGATTAAAAAAGACAATGGAACACTGGAGATCTCGTAGATCACCAGTGAGATCAAGCATAATAAAGTCCTATTTCTGTTATTAGATAGTAATGTACATTACTTCATGTACAATGCTGTTGGTTAGAAATGTGTTCTGGATTTCTCCCCTTTGCTGATGGATACATTTCAATAGACATGTCCATAGATGTCAGAACTACATTGAGTTTGTGATCAAAGAAGTCAAGACATAACTTCTTGGTTGATGGAAATGATAAATAATTTATATAGTTATTTTCATTGGAGTTTTATATATAAAATTGTCAAAGCACATTAAAATATACACATCGCTTTAAATAGTATACCTAATTTAAATATTATATATAATTAAAATATACAATGTGATATTTTCATATCATTGTAATGTAGAATGTGGTGTTTGATAGTTTCTCATTTAAACAGAAAGACTGTGGGTAGAGAACAAGTGACAATTTTCATCAAACTTTCAGTTATGATGTAGATAGGTTCTGGTCACCATATATCCAGTGGTGACTACGAATTACAAGGAGCTCGTAAGACTTCTCAACAAAAGGTAACCATAGAGGGCTATAGATATGTTAATTAGCATGATGACAATAATTACAACGCACTTTTATAGCTTTCATTTTACTATACACACTTTTGTGTTGATTTAGAGTCTTTCCTCTTCTATTTGACAAAGTTGTTTTCCTATTGCTGAAGTAAGTTATAACAAGTTTAATGAATCGACAGAATACAACTCTATTATCTTGCTTTACATAAGTCATGTTAAATATGCATCCATGGGGTGGCATTTCTTCTGGAAATCCTAAGGAAGAACTCCATTCTTTGGCTTTCACAGCTTCTGAAGGACATTCCTGTCAGTAACTATGGTTTTTGCATCTATTTCAAAGCCATCTTTTTAACCTGGCGTTTCATCTTCAGATCTGTTTTCTGACTTATGTCCTCTTGGCACCCTCAGATAAGAAATACATGAATAATTATCAGAGGCACGCAGGTGATGCAGAAAGATGCTTTCCATTTTACACCGCTTAGCGTACTATGTGAATTGCGTTTCAATCACTTAGAGTAGAATATCCTCAAGCTCTAGTGATTAGAATTTGGACATCTTTGCAGATGGGACTGGGGAAATGTGTGGCATTCTGCTGCCTGCCACAGAGACCAGATGATCAGACAAATAAAAAACAAACTCCCAGACTAGCTGCTATCAACTGTGACAAAAAAAGCAGCTGCGCATAATTCAGAACCATAACTAGACTGGTCCAAATGCGAAAAACAGGAACTGTCAGCAAAACTAAAATCTCAATGTTTATGGAAGTCTCCCAGAGGAGCTGAGGAAGGCAAGGTATGATGGTGCGCAAAAATATTGTTGTCATCATTCTCACAATGTGCAGTATAGTCATCTTTCACAAGTTACTCCTATGCATCTTAGTGCATCACAGCTCGGTGGTGTTCTGAGTCGCATGACCTGCATCTAATTTTTGCTCAATTAATATCTGACAGCGATCTCTGTGGAAAGAACAACTGAATTACTACTGATGCCAATTAACTGAATTTCCTACTGATCTGCAGAAGGTAGGATGCTGTCTTGAGCAACTGTTTTGCTCCCTGGAACCAACTGAGTTGGGAAATGTGGCAAATTAGTAGTATTTACTTAAAGATCCTAGTAGTTTGCAAATAGTCATGTCAAATTACTATGGGCTTGAGTTTTATAACTATCTCAAGATACTTCTTTCTTAATGTAAGAGAACATTTTTCCTTACCGTTTCCACCTTAAATTTAACTCTAGATACTTATTCTAAGAGAGTACAGTCCATTTATTCAATTTGTAAGAATTTATAAGGGTTCTCTGAAAGCTATATTCAGAAAATCACATTCTACTAACACTTGGAATTTGTTTAAATAAACTAAGATATTTCAGAGTTACTACTTCTACTAAGCTACCCCAATCCATTTAGAAATTAGAAATACATCAGTTGTGAAAACTGAGGTTTATGTAACCATGAGCCTTCCTAAGCTTATGGTTTCAGTCTCGCTTTGTGAGAATAGCTGTGTATCAGCAAGCACGTCTTTATATACGAAGTGTCGTTTTGGAATTTTATCTCAGGAGTCTTCATGTCCTAATTACTTTATCATCAGTAACACAGCACATCAATTCAGTCCTTTTATTTTTAAATCAATATATCAATGCCCTGGTTTTAGCAGTAATAAATCCTAAAATTAACTATTAATTTATTGCTCTTTATTCCTCAGAATTGGTTACATGATAGTTCTGAGTTACTAAAGAAAAGTTGCTTTGAAGATTTTATTTTTTTGTTTTGTGTCTCTCTGTGGTTTTGATTACCCAAGGTCATTGAATATAATAACAGAGTTGCGTTTTATATAATCAGATAGTTCACTGGTGAGTTTAAATAGAAGACAATATTGGACATAGGGAATCACTTCTGTGCAAATCCTTGAACTATTTTGTTGATATTTCAGGCTTATTACAATTGAGAAGTCAGTTATAATATTCAGGGATTACATGTAAAATTATGGAAAATTTATAGTTTTCTCTCTTAGGGAATACTTTGGTCATTTTCATTAAGAAGTGGTTTGTGGTTCGAAGGAGAATTTTCTAAGCAATCATGAGAGCGTCTCATGAATATGGATGGAAATAGCTTTCATACTGTGTACCTGCAATTTTATGAAAATTGGGCAATCTTTTAAACGAATTGTAAAACAACCACACTGCAGTTTTAAAAGCTTACTGAGGCCATTGTCTCCCATCTGTTGACTTCAACTTCTGTTGCATTTGAATAATGTCAGACAACTAGAGGTCCTGTTAGTCAGAGGTCTATGGGAAATATTCCATGATCTATCAGGGTTGTCTACCTGAATGCCTAACACCGTTCAAACTCTTTGCAAGAAAATAATTTCCTCTGGCTGTGTCACAGTGGAATCAAAGAGAAGTATATTTAACATATTGAATCTATACAATTCAGATAATTGAATAATACACACTTACCCTGCTAAAAAGAAATAGCATCCTAATTTTTAAAAGTATGCCTTAGGAGTGATTTAAAACGAAACAATGGATTTACAATTTTCACAGTCTTCTGGCACTTACTGATTTTATGGTTTGACTGTGGTATTTTATCTCCAGACCATCATGTAACTCAATTATTACCTCTTGATCTAATTTAATTTCTCCTGAATTCTAAACAACAATCCTTTATAGGTACTCATTGTACTATTATAATTTATATAGATTTAAACAAATTAGTGTTATGGAAGTTGCATTCTTCCTGGCCCCGAGCAATAGTTCAAATAATACATAAATGCTTGAGAATTAGATTTTCTAAATATTTGTTTATTTAGAATTCTATGTACATTCTTAGTAGTATCCTTTTACTTTTCAAAGATTTATTTATTTTTATTGGAAAGGCAGATATACAGAGAGGAGGAGACACAGAGAGGAATATCTTCCATCCGATGATTCACCCCCCAAGTGACCGCAACAGCAGGTGTTGCGCCGATCTGAAGCTGGGAGCCAGGAGCTCTTCTGGGTCCCCACATGGGTGCAGGGTTCCAAGGCTCTGGGCCATCCTCAACTGCTTTCCCAGGCTGCAAGCAGGGAGCGGGATGGAAAGTGGAGCTACCAGGATTAGAACCGGCGCCTATATGGGATCCTGGCACGTCCAAGGCGAGGACTTTTGCTGCTAGGCCACACCGCCGGGCCCAATATCCTTTTAGTTTTATATTTAGGCTAATCCTATGCATTCTTATCTAGTATGCATTTTTATGTTTTTCGCTTTATTGCTCATTGACTCCCAAATGACACAAGATCGGTTCAGTGCCGTAGTTAGCAGTTAAAGTCCTTGCCTTGCATGTGCCAGGATGCATTATGGACTCTGGTTCTAATCCCAGTGCCCCTGCTTCCGATCCAGCTCCCTGCTTATGGCCTGGAAAAGCAGTTGAGGATGGCCCAAGCCTTGGGACCATGTACCTGTGTGGGAGACCTGGAAGAGGTTCTGGGATCCTGGCTTAAGTAAGATCAGCTCACCTCTGGCCATTGTGGCCACTTGGGGAGTGAATCATCGGACGGAAGATCTTCCTCTCTGTCTCTCTTCCCCTCTGAATATCCGACTTTCCAATAAAAATAAAATAAATGCTTTTTTTTTTTAAAGTAGAAACAATAAAATAAAAGGACACAAAATTCATTTTTTTTAAGATTTATTTATTTTATTACAAAGTCAGATATCAGAGAGGAGGAGAGACAGAGAGGAAGATCTTCCGTCCGATGATTCACTCCCCAAGTGAGCGCAACGGGCCGGTGTATGCCGATCTGAAGCCGGGAACCAGGAACCTCTTTCAGGTCTTCCACGCGCGTGCAAGGTCCCAAGGCTTTGGGCCATCCTCAACTGCTTTCCCAGGCCACAAACAGGGAGCTGGATGGGAAGTGGGGCTCCCGGGATTAGAACCAGTGCCCATATGGGATCCCGGGGTGTTCAAGGCGAGGACTTTAGCCACTAGGCCATGCCGCCAGGCCCCACAAAATTCATTTTAATGAAATACTTCCATGAGCATATATTGAAAACACTTGCAAGATAAACTCTGAGATTCTTTTGAGAATATTTTCTTATTTACTATACTTTAAATTGTTTTAATTTTTTTCATTTACATGCAATAGCAGTGAAGTATAATATATTTAAAATATATACACAAAATAAACCAATCATTGCAAACAATCATTCCTTCTATTTCTACTATTGTAGATTATAGTTACCCAATATTATTCAATTTTATCATGTAACACATTTATCTGACTGATTTTTTCTCTGTTATCTAATCAATCTCCATCATCCCTTTACTTTTCCAAGTGTCTTATAATCACTGTTCTATGCTTGTGTCAACTGTATTTATCAATTTGCTCACAATAGAGATACTATGTTTTTTCTGAGTCTTATTTCTTTCACCCAAAAGAGTGATCCCTAATTTTGTCTATTTTGCTATAAATGCTGGGACTCCATTAACCCCAATTACCATTAAGTCCATTTGCAAGAACCGTTGTATGTAATGAGCCTACATCTCACTCAATGGATGAATGACAAATGTGTGTGATAAACAAAATCAAATATTATCCAATAATAATATTAACATGGATCTTATGCTTGTGGTTTTTTTAACTATTAAATTCCATTTTAAAAAGTAACAACCTGAAACTGCTTTTGTAAACCCCTGTGCATATGACCCAGAATTCAGCAACCAGATAAGACAATTGTGGACTCAGATACCACACAGAAGTACAGTACCGTTATGAAGGTGGTGAATGTACTTGGAATGAAAAGCCATCAGTGGTCTTTAGGGAATACTTCCTGAAGTCAAACTAGCACATATTCAGGAAGTGATGAGAATAATTACAGAGATCTCCTGTTTTAAAGAATAGTGATAAAAAGTGCTACTTTTTATAACTCTTCATTAACAGAAATTTCAGTTTGTCACCTTAAGTCTTAGCTAGAAGCATATGATTTAATCCTTGAACATTTGTTGTAGTATACATGTTCACAACCAGGAAAAAGGAAGCAAAAGAACCTTTCCAGTTAATAAGTAATGATCTACAGTTTCTTCAAAATATTTTAATGTTGCAATGTCTTACTTGCGGAGTTTCACTTCTAACAGTTCCCCATATTCTGCCCTTAAGACATACTAAGCAACAATTGACTTCTCTGTTTTTTCATAGCAGTTAAATCATTATTTTTTAAGATTTATTTATTTTTACTGCAAAGTCAGATATACAGAAAGGAAAAGAAACAGAGAAGATCTTCCATCCAATGATTCACTCCCCAAGTGACCACAATGGCCAGAGTCGAGCCAATCCAAAGCCAGGAGCCAGGAGTTTCTTCTGGGTCTCCCACACAAGTGCAGGGTCCCAAGGCTTTGGGCCATCCTCTAATGCTTTCCCAGGCCACAAGCAGGGAGCTGAATGGGAAGCAGGGCTGCTGGGATTAGAACCGGCATTCATATGGGATCCCAGCATGTGCAAGGTGAGTATTTTAACCACTATGCTATCGCACCGAGCATGCTTTTCCTAAAAATTCTATATCGCCTTCAGTGAGTACCAGAAGTCCCCCCTTCTTTCATATTATTATTCTGAAATCTACAAATGGGAAATTCATTTGACATGCTCATTTTAATGCTACCTTGAGTCACTACTGTAATTATTACTTGTGACTTTTAAAAATTTGTGTTTATAATTTGAAGAGGCAAAGAGACAGAGAGACTGTAGTGGGACAGTTTCTTCCTCCCATTCCTTGCTCGCTCTACCAACGTCTATGAGATGAAGAATGGTGGCAGGGACTGAAACCCTTGGACCATCGTTCTTTTACCTTCCAGGGTATATATTGCCAGGAAGCTACATTCAGGAAAAGAACCAAGACTCAATTTCATGCACTTCTATATGAAATGTTATACGTATGCTCCCATCAACATCTAAATAGCTGCACAAAATACCTGCTCTATTCATATGATTTTGAAGAACAGAATTATGTAACTCATTCCCATGGACTACATCTCCTCTGTTGCCAATAGAATGTAGCCAGGCACTTAATAAAATAATTTTCATAAGAGAAATACGTGATCTTTTACTTCTAGTCATGCTGTATGCATTGGCACAATGAATGCATGTTCATCAATGTTCAGTGCTTTGCAGGTCACTACATTATTACTTGGGTTAAAAGTTTCTCTTTATTGGTAATTTGTGGTCATAACATTAGAAGAACATAGAATTATACAATACACTATGCTTAACTCCTTAGCAGTTAATTTGTATCTGGTAAGGTGACATTAGCTATCTCAGTCAAGTCCATGACTCATCACAGGAAATGCTTATTTCCAGCTCATGCATTGTCTATTACACATGGTCAGAGATTACTTCTTTCTGCAAAACAGAGATTTATAATTCTATTTGCCATGTCTGCATTATTTTTCTTGTTTTCATCTTATTTCAAAGGGAGAGAGAGAGAGAGAGACAGAGAGAGAGAGAATGAATCTTTTTCTGCTGGTTTACTCCTCAAATACCTGAATCAGCTAGGAATGGACTAACCTGAGGTTCAATCCGATTCACACGTTATTCTCAGGGTCCCCGAATTTTCTTTTCCACGAATTATTTATTTTATTGGAAAGTCAAATACACAGAGAAAAGAGACAAAGTTCTTCCCATCCGATGTTTCCTCCCCAAGTGGCTGCAACAACCGGAGCTGAGCCTGATCTGAAGTCAGTTGCCACTTCCGATGTGAATGCAGGGTCCCAAGGTTTTGGGACATCCTCGACTGCTTTCCATGCCACAAACAGGTTGCTGGATGGGAAGCAGGGCTGCCAGGACTCAAACTGGCAGCCATATGGGATCCCTGTGCATGCAAAGCAAGGACTTAGTCACCAGGCAACCATGCCAGGCCCAGGAATCAAAAATTTTGAGCAAAGTGCTTCCTTCCTGGATGTATGTAAGCAAGACTTTCAATGGGAGATAGGCACCCAAAATAATGGTTTAACCACTTTTCCAAACTCTCCCACAAATGTTTCAACTTTAATACTGTGCTTTGAAGGCATATAACTACAGAAATATAGGAAACCAAAACAATTGGAGCAGAAGTGGCATGAGTTATTCCTGTTCACAAGTCACTGACCAACTCAACATATCAACCTAGCACAAAATTATGACAAGATAAAAACTACGAAAGAATACATGAAACCTGTGATGAATATTTCTTTGTGTAACACAATTTAAAAATAACCTGTGCTATACCAAGTGTTCCTCCTTCTAACTTTGTACCTATCATAAAAATACCATGCTTCTTTTGAATTTATTCCATATGTTGCTCTTTTATAACTTTTATCTAGCTATCTGTATTCTTCTCATAGTCTATTTAAATGGTCTATTTCAATCTCATATGTATTTGAATCCCAAATTGATTTCCTCCTATTTGTCAGCATTTCCAGCATATTGGGAATTCATTAGTTCCCTTTTACAAATTGCTAAAGCACTAAAGTTACCTTACAGGAAGCCAAATTATCTTCACATTACATCTACACATTATGTAAAGGACATTCTATTAGTCCTAACGGATAAAACCATATGGATATGTAAAATATTATATAATTGGAAAGTCTTAGAAGAGATCTTAATTTGCAATTGTATTACAAGTAGTTTCAAAAGATGTTGAAAAAAGACACAAAATTGTACATAATTGGCTGTTGTCAGTTAATAAAGCACTTTTGAAATTTAATGATTGTGTAAGAGGCAAAGAGAGAAATTAAAACTTCCTTTCAAAGTTTTAAGTGAAGGGAGAAAAGGGCTAAGAAGTCAAACATTTTTATTGGTTCTACTAGTCATTATGCTGACATTAAAAGGAAAGTAGAACCACTAAAACAAACAGGGTGTCTAACATTCCCTGTCTTAAAAAAAAGTGTAGTTATAACAGGCTGCTGCTAGAAATATATGGACATTCATTGCTGCATGAAATTATTAGTTAGTGGAAAGAAGAGGATGAGTGTAACTCTAGGGAAAGCTTTTAAAAGGATAGGAATCTGTTCAAAAATAGGGTCAGGGAAATCTATGCGCTTTTCTCACTATCACCAGTTAATCATGTTTCCTCTTGTGAAAAATCAGTAAGAGATTATGAAAAAATTACAAGGGAATATCTGCAAGATATTTACTCTAAAGAAGAAGAATTTACTGTGTTTGTTGTAAACCATAATAATAGGAAATAACAGGCTATTTGTGTAGAATCAGGAATATTAAATATCAGGTTGAGCATCAAAACTTTCTGGAAGATCATGTACAGGAGGGTAAGCCCTTTGTCTTATTCGTTCCATTTACCCTACAACAAAAACTGTAAATTGCTGAATAAAGAACTCGATAAATAGATTTTGGATGAATATAGTTAGCTGCCAAATTTTGAGGGTATTAGATTTACTTTTTTAGAAATACAAAGTTATTTTGTAGAGAAACAATGCAGTTTCAATCACAAACAGGAACAAAGTGCCATTCTAGAAAGACAGTTCTTTGTATAATGAATTGCCTTATCATGCGTGTTCAGGACGAGAGGATAATTAGAAGATAATTGCAATAGCCTAAGGATGAGCTGATGCTCGTTTTGATTAAAGTAGAAGTGAGTGGGTCTAGAAAAAACTAAAGAACAGTTATATAAGACTCTGCAAATGAAAATGGTCAGGCCTTGGTAACTGATGAAGAATAGCATGTGGGAGGCATGAGAGAATGATAGATCAACTGACGCATCACTAATTGGACATTTCTCCTGATGGAGGACTTGTGAGGAATGAATTTGAATGTGTGATGCAGTTCCTGTTATTTTAGTAAAGATACTGTGTAGGTAAAAGAAAATGGAAAGTAAATGATGATGCCCGGAACAGATTTTGAAGGCAACTTTATATTTTATAAGCTGTATTAGCTAGAAATTTGGAAACACATTGGGTAGACTTCATTTGGTATTAGATGATTCATATTTTCATGTTTTTGCTTATGATAGTTTGATAATATGCATCTACAAGCTTCACATATACACTTCATCTTTGGAATTTATATCAATTGTGGTGGCATTCCTTAAAAATATAAACATGAAATAGTGGTGTTAATACAAATAAATACAAATAAATACATTTTACATCCTGAATAATAAATAATAACATGCACAATTTCTTAGATCAAATCATAAAATTACAAAACATTACATGGCATCAATCTAGTGGTGACCAGAAATGTGACATAACAGCTAAACACTCCATCTGTGATGTTGCATCCTGGGTGCTGATACATATTCTGACTGTTCCACTTCAGTTCCAGCTCCCTGCAAATGGCTCTGAAAAGCAGCAAAACAAAGCAGCTGGGCTCCTGCCAACAAAGTGAGAGATGTGCAAGCAGCCTCTGGCTCCGGTCTTAGGCCTCATCCAACTCTGGCTGTTACGATAATTCAGAGAGTCAACCAGAGGACAGAAGCTGTCTCCCTCTCTCTAGATCCATAACTCTGACTTTTAAATAAGTGAATAAACCCTTTAAATAAAAGCAATGCAGTAAAACCACAAAAACAGGCTCAAGCCAGGTGGATTAAGACTTGCGCTACACTGATGGTAGTGAGATTTAAATTAAAGTAAAAAAAAATTATCAAATATGCTTACATATTCAAAAATCATAAAGAAATGCAAAAAACACAAGAGAAATATTAACATAATAAATATTTGTTTTCATTACTCAATTGCATATGTAATCATGCATTAAGAGTTTTTGTGTAACTGTAAGACATGCAATATATTAAAACTGGAAGTATAATAGTTTGTTCTGATTTGATGTTATTATGTTATTTAATGGAAGCAGGATTTTAATACAATATAAATTTTGTTTTGAAAACTAAATATATTTTACTTATTTGAGAACAAAGTGGGAGAAAGAAAGAGAAAGATCTCTAATATGCTAGCTTATTCTCAAAATGCTAGTGATAGTGCTCGCTTCGGCAGCACATATACTAAAATGCTAGTGATATCTGGGGATTTAGTCAAGCTGATACCAGAGGCTAAGAATTCAGTCTGGGTCCTTTATGTGGGTGACAAGAACCCAACTGTTGTGATTACTGCCTGGTACTTCCCATGATGCAGGCCTGCACAAAGCTACAAACTCATGTTGAGACAAGAACTGAACCCAGGAACACAAACATGGTATGTGAGTTTCCCATAAATAGAGAGAAAAAAGAAAAGAGGAACGTAGCAATATTAAATACTGACTCACTTGGAAGTACCATACATGTTTTAATTTGATTAATTAAATTAGGCAAAATTTATACTATAAGAGAATGGCTTTAGTGAATAAGAAGTTTCATAGGTCAAAAGCAAAAAGATGTTAGTTTAGCGGCAATTCAACCAACGGGTATCAACATAACTTGGTAAAACAATGGTGATTTCACCAATGCACAGTGAATTTTAAAGGCACTTCATATCATTAAGACTATAACATTTTCAATATTTATTTATTTTTGTTGCAAAGTATAATATTCAGAGAGGAAAAGCTTCTGTCAGATGATTCACTCCCCAAGTAACTGCAACGATGGGTGCAGGATACCAAAGCTTTGGGCCTGCTTTTCCAGGTTACAAGCAGGGAGCTGGAAGGCAAGCTGGACTGCCAGGATTAAAAATGACACCCATTTGGATCCCGGTGCATTCAAAGCAAGTACTTCAGCCGATAGGCCGCTGCGCCAGGCCCCTCCCTTTTTTAAAAATTAATTTATTTTTATTGGAAAGGCAGATATACAGAAAAACTAGAACATTTTTAATCATTTGTTTGAAAAAGATATACAAATAAAGTTTCATAAAACTATGTTTGAAGCAATATTGGCACACACATATTTCCTTTATTCTTTATTTTATTTTATTTTTTGTGTATTTATTTTTGTTTTAACCCTGACAGTATGACTCTCACTTGTTTCATTCAACATCCTGCCCTGCAAGCAGAGTTCTATTTTGCTGTAAAAGGAGAAATTTTATTCTTTTTGTAACTGAATAATTCTCCATTGAGTAAATATATACCACACTGTCTTTAGCCATCCACCTGTTGATAGATACTGTGGTTGATTCCAAGTTTGGCCATTGTAATGGGGCTGATGGTAACATTGTGATGCAGGTATTCCATGCTAAAACTAATTATTCTTTCTAAAACTCCGGTACTAATGAATAAGAACAGAGGAATTGGATTTACTTGTCTTGTTTCAGATTTGAAGGCAGACGCTACCAAATTTTCTCCTTTCAGTATAATATTGGATGGTGGTTTGTGATATATAGCCTTTATAATGTAATAATATTGAAAATTATGATGCAATGTAATATTGAGAAATATTATCTATTATCTAATGTGTAGAAGGCTTTTACCGTGAAGGGTTATAGAATCTTATCAAATGTTCTTTCTGCATCCACTGAGGTGCTTATATGGTATTTGTTCTTCTTTCTATTGAAGTGATTTTGACATTTATTGATTTTTAAATGTTCAACCAATCTTGCATTTCTGGAAGACATCCCACTTGTGTGCTCTTTTTGATATTGTCTTAAATTTGATTTTCTACTCTTTTGTTGAGTGTCTTTGATTTATGTTTTTAAGGGATATGGATCTATAGTTTTCATTTCATGTCTGGCTTTGGCATCAAAGTAACACTGGCTTCATAAAAAAAAAAATGCCAAAGATACATTCTGTCAACATGTTGGAATTGATTTAAAAGTATTGAAGTTACTCTCTTTTTTTTTTTTTTTTTTGAAATTTTTATAGAACCCTGCAGTAAAAATCATTAGGTCCCATACTTTTTCTTGATGGAAGACTTCATCACTGCTTTAATCTCATTGTTTGAAACGGGAGCTTCAGGTTCTCTCTGTCTCCTTCTTGGGCTCCAAGGCTGCTGCCTTGCTTCGCTTGCTCATGTGGCTGTGTCCACAGTGGTGGTGCAGTGCTCAGCAGCTGCGGCTGCGGCTGCGACCACGGCTTTCTCCTTCTTGTGATTTTTGTGCTTCTTGACTTTCTTGTCCTTCTTTTTCTTTCCACCTTCTTCTTGATCTGAATTTTTTGCTGGCGATGGGCTCGGTGTTGGGCTCCTAGCCGTTTTGACTGGTACCGATGGTGACCAGTTGGTAGAGAGGTGACTGAGCCTGGACAGGGGAGAAGGGTTCGGGAGATTTTTAGCTGCTGGTTCAGGAGGTCTAGACACAGATCCGGAGGAGACCCTCCTTGTAGATTCGGGCCTTGGAGAGGCTGTCGTTTTTGTCTTGTTAGGCTCCGGAGTCTGAAGTCCGGAGTCCGGTGTTCGGAGACTCCTCTAATGTTGGAGACGGAGACTGCCTTCTTTGGGGTGATGATGACGGTGCTTTTAAAGCAATGAATATGTCATCCCTATTACTTTTGGCTTGTAGTGCTTCTGAAGAGAAGTCTGACATTACCTAATCAGTTTCATTTACATGTAACTTGACTGTTTTCTATTATTTTCTAAAGTATCCACTCCTTGTCTTTTAAAAAATGATTAAGGTCTAACAGTTTAAACATAATTCTGAAAACAGTGATGATTTCCTCCTGTTTCCCCTTCCCTGTCACACCCATCCTTCTCCCGCTCTTTCTCTGTCATTTTTTAAAGCTATAACTCACCGCATTACTTAATGTGCACTATGGAGAATAGAAAAAGAAGTTGCAAAAACAAACAACAACAACAACAACGAAAAAACAAGATGAGAATGGCTATGAGGATGGAGAAATGAGTTCACAAATCCAAGAACCAGATATTCCATCTGAATCCCTACACGACTTGTCAGAACATGAAGCGCTTCTGCCATATCCTGTCCGTTCTCAGGGTACCTTGAAAGTGATCTGGGATGCCAAGTGAAGCTGGGACTCAGAATCAGTGCCATTCATGGAATTGGCAGCCTCACTGATGAACACAATGTCATCTCCTGTCCTCCTCTTATTCATATGTATTTTCTTGTTTCTTTTTTTTTTAAGATTTATGTATTTTATTGGAAAGGCAGATGTACAGAGAGGAGGAGAGATAGAAAGGAAGATCTTCCATCTGATGACTCACTCCCCAAGTGACCGCAACAGCCGGTGCTGTGCCGATCTGAAGCCAGGAGCCAGGAACTTCTTTCCGGGTCTCCCACGCGGATGCAGGGTCCCAAGGCTTTGGGCCGTCCTCGACTGCTTTCCGGGGCCACAAGCAGTGACCTGGGTGGGAAGTGGAGCTGCCGGGATTAGAACCATATGGGTTTCCAGCGCATTCAATGTGAGGACCTTAACCATTATGCTATCACGCCGGGCCCCCATATGTATTTTCAAATTTAAACTCAGGAGTCACCTACTCATACTAAAATGGGCAAACATCCTACTGATTCAAAGCAGGGAAATGTGCTGTTCCAAGCAATGAAAGAAAATCTTCATGAATAATACATTGGCTATAGAGTAAGAGATAGGTGAGCAAGTCTTAAATAACAGGGATGGGTTCATGCATAAAAAATATACTTGAACTCGGTGTCTATTTTATGTTTGTAGACATGTTGGGCAAAAGACGACACTTTTTTTTAGGGTATCATGCATATCTTATGCTTTATTTCTGATCAATGCTCTTTTCTTGAGGCTGAGCAATCCAAGGATGCGATACTCATACCCACACGCTCCAAGGAGAATCATTTCACCCTCTGAAAGAGAATTGCTGTTTCTCTAAGATTCAAAAGCATAGAAGTTTAAAAACTAAGATCTAAAGGCCTCTGCAATCCTGTCATAAAAAATGAAAATATGAAAGAATGAAAATGATTCCAAAAACAATAAAAATTAATAGAAGAAATTCTTATTCATATTCCAGTCGTTTCTAGCACTACACATATTTTATTACACCCAGAAATTTGGTTAGAGGAATCCATAACCATCTCCTGTTATGTTTAATTTGAGTTCACTTGCCACATAAAATGTCTAGAGTAACATAATGCTGATAAAATGAATAGCAATTTTATAATACATGAATAAGTTTCTGGAGATCTTCCATTTTAATTTATAAATGAGCCAGTATATATTTACCGTAATTTTTAGATACTTTACAAAAACATTTTACCCAGTGAAAAAAAGGCTTTTTTAATGCTATATAAGCTTCATTATTTGATTATATCAGAGCTTCTTTCATTTCCACTATTAAATATATTGCTCAACTAGCAATATATTATTTACTACAGAAATATTTAAACAAAATGAAGTTAATGATTTTTGATATGATGCCTGTAAAATATTTTATTCTTTGATTGCAGAATCACACATTCAAATACATCGCAAGCAGGATATTTCTCATACAAGGAGTATCTTAGCTCTGAGATACAGTACAGTGGTTTTCCTAGTTGCTATCATGACTAGCTTTATTATACAAAATTATGAATGTACAAGGTTAGAAAAAATCACATAATCTTTCTAGGAATGTAATGTTTTGTTTAATCTGAACATTGGATTTATTGTTTTCTAATTGATAAGTTGAATGCAGTAAAAGAATGCAAACAATGATTTTTAACCTTTAAATTTTAGTGTATTTTAAAATAAAAACTAGTATGTTGTGCTTATAGAGAATGACTGTTCCAAAATGACAGCACAGATACATTGACTTTTTAAAGTATTTTGACAGAGTTCTATCAGTGTGCTCTACTCAACAAATCTTAAATTTTCTTTGTTTAAGAATTTATTTTTATTGAAAAGGCACATTTACAGAGAGAAAGATTTTCTATTCAATGTTTCACTCTCCAAGTGAATGAAATGGTCAGAGCAAAGTCAGGAGCCAGGAGCTTCTGGATTTTGCATGGTCTAGCCCTTGGTGATTATGAGCTCTTGGAAAGTTAACCAGCATGTGGAAGATATCTGATTACCTATTTGTCTATTTCGATGACGTTAAGATTAAATAAACAAAATTAGACAAATAAATAAATGATAGTGAATGTATCTTACAGCTGATAGTGAGTAACCAACAATAAAGTTGTAGAAAATGGTTATATGCTATCTATTGCTTTAATGGTTAAAAAGATGAAAAACATGTAAAAAGATGGAAACAGTGTATACAAAATGAATTACAGTAGCATTTCAGCATGTTGATTGTAGTTTTCCTGAATTTGCTTTTAAGTCTCTCCACCTGCTAGAAAGATGAACAAAATAACAATCTCCTTCTCAAATTCAGCCTTTTAAAGAGATTCTTAAAAAGAGAGACAGGATTGTAGAACTGTAGACCCGAGTCCAGATTCCTTCGCTCCAAATTGCAATTTTAAGAAAATACTCAAGTGATTTTTATTAACACTAAAGCATGAGAAGCAGTTCTGTAAGTGGGCGTCTTTGAATATTTATCAATCAGCACTACTTTCTGCATAGATCCCCAAATCATCAAGACAACACTCTAATACATTAGTTCCATCTCCATGCACACATTCACACACACCCATGTAAACTGGCAAGAACATACAATTCCTTTATGAGCGCCCTTCACAACATGTTGCATAATTCTGTCCTCTGAGAGTTGTATCTATGTGGGAAGGCTAATATACTCCATGTCACTATTGTTAATTTACATTTTTGCAATACTCATAGAGGCTGATCATGGCCAAATAAATTCAAATAACTTTCTTATTGTTACAAACTACTAAAAGTTATAGTATTTTAGTAGGATTACTGACTAGTGCGCGGACTGCATTAGCTAATTTGAATCTTATTATATTTGACACTGTTAGTATCATATCTTTTTAAATGTATGGATCTAACTTTACTTATACCTACTCAAAATCCTGCAACAGATTTTCATAAGATGTAGGAGAAGCCTTTTCTGATTTCTACTTACATATTTTCTGTGTAGATGACTATAATTTTGCATGCTTGTGGAACTAAATTACTTCCTTCCTTCATATCTTGTTGAAATGTATTCTATTCTTCCTGACGCTAGAACACTCTCCTTTCTTTTATGCATACATTCCTCTCCAATTTCCATTTCTGTGTTCAAAATCTGATTTGTTATATCCTATAGAAGCATTCTGAAACATTTTTTGTCTAATATAAATACACTCATTTTAGTCCACAAAACATTCTAATAGAATTATTTTTTTATTAGCCATATCCTTGAGACCACCAGAATTTTATATCAATAAGCGTATTTTATTTCTTGCTTTCTCGTGGGATTTTATCATGTTGATTGATCTGAACAATACCTTACTGAATAGTTATTTTATAAACAAAGTGAATGAAATAGGAATGGATAGATCTGAAAGAGCAATATTTATAGCAAGTAAATACAGGCCACTTAGCTCTACAAGGCCAACGAACAAAACTGAAAATATCCATGCAGATATTAAAGCTCATGTGATATGGTTCTGAGACT
Organism: Ochotona princeps; assembly: GCF_030435755.1. Classification (NCBI taxonomy): domain Eukaryota; kingdom Metazoa; phylum Chordata; class Mammalia; order Lagomorpha; family Ochotonidae; genus Ochotona; species Ochotona princeps. The sequence continues at coordinate 69,936,250 of NC_080834.1, forward strand.
CCAAAATCACATTATCATTTACAAAAAAAATAGAAAAATATAATTGTCCCCAAGCCTAAGATACTAAAGTTATGTCTCTTACCTTCTTGCTACCTTTTTGATGATCAACTATGTGATATCACTGTCAGAATCCAAAGGAATCAGTAGACATTTTTTTTTTTTTTGCTAACGGCTGAACAGAGGTGTTTTCTATTTTCTGTGGAATAATATGGAATGATGACAATAAACATTTTTAAACATTCATATATTTTACTTAGAAAAAAGAATTACCGAGAGAGAAGATACAGAGCAAAGCCAATCTACTAGTTCAGTCCCCAAGGCTGCAGTGACTGGAGTTAAGCCAATCTGAAGCTGGGAGCCAGGACGTTTTCTCTGGATTGCCCATATGGGTGGAGGAACTCAAGGCCTTCAGCCGTCTTTGGCTGCTTCTCAGGCCATAAGCCAAGAACTAGATTGGAAGTGGAGCAAGTGGGATTTGAACTGTCACCCACGTGGTATACAAGCACTGTCAATGGATTAGCTTGTTACAAAAATGTGTCAGTCTTGATAATAATCATCTTTTACTAAATTTGATGTGAGGAGCATATGTTGTGGCGTCTGGTTAAGTCTCCTCCTACAACATTAGCAACTCCAATTTGAGCCACAACCTCTCTATTTCCAATTCACTTCCTTGTTAGTATATCTGCAAACACATTGGATAAGAGCTAAAGTTCTTGGTCCCTTGCTCCCACATTGGAGACTCAAAGTTCTGGACTCCTGGCAGCAGCTTGGCCCAGCCCCAGCTGTTGCAGCCATCTTGGGAGTGAGCCAGCAGAGTTTTCTTTTTTCTATCCTTCCTATCTGTATATCTGCTTTTTAAGTAAATAAAAAATGAATCTAAAATTTTTATGTGATTAGCACATTGCTAATCCTTTATATTATCTTGTCAAAACTATTTTTTAAAATGTGTGAGATTGTTACTATTTCATTTCACAGATGAGTAAGTTAAGATCCAGAGAAGCTATTTCATTGCCCAGATCACAGACTGATCAGGACAATCAAACAATTGTCTTTCCAAAATGATGTGGACAGATGGAGACTACTTCCACATTTTTGTTTTTGTTTTTTTTCACTGCAGATTAATCACTAAGAAGGTTAGCAAGGTTTCTGTAGGAATAACGTTCGTGAACTCATACTGTAAAGATGAGTAGACCGTTACTCTGCACACTTTTTGATCTGAGAATTTATCTGATTCTGATTGAGTTAAATGCATGAATGGAAGGCATCATCTCATACTGACATCAGAAAAATGCAGTTGGGCCTTGTCTCCAGGTTCCATGCTCAAGCGTTAAACCAGGCACAAAGTTTTGTACTGAAACTTTATGGATGTTTTTTAACATGTCCAAATCATAATTGTCTACTAACTATTTATAATTTGCTTAGTATTTTAAATAATTTTGAGGTTATTTAAGATGTATGGGACAATGCAAGTAGATTATATGTGAACAGTATGGTTGGGCTATATAAGGAACTAGAGTGTCAGGACTTCGGTGTCAATAGGAACATGCTGAAACCAGTTACCTGAAGATACAAAGAGATGACTTATTTTTCATACAGCCTTTACTGATTCTTTCAATTTTTAGTGTCTCTTATATTTACATTCAGATTCTATTTGTACTTTTTGCTAGATACATTCTAAATTTTGCTGCAAACACATTATTTCACGCATATCCTTGAGCTAATTCTGTAATGTGTCTTTTCATATTACGTGTTTGGAAGTTCAGAAAACTCTGACCTTCCACCAATTTTTCCATGTGGAGATATTTTGCTCTTTCCAGCAAATAGCTCAGGGAGAATCTGGCTGGTATGTCACTGAGCCAACAGTCCATGTAACATTATTATTAAAAGTAATACAATCCACATTATACTGCTAAAATATTAAACACATAACACATACAACTGTTAACACAATTATATATTTTGTCGTATTATGTTACCAATATTCCTTTAGGTTTTAGTTGCTACCTTTCAGCCAACAATAAATTTTACAGTCCAATTCGATACTCTAAAAATGGATTTTTAATGGAAATGTAAGTTATTCTCAAATGTGGTTGTATAAAAGTTGCAAGTGTGAAAAAAAAAATCAATCACGGTTTAAAACATATGGCAGGTCTTTTTTGGAAGGCTTCTGATGTATGTAGAATTTGTAGTTACAAATATTCAGCCATTTAAATAAGCTCACTCAACTTCACCTTTCCGAATTAGCAGAACTGAACTATTCATTGTCAACTGATTCATGAATATAGATCTAAGCTTTATTTGCAACATATGGCCTAAAGACAATAAATTTAAATGCCTGATATAAAGTAAATTAGAATTGGGATTGTGATGCTGATAGCTTTTTCTACAAGACTCTTACAACATCTGTCCAGAAACTTTGATTTTTTCAGATATTTTTCACACATGCTGCTTCAAATCTCTGTATAACTATTGTAACTTTGCTTCAAGAGAATCATTAGAAAAGTTAGTTATTATTTAAGAATAGAAAGACATATTACGGCAGAATAGAATTCAATGACATTATCACTTTTAGAAGACCCTTATATGTTATCGATAGGTAAAAAAAAAATTAGAAGGACAAATTAAGCTGGACATTGGGAGTAATCTTGATTGGGAGCTGTACAGGTGAGTAATCTCCAATCCTATGCAAAATATATCACCAAATCATATACAATACCCTTTCCATTCTATGATTTCCTATCATAACAGAAAATAGAATTTAAAAACTGAACTTCCAAATATCTCCTATTAGTTGAGTTAGGTTCCATCCATAAAAAAATCTCAAAATATTTGAGAAGTGATACAAATATAGATGTAAACACCTATGTGTCAACAATTATTGGTAAGCATGTGACTTTGCCACATGCTATTTATGCAACTTTGCTGTAATTGTCCATGTAGCTTCTGGAGAATGACCCATTTCAATGCTGCTTGGAAGCAGTTTAAGAACAAGGCAGCCTGCAAGGAGTTTCCTGATCTTCATTTACCTAGCAAGCACTCCCCAAAATTATGCATACTTCTGAGTTCCAGGGTTAAATCCCTCCCCCCATTTTTTGAGATATCTTTAGTAGTTACTGAAGTTGTGAGTCCTAATAGATGGATACTTCCTTACAAATTTATAATTTGTTTGAAGACATTGAACTATATTTCTGTCCTCTTAATATTAATATATGCACATATGTAATATATGTAAATCATTTGCCCACAACTTAAGTCTTCCACCACCAGTTATCATTCTGATGCTATTTCAAGAGCAAAAAATAGGTTTTAAAATGTTATTACTAAAAAAAAATATGCTATTACTAAAAACACTGTCAGTGGGCCAGGCGACAAGGCCTAGCGGCTAATGTCCTGGCCTTTGAACCAGAATCACATATGGGTGCCGGTTCTAATTCCACTGGCCCTGCTTCCCATCCAGCTGTAGCATGGGAAAGCAGTCCCGTTCCATTACAGTTTCTGCTGCAGAAAGATGTTCATAATTCTCAAACGTTAATTTTCTATGCTAACACAATTGGAATATTTTTTCAATTGCTTTGAACCATATTTATGTAGTTGACTGTTGTTCTTTAATAAAAGTAGGAGACTACCTGATCCAGTCAAAAACATGGTTTTTCTCAAAAACACCTGGATCAAACAATAAAACAAACAAAAACCTGAAAGATTGAATTAAAAATCAAATCATACTTTAAAAAATAAAAGTAATCCTAAGTGTTAAAATTCCATAGGTTCACTTCTGAAAAAGCTCCTCCTTGAATAATATAAAACTCAAGTATTTTTACTTTGAAAAGCAGAGTTACAATGAGAGGTGATATCAGGAGATCTTTTATACCCTGTTTAACTCAGCAAATGAGAAATGGATAGTGTTGAGCCACATCAAAGTCAGGAGTCAAGAGCTTTTTCCTGGTTTCCCAGATGGAAATATGCGCCCAAGCATGGCTTTGCATGATACTAAATAATAATGGTTCCACAATCTTTACTTCTTTCTCTTGACAAGTGGTGCAAATAGTAAGTAGTGGCAACTTACAGACTTTATAAATACTTCCAAATTTGTTATAGATCAATATGAGAAAGATCATAATAGTTTACTTATTATTTATTTAATGGTTGCTACAGTTTGACTAGAAAGTGGCTCCAAAACTCTTTTGATTGTTAAACTTCAAAATCATAAGTTACTAGTTTTAGGAGCTTAAAAGCTTAAAGAAATTGTGATGACCAGGAAGTGGGTCTAGTGTGAAGTTATTGGAGACATGTTCTCAGAAGCAATTTTCATGAGAGCATTGCTAACAAAACACTGAAATGAAGACTAACATGAGACCTAATCCAGTCCAGCTCTTTGCTCTTTTTCCCAAATCACTAGCTGATTAAATGTGCTCTACTGTTTCCATCATCTGTTGTCACTAGATGGCCAAGCCATTTGGGGAGGATGATAAATTGTGAATGTCTGAACTGAATTTAACTTCTGCTCCGTACAATTAACTTCTCTTAACAAAATACTGAAATAAGATCACCGAATTTTAAAATGATACAGGAGGATCATCTTCTTTTCCTTCTGCTCTTTTCCCATGGAAATTTGCACAGCAATTAATAGTATCTTCACTATTTTGTAATACTACTACGAAAACTAAAAATGAATAGTCAATGAATTCTGTTTCTTTTTAATAATACAGAGGCGACTTCTCTGCACTTTTCCACACTTTTTTTTTGCTTTTAATTACTATTGTTCTTCTAAAGGAAGGACATATGTCTTATCAGATGCTGCAGTGCTTTTAACCAGATAGAATAGGACATTTACAACGAAAGAACAGGTCAAGTTTCCCCAAACAGCACAAGACAAAAAGCCTTTCTCTTTCCTATAAACCCATGGAGCATTTGTCAGCACAGATTGATGACAAAATTAAATTCTGCCCAATTATATTGAGGACATTTGATCTAATATTACAAGTAAGGACATATTAAACTCTAAAAACAAGTAAAATCTCTGATACATGCACATTTTTCATTTATCATACAAATTAATGGTAATTAATTTTCTTTCACTTAAAACTAGTTCTATCAATGTCAGTTTTCCTTTCTTCAACTATCTTTTGTATTCAGTTATTATGTAGTCATTAATTGATACTAGTTACTTGATATTTTCTTGTCTCAGTGTATATTTAAATTTTATCACCCTCTATTTTAATGAATTTTTACTCCAGATCTCTAAAGTAATGTTCAAGTGTGCCTTTATTGCATTTTTTTTTCAAATTCCTCTGAAGCAAAGATAATTTCCCAGTCTTTTTTCCTGGTGTCGTTCAGTCCAATCTAAGCTTAAATCTTTTCTGTTTTTTGAAGTTTTTCTTAGCACTCCAACATAGTCTGATTTGGTATTTACGTTAGAGTATCACCTAATAACATTAATCATTTTAAAGATTTATTTTATTTTTTTTATTTGAAAGAGTTACAGACAGGAGGAGGCGGGGGAGGGGGGCTAGAGAGAGAGAGAATCTTCCATCTACTGGTTCAATTTCTAATTGGCTGTAAAAGCCAGAGCTGGACCTGTACAAATCAAAGAGCCAGGTACTACTTTTGCCTCTCTGCATTAGGTGCAGGAGCCCAAGGACTTTTGGTATCCTCTGCTTCATGAAGTCACAGCAGAAAGTAGAGTGATCAGGACATTAATTGGTATGCATGCATAATTCCGATGCTACCCTGCTATGCCACTAAATAGACATTATAATAGAATTTTTTTTAAATAATTTTACCTCTTTTGGATAACGCTGTTAAACATAATTCTGATTCTAATACATTTTTCCTAGGATGTCATTTTAAAAATTGTATTTTTTTTTGGTTACAAATACATGACTTGTCCCATATTTTAATTTACTTTAATATTTGAAGTTTTCACCAAAAAGTGTTGATATGTTTCATAACAAATTTTGAGTCTTTTTTTTGACATAAAAGATTGCTTGAAGGCCAATGATTTCCCAAGACCTATTCAGTCATGACATTTTTTTAAGATTTATTTTTATTTTATTACAAAGTTAGATATGCAGAGAGGAGGAGAGACAGAGAGAAAGATCTTCCCTCAGATGATTCACTCCCCAAGTGAGCGCAATGGCCGGTGCTACACCGATCCAAAGCCAGAAGCCAGGAACCTCTTCCTCCAGCTCTCCCACGCAGGTGCAGGGTCCCAAAGCTTTGGGCCGTCCTCAACTGCTTTCCCAGGCCACAAGCAGGGAGCTGGATGGGAAGTGGAGCTACTGGGATTAGAACCGGCGCCCATATAGGATCCCGGGGCGTCCAAGGTGAGGACTTTAGCTGCTAGGCCACGCCCCTGGGCCCCAGTCATGACATTTTTGCAGGAGGTGTGAAAGGCCTGAGGCATAGGTAACAACAGATGGGAAAGAATCTTGTTATCTACTTTATGTTTGTGTGAAAATCTCTGTCTTATGAAACATCACCATGTCCCCTCTGCAAGGAAGTAGCTTTCTTTCAGATGCATGTTTGTTTACTGTTTTGGGGTGTGTCATCTCTTTAATATGATTTCAAGTTTGTAAGCATATCATAATTCACTAGCCATCTTGTTAATTTCTGATATTGAAATAAAGTATAGTGTATGAAAGCTATAAAAAGACAGGATGGTAATAGCAGTTTGGGTAATGATAGTTAATTAAAATTATAAAATAATAAATTTAAGGCTATAAAGATTAATCACAGAAATGCAATAATGTATTAAGATGACAAGGGGCTGAATTTACAAGAGTATATATTTTTGATGAAAACATTTTGGTGTATTCATTATGAAGCTGTTGTAGAAATATCAATTAGGAAGTCAGGGTGAATATGATAAAGTGGCTTATAATAAGATCTATAAACTAGAAAAAATTGAAGAGAAATGTTTCCAAATACTGGCCTTTGCAATAATTCCTTGGGTATCACATTAAAACTCAGGTCAGAAAATATAAACAAATTAGATATAGAGCTGCACCATACTAAAAATGTCCACACAACAAAAGATTTAAAAATAAGGGGCACATTACATATTTTAAAAGAATATTTGCAAACTATGCAGCCCAAAAGAAGTTGATTCCCAAGCCTGGTGCAAAGACTGAACCCTCACCTTGCAAGCACTGGAATCCCAGCTGCTTCATTTCCCATCCATTTTTCCACTTATATCCTGGGGAAGCAGTAGAGGATGGCCCAAAGCTTTGTGTTCCTGCACCTGTTAGGGAGATCAAGAGGTTCCTGGTTCATGACCTCATTATCGGCTCAGCTCTGGCCATTGCAGTTGTTTGGGACATGAATCAGCAGATGGAGGATCTTTCTGTCTGTCCTTCCCATAAATCTGATATGCTTTTCCAATGAGGAAAGAAAAGAGGAAGGAAGGAAGGAAGGAAAGAAGGTAAAAAGGTAGGAGGGAAAGAAGGAAGAGAGAGAAGAAAGGAAAGTTGATTACCAAAAAGTACAAATAATTCCTTGAAATTGATATCAAGAAATAACATGATTTTTTAAAAATGGGCAAATGATTTCAATAGACATATCTCCAAAGAATATAGCAAAAAATTGGGTTCAGCATGGTGGCCTAGTGGCTAAAGTCCTCATCTTGAACGTGCCAGGATCCCGTATGGATGCCGGTTCTAATCCAGGCAGCCCAGCTTCCCATCCAGCTTCCTGTTTTTGGCCTAGGAAAGCAGTCGAAGACGGCCCAAAGCCTCGGGGTCCTGCAAGCAGGAGAAAGTTCTTGGCTTCTGACTCTTGATCAGCACAGCACCGGCCGCTGCGATCACTTGGGGAGTGAATCATCAGACGGAAGATCTTCCTTTCTGTCTCTCCTCCCTCTGCATATCTGACTTTGCAATAAAAATAAATAAATCTTTAAAAAAATAGGAAAACAATCAATAGGTGTAAGAAATGGCATTCAACATCATTAATCTTCACAACTATACATCTGGGGTCCTCATGAGATTACAGCTAATACCCGTTGATGTATCTATTATCCTCAAACGACAAGAGAAAGCAAATTTTGTCAGTTGTAGAATGAAATGAACAAAAGAAATATTTTTTTACATTGATTGTAGAAATGTGAATTGCTATAGCTGTTTTTGAAAATAAGGACATTTGCACATAAATTAAAAATAGAACTTCAATATGCCCCCCTCAGTGTCAGTTTTTGGTATATGTTGAATGGAAATGCAATCATCCCTTGTAGTGATACCTATATTCCCATGATCATTGAGTATTTTTAACCAATTTCTTGTTAAAAATTGTTTTTTGAAAAGCAGAGTTGTAGAGAAAGGGAGACAAAAAATCTTCCTTCATAAGGTTTGTCCCCCAAATTACAGTAATGTTCAGATATAGGCCAGACTGAAACCATCAGCGCCAATTTGAAATACCAGTGTTGCAAGTGTTGTTTCAGCTTACTGTGCCATAATTCTGGCTATACATATATATTTTAAGAAATATATATATTTATTGTATTTTACTTTTTAATATACATTTGTTATATCTTACTCTATTATATATAAAATATATTATATATTATATATATTTATTGTATTTTACTGTGTTTTATTATAGACTGCTCTTGCCATGAGAAGAATGGCTATATATGAGATGATAGCTATGTTTCTGTGAATTGCTATATATAGTCATAATTTCAAGACATACGTGTGTGTGTATATATATATACACATACATAAACACACAGACATACATATCTTAACATCATGTGACATACTTTATCTGTTTATGTGTTATATATTGTATGTAAACATGGATATTCATTCAATATCATATCATTTAGCTTTTACGACTCTTTAGAAATAAAGCTGTATTTTGATTGTTGTAATGGCTGATAGCTGGACTCTCAGGTATCTTTAAGGAGGAAATATATTTCCCAGTGGAACAAATGCAGTCTTTAGAGGATTGCTATGGCCAAGACCCCAGACAGCATCCACAGAAGGTAGAAGGGCTTAATGTCATACTGCTTTCCAATGGCGAATTGTATAAACAACCATGCCTTTCAAATCTACTCAAATCTTTTGAGTAACTGAACAGGTAGAATTATCTCAAGAGTGTTGTGTCCGTAAATGTCATCGCAGTTCTGTACCTCCTCTCCCCTAATTTAGCCTGCACTGCTTCTCCGTCACACTGTGCATATGTATCTTTTGCAACATATTCTATGTTAAATGAATAAACAAAGCTTGTTCTTTCTTGTGAACTTCTCTAGGAAATTAAATGAACTTAAAAGATGTGTTACAGAGATCACAATTTATACTTAGGATTCTTAAGTAAAATCACCTCCTAGAACTTGTGATTGTCATCTGAAGTGGAGGGAGGGACATTCTAATGGGACAAAGCCTTACACTGTGGGATCAGAGAATACCAAGTAGACAGTGTCAAGCTGAATTGGATTAGAGGACACCCAGGCAGCCTGAAAGGGGAAGAAATCTGTACACATCTGACATCAGAGTGCATCACGAGGAAAGAGCAGGAAAACACTGTTCTGATTTCCTCTCCAATAATATGCTCGTTGTGACAGGGTTTGGATGCAATAAAGAAATCTATTTTTAAGAGACCACTTTTATAAATTCTTATGAAAAATCCATATTGAGTGAAATTTCCAGAGGGATATTTGTTGGTTGTATGTTTATCCAAAACCAAATGCCAAAGGGAAAAGATCCATCCTCATCTAGATTTAAGGCCCACCCAGTTTTTCTTCTCATTCTAATTTTATGAGTTTCATCTAGTTTATTGTTTTTTTTTCTTTCTCTGTGCAAACTTACTATTTTTAAATTTTTAACTGGTGTATGAAGTGTGTGCTTATATATGGAATACTATGTGCTATTTCAACATAAGTATAATTGTGCAACATTTATATCAAAGTAAATACATCTATTTACTCAAACATATACCAATTATTTTCAGGAAAACATAAAATTGTTTCTGCTAGGTTTGGAGAAATCATACACATCTGTCTAAACTTAAGTGTGTTACAACACAAGAATACAACCCAAGAATGTCTTTCTCTGATGTACTATGTCTGAGTATCTGTTAATCAGTCTTTCCTCATCCCCCCTTCCTATTTTCCTGAGATTCTGATAGGTAGCACTGTATTTTGATTTTTTTACACATATATAAGTGAGATTCTGAAAGATATGTCTGTCTGTATCTGGCTCATTTCACTTAACTAGGAACTCCAGTATCATACAAGTGGTCATAAATGATAGAATTTCATAGCTGTAACTTTACAGGGCACATCACACAGCAACAAAGTATGAATGTGGTATACATTATGTGATCCATGGATTCAATAATTCCATTGATTGAGGATTGTTTGGCATATTTATTTAATGTTAGTAGTAATTCTGTCATTGTTAATCTGCGTTATTTTGACATTCTGAAGTAGCTTGGTGCCGGATTCCAGGTCCAGCTGTGTTTGGAGCTCAAAAAGGGTGTGTGGAGTAGGCACAATGAGAAAACAAAAGGACCACTATGATGTCATGATCATGATGGACAATGCAAGAAAGCGGTCCCCTTAATTTTGACAGCAGCAGTCACAAACTCTGGCACAGATTTTTTTACATCATGGTCAAGTGGGTGTTTCCAAGGATAATTCTGCCATTCATTTCACCTTAAAGTAGAATGTTATCCATCCTGACTCTGTGATCCGGAAGTTCTCAATAGACGGTGTATATCAATCAATAATACATTCCTACTACAATCCTCATTCCACAACTTAAACTTGAATCAGTTAAGGGAGAAAATTCATCGCAGAAGGAGGGACATAAAGATCATGCAAGGGGAGGTGGAAGTGCATTCAGGTGGTTGCAGACATCTGCCAAGTCCTGCCATGCAGCAGGAAATTCCTTGTAGCCTTGCCTGCAATGGAACAGTTCTCTTCACAACTGGAGGTCCCTTTTGAAATTCATATTAAAGTTTGAAATTCATATTAAAATTGATGACTATTGCAGAAGTGGGATATGTAAAAGATGATTAGTTTCTTATCAGAGAAATAGCATTTTGGCAGAGAAGATTGGTACTGAAAGAATGAGTTAGTGTAAAGCAAGGCTGTTCTTGGTGTAGCATCTCTTCCGAATATTCCACCTGCTCTTTCCCCCTCTTTCTATCATATTACGATGCACAGAAACAGGTGCCTAAAGCAGAAGCAAGATTCAAAACCTCAGAATCACCTGCCTAAATAAACTTCTTTCTTCTAAATTACAATCTCGGGTATTCTGCTAAATCAGCAGAAAACGAACTGAGGCGTTTAGTTAAAGCTTTTATAATGTGATTGATGCTTTATGGAAGATGTTTTGTTTTGCAAGATACTATTAGCAGTATTTATGTTAGCTAATTATTACTGTTTCTGAAAATATTTAACAAAAGATTGCTGGATATAAATCCAATTATAAATGAGTGGATTCATAAATAAAAGTATAACTTTATTTTCCTAATTATAAAATTTGCCAAGTGTGCAATGTAGGACTTAAATACCTAAGACTAAATTAAATTAATTTTGATTAATATCTGTGAATTGTTTTTGACTTAATATTTTATTTTTGATATAGTATATTTAAATTTTTCATTATATTCATAGCTAAATGTTCCACCAAATAAAAAAGGGCAATAGACATAAAGTAAAATGTCATAGCTCAACAAAAAAGCAGAAAAAAGAGTATAAAAAAACAAGAAAAGATACTCAATATTACAAAATCATTAAAACCGTAGTAATACATGATCCTTGGTAATTTGTTTGATGGAGATTTAAAATAAAATGCTCAAGTTCCCTGGCAATAAGGGAAATCCAAATTAAAACATCAATAAGGTACCACCTAACGCCAGTAAGACTGGCCCACATGAATGAAAGCACCAACAACACTTGTTGGCGAGGTTGCGGGGAAAAGGGAACCCTACTCCACTGCTGGTGGGGCTGCAGGCTGGTACAGCCTCTATGGAAATCAGTATGGAGAACATTCAAACAACTCAAATTCAACATACTGTATGATCCGGCAATAGCAGTGCTAGGAATATATCCAGAACACTTGTTTTATGAGAAACCAATATGCACTCCTATGTTCATAGCAGCACAATCAGTAATTGCAAAAACATGGAAGCAGCCAAAATGCCCATCAGCAGAGGATTGGATAAGAAAGCTATGGTTCGGGGGAGAATCCCAGATTCTATGTAATTACAACACAATGTAATTAATGAATAAATTTAATTAAAAAAAAGAAAGCTATGGTTCATCTACTCCATGGAATACTACTCAGCTATTAAAAAAAACAAAATGCAGTTTTTTGTGTCCAAATGGGCCAAACTGGAAACCATAATGCTAAGGGAAATGAGCCAATCCCAAAAGGTTAAATACCACATGTTTGCCTTAATTTAAGATGATATGATGTTATGTATAACATGTTATGTTATGTATGTTATATGTTGTGTATAAACTAAAATTGAAGTGTAGGTAAGGTGGTCACAGAAGGTGGTTAAGAACTCGCATTTATTTTTAACATATTGGTTACTCATTACTATGTCACTTAATTCCATAACGATGTACATTTTTGCTGATGGTATGTTGGAGCTTTTATTTGATCGGGATGATACTTTGCTGGCTCTGTCTTCAGACCAGAGAGGATATACCTAAGAAGCCGTTGAACTTGACTGGACAATAAGAAAAAAAATGTAATAAACAATGCATTTGGAGGAAATTGGAAAAACACAGGCATTTGTTTCTTTCTTGATTTAAAAAAACATATTTAACTCCCACATATTAAGTGCAAACATGTAAATTCTTATGTTATTGAAAACAAACTAAGAGACAAGTATTTGGTACAGGAGTTAAGAAGTCACTGGGAACATCTGTATTGTATATCAGAACATGTAGTTTGAGTTCTGGCTCATCAGCTTCTGATCCAGCTGCCTGCAAATGCGCCTCCCAGGAGGCAGTAGATGGTGACTGAAATCTGTGGCATGCGTTTGGGAGAGTAGATGAAGTTCAGGAGTCCTGGCTCCCACCTGGTTCATCCCTTACCTGCATGGATGTCTGGGAGGGAATTCATAGATGAAAGATTTTCTCTCTCCCTCTCTCTCTGTGAAATAAAGTTCATGAAAATAATTTAATGAAAAATACTTTTTAAAAATCAAGGAAGACTTACATTTTGTCTTTGGAGTCAGTTCTGTACCTGGAAAAATTTTGGCCCAAGGTTCACTTACTTCTCCATATGTGAGAATGTGGCAATGAATATGGAGCCAGAATATGCACAAATAACGTTTTCCTGATTTGGAAAAGAAATATTGAATAGCACAAGTATAAACTATAAGCCTCCATGTAAGAAGATTAATGAGTTTACCAATAAAACATGCTTTAACTTAATCCTGTCAGATGAAACAGACCTCCATCCATTCTTTCTAGATTTGACACTGGAAGAAAAAGTCTGGACAGATAACAATAATGAAAGAAACTTGGAAGTTTACTTGTAAAATGCGTGAAGAAGTGAGGGAAAAGGGAAGAAAGGAAGAAGGAACAAAGGATGAAAGGTCAGAAGGGAAGAGGGAATTAATGACTAGCTACACAAGAATCAGTCACATAGGATTTTGCAGATTTACAGGCAGACAGGCAGACTGTTCCCAAGTCATTTGGCTACTCCCCAGCAGGGCATAATAAGTGTTTTCATTATGTGACTCTTCCAGGATCTGCCAAACTTGAAAATAATCATTTTTTTCCTGTCTTAGACTTAATATGAATTCTAAATTCAGATAAACAAATTCTGGGAGGCAAAATATTTCTGGATCCCAACGGTTGGGAGGAGCAGGGATTTTTACTTTTAATGAACACCCACAGCATCATTAACCACCCCTCTACTGTTAATCACACAGATTCCAGCATGCTGCTAAAAAGTTCTTTCAAATGTACCTAAAATCCTGAATTGATTTGACAGAATTTGCCAATGGACAATGATGGAGGAGGTCAGCACATGTCGCTATGTTGACAATGAACAAAAAATGTTGTAAATGTCACTCTCACTTCCTTCCCTTTCCTCTTTGTTCCTGGAGCAGACTGTAAGAACTAGCTGACTTGCACTTTAATTGGGTCATGGAATCTGTATACTATAAGCATTCTGTCTACACCAGAAGGAAAGAAACGCCCTTATTGTTAGAGTCATAGACAACAAGACACATCTGAACTGCGCTTGCTATCTTCTCCCAGTTTCCCCTTAAAACATCGTTCATTATAGTTCAATTATACTGCTTGTCAACTATCCACTCATCAAACTGAACAGAAAATTTTGCTAAGATTATTACTTCACTTGGCCTTTAATTTTGAGAACTCCCATATGTTGTGAAACTTAATGGTAAATCCGTTTGAATGTTTTGTTCTTCTAGGTCTGTCTTCTATTACAGGAAACTACTTGGCAGGGATGAGCAAAACATTCATTTTCCTTCTCTGCATGTGAATACAAAAATTTGACTTGTATCTTGCCAAGAAGTACAAACAGTACAAAGTTAACTTTTTAACTGGGGAGAAGCATGGTCTGATTGCTTTTATTTTCTTTTATAGGGCAAATCAGAAAATGCAATGCTATCGGATCATAAAAATTTTCCAGTGAGTGCATGTTTGCTTTTTGCATATTAATATTACAAAGTAGGACAGGAGCTGGTGTTTGGAGCAGCATTAAGACCCTGTGTGGGGGCCAGGGGAGTGGCCTAGCAGCTAAAGTCCTCACCTTCAACACACCAGGATCCCACATGGATGCCGGTTCTAATCCTGGCAGCTCTACTTCCCATCCAGCTCCCTGCTTGTGGCCTGGGAAAACAGTCGAGGATGGCCCAAAGCCTTGGGATCCTGCACCTGTGTGGGAGACCTGGAGGAGGTTCCCGGCTCCTGACTCTGGATTGGCACAGCACCTGTCATTGCGGTCACTTGGGGAGTGAATCATTGGATGGGAGATCTTCTCTATTTCTCCTCCTCTCTGTATATCTGACTTTGTAATAAAAATAAATAAATCTTTAAAAAAAAAAAGACCCTGTGTGAGAGATCTGCCTCCTGATTTTAGTCGCAGCACTCTTTCTGATTTCAACTTTTTGGAAATATACAGGCTATAAACTGGAAACCATAATGCTCAGGGAAATGAGCCAATCCCAAAAGGTTAAATACCACATGTTTGCCTTAATTTAAGATGATATGATGTTATGTATAACATGTTATGTTATGTATGTTATATGTTGTGTATAAACTAAAATTGAAATGTAAGTGAGGTGGTCACAGAATGTGGTTAAGAACTCGCATTTATTTTTAACATATTGGTTACTCATTACTATGTCACTTAATTCCATAACGATGTACATTTTTGCTGATGGTATGTTGGAGCTTTTATTTGATCGGGATGATACTCTGCTGGCTCTGTCTTCAGACCAGAGAGGGTATACCTAAGAAGCAGTTGAACTTGACTGGACAATAAGATGCTGGACTGTATGTTTGGTATATGCTTGCAATGAGGGAATCTCAACTGAACTTGAACTGTGGTTATGCAACAAGGTGGAGGAATCCACCATGGTGGGAGGGTTTGGGGAGGGGTGGGGAGAATCCCAGTACCTATGAAACTGTGTCACATAATACAATGTAATTAATGAATAAAAAAAAGAAAATATACAGGCTACAAAACAGGTCCTGGTTAAGTACTTGGGTTCCATGCGTGACACATATTTTGGATCCCAGGCTCTTGGCCTTGTTCTGACCCAGTCCCTACTGTTGTAGAGTTGAGGAATTAATTGGCAAATGAAAAGGAAAAAAAAAAGTCTCTTTATCTTTACCTGTCTATTTGCCTTTCAAATAAATGTCCAAAAAAATCAATAACTTTTTAAAAAGTTCATTCTCCAAACAAGAACACTTTGAGTGAGCTTCTACCAAGTCTACATGTTGTACTTTTCCAGTACTAGTCATATTTGGAAAAAGTACAGAAATACTGTTTTGTAACATACATAGGAGAAATAGGCACTTTAAAAATCATCTTCAGGGAAAGCACTGTGGCATAGCCAGTTATGCCCCAACCTACAATGCCTTCATCTCATATGGGTGCCAGTTTGAGTTCCAGCTGCCCCACTTTCAAGCCATCTTCCTTACAATAGCCTGGTAAAGAAGTGGAGAAGACCCCGATTGCTTGGGTGCCTGCAACCACGTAAAACCCCTGCATACACTCCTCTGTCTGGTGTCAGATGGTGTTTCATGGCTCAGCTCCAATCATTGTGGCTACTTGGGGAGTGAATCGAAAATCTCTCTCTCTTTTTCTGTCTCTCCTTCTCTTTCTGTAACCTCCCATTTCAAATAAAAATAACTGAATCTTTTTAAAAAATCATCTTTGGTTAGGCATTGTGGCACAGAAGGTTATATCAAACTTAGCTTGTCAGCCTTACTTGCTGAAGTGCCTGATGAAGTTCTGTCGCTGCTTCCCAACCAGTGTGCTGCTGATGTTCATGCTGGCAGTAGTAGATGATGATTCAGTACCAGGGTTGTTTCCACCTAGTGTTTCAGGATATTGCATCAAGCTCTGTAGGTTTTGACCGTTGTAAATAATTAAAGAGTGAATCAGTGCATAGATGATCTTGCTTTTCTTCTCTCAGTCTCTCTGAGCCCTTTCTCTCTGATCTTTAAATGTATTTTAAAATAAAAAAATAAATAAATAAAAACAGGGCCCAGCGCTGTGACCTAGTAGCTAAAGTTCTCACTTTGAATGCTCTGGGATCCCATATGGGCACCAGTACTAATCCTGGCAGCCCTTCCTTCCACCCAGCTCCCTGCTCATGGCCTGGGAAAGGCCCAAACAAGAGGGAGACCTGGAAGAGGCTCCTGGCTCCTGGGTTCAGATCGGTAAGCACAGGTCTTTGCGGTCATTTGGGGTGTGAATCATTGTACAGGAGTTATCTTCCTCCCTGTCTCTCCTCCTCTCTGTATATATCTGACATTGCAATAAAAATAAATAAATCTTTAAAAAAATAAAAACATTAAAATAAACAGAAAGAACATGATGGTAGTTTCCTGGGACTTTTCCAAGAATTGGAACTAGCCTATTTTTACCTTTGTACACTCTTGCATGTCTTCCCTGTATATACCTGTGAAAAAGGGTATACTACACCCTTTTTGTCCAAGCATGATTGTATTACCATCAAATTGTGCATAAATTTGAATGAGTTTAATATTCTAAAGGATCTCATACCTTATTCAACTTTGATTGAACCAAGCTTTATGACAAAATCTTTAGTTTTTCTCTTCCTAAACTGTTTTCGTCTTTGTTTTGGAAGTGTTAGCTGTGGCTCTTAAGATGCATGAGATACTGATTTATTTGCCATGAAAGGACCAAACAGAAGGTGAGAGCCAGGAATTCTAATTGAGTCTCCCATATTATTGACAAGGACCAAATCAGATAATTACTCACCTGCTTCCCCAGGGTAGGCATCAGCAGGAAGCTGAAATTAAACGTGGAGTCAAGATTCAAACACGATTGTTCGAAGTGTGATGCCGGCATCCCAGGGATCAGCTTCACAGCTATGCCATGTCCTGTCCTACCTGTGGAATATCTGCTAGTTACAATTTGTTATTACAGATGCATTAATATACCCTGTAGTTAGTTCTTGATATATGCCTGGTAAAAATACCCATTCTTTTGAGATGTATTCCTAAATGAGAATTTGTGGTTTCTAATTTTCCTAAATACAAATTCTGTATGGAATTATTCTTTTTAATTCCTCTCTGTTTCTTACCATTTTTGTGATAGCTTTACTTTATACTTAATAAATTTCTTTAAATATTCCCTGTCCCACGCATTTAAAGTTTACAATATGGTTTAGAAATAATTAAAGATCTTGGTTTTACTTCAAAATTTGTATTAGACTTCTTTTGTTGTTTGATTTCTTTGCCCATGGGTCTATTTCTTGTGGTCTACCTAAGGTTTTTTTTTAATTATTATTCCCATTAAATGTTTGAAATATAATTTTTTCAGTTGAAAATTGAAATTTCATTAAGAAATTAAAAAGCCAGGAGCAAAGTAAAACACAACAAATATGCTTCACCTAACTGAAGGAGATGTTGATTGGACCACAACGATAGCAGAAGATTACAAAAAGGAAACACAAAGTAGGGACATGCTTGTCCTTATTGTTTCCTTGATCGCACACCATTCCTCTCTCATTTTTTTTCATGTAGGAGGAGTTAAAGCCCCAGTAGTCAATGGAAAGTGAGGTGTTTCCCTTGCGAAGAAAGGGCTAGAAATTGTCCGCAATAAATACTCAACACTGACCAGCTCTTTATGTTTAGAAAACACTTTATTTTGTGACTAAACAGTCCCTGGTAAAGTGGAGACTACCAAGGGTTTCTTTAATCAGTAATATATCTTTAAAAATAATATTGCTTTAGCAATTAAGTTTCAAAATATTGGCTTCTTTCTCAGTTTGAACTTCTCGCCCTTTTTCCATCATACATTTAAAAACAAATTTCCTGTCAAATGCAGTTTATTTTATATTCATTTTTAACAAGTACATAGACCTATGACTAATCCAGAGATAATTAAAGTGTCAATCCTTTGGACAAAATTGAAACATTGGAATATATAAAAAAAATGTACTTTTTCACTCTCTTTTCCCTGTAATGTTAATCTGTCACTTCAGAACTGCATCAGAATCCCTTGACTTCTTTCTTTAAATCGAATTTTCCCAAAGCATTAAGAAATTACATCTTTTTAAGAAACTTAGTGAGGCTATTTCTATAAGCCTCAGGAGTGAAATTGTCACAGAAAACATAATATGAAGATCTTTGAGAATTGACATGATTCACTATTAAACCCATCTTCAGAATTTAATTTAGGGTCACTCTTAATTAGTTTCTTATACTGCAGTTAACATGTTAGCCAACAGAGCACACATTTCACAGGTGATACTATGCAAATATGTAGGCTTCTCTTAAGTACTCCCTTACATTCGCATAGTAATTCTACATGAAAATTCAAGATCATGAAAAGTATAGCAATTGAGAGTGCCATAAACATGAAGAATTTGCAAAATAAAAAATGAAGAAGCATTCATAAGGCAGTTTACACCTTGTTACCTAATTTGAATTTTAATAGACAAACTCCTACAATAGTCACATACTTTTGGAAAGAAACATTGATTGAAAAGAACAAAAAATGCATTGCCACATAATTATAAAACCTAAAATGTATACTCTATTGTTCACATGGAGTGTCTTTTTTTAAAATTCAAGGCATTATTGAAAATACAAAGTTGAGTGCAGAAATACAATATCAAATTCAAAATAAAATTATACACCTCTGAATACTGAATGTTTTATTTTATGTTACATAGCATTTCAGAAAAGGGAAACGACCCACTTTCTTCAAAGCAAATGCCACACCACTAAAAATTACATGAAGAGCGAAATTCCACTGTGTTATGTCAAACTGAACCTTGTGCACAGCACAACAGCAGAGGTAGAAGAAATGAGAACGACAAGGGATGAATTCAGCCCAGAAAGAGGAAGGATGACATTATGGTGTAGTGCACCTCTACAGCCCATGTGGTGTTGGTTTGCTCCAGGGTCCCACCTTTGATTCAACTCCTAGCTAATTGCCTGGAAAAAGCAAGAGATAATGACCCAAGTTTTAGACCACTTGCCACCCATGTGCGAGTCTCGCATGAAGCTCCTGGCTTCAGTCTAGTCAATTCTTGGTTACTGGGGCCATCCAGGAGTAGACTGATTATATGGAGGATTTCTTTCAGTTTCTCTATAACTCCCCGTAAGTAAGTCTGACATTAAGATCAAACAATCAATCAAATAAATAAATAAATAAATAAACCTTCAAAAACTTATAAAGCAGAAAGTGTAAAGGATGGGGGCATCTCTTTGCACACTGCACAGCTGATAGTGGGCTAAGTTTGAAGATTTAAAAAGAGCCTCAGAAACCCAACAACAGTCAAACAAACAACTCTTCAAAAATATAAAAAGGGGCCTGGCATGATGGCTTAGAGGCTAAAGTCCTATTTTTGAACTTGCTGGGATGCCATATGGGTGCCGGTTCTAATCCCAGGGGCCCTGCTTCCCATCCAGCTCTCTGCTTGCAGCCTGGGAAAGCAGTTGAAGACAACCCAAAGCCTTGGGAACTTGCACCCGTATGGGAGACCTGGAAGAACTCCTGGCTCCTGGCTTTGGATTGGCTCAGTTCCAGGAGCAGCACTGGTCACTTGGGGAGTGAATCATTGGACGGAAGATCTTTCTCTCTGTCTCTCCTCCTCTCCGTATATTTATCTGCCTTGCCAATAAAAATAAATCAATCTTCAAAAAATTGATAAACGAAAATGAGAATTTTTCAAAAGAATGGATTAAAATGGCTAAGACATAAGGAAAAGTGTTGAGGTTCCCAAGCTATTAGGGAAATATATATATATATATATATGTATAATATATAATCTATATATATTATACATATATATATACACACACACACACAAACACATCGAGGTTCCATCTAACTCCAGTGAGAAAATCTGCATTCAGAAATCTACTAACAGTGCCTGCTGGCTTGTATGTGGAGGCAAAGTTAGCCTATTTATTCTGCTTTTGGTGGGAGTATAGGCTAATAGAACCACTATGGAAGTCAGTATGGGGAAGGCTCTCACAACTGAAAATCACTCTATATGACGCAGCTGTTACAATAATGGGAATATATCCAAAGAACTGAAATCTGCATATCAGAAAGCAACATGTAATCCTGTATTTATAGTGCTACAATGCACAATAGTGAAGACATGGAATCAATTCAGATACCTTTGAAAGAGGAATGGATGAGGAAACTGTGGTACCTGTGCTCCATGTACTACTACTCAGCCATTAAAAATGTAAAAGTCTTCCATTTACATACACACACACACATATATGTATACATATATATTTTTTTCCACATAGAGGAACTGTAGAAGGGAGATCAGCACACTGGCAAGTGGAGATAAGTTGCAAGATACATTCCAGAACATAAGGAATACTCTCAGTGAAGCAGTTAAATATACCTTGACAATATGGTACTAGAATTTCTACCTTTGCCTATATCTACATTGTTATGATGCACTTAAATAGTATAATATTAAACATGTAACTTGTGAAAGAACTGTACTACCGTAATAATTTGGGGGCAAATGGTGGTGGGGGGGAGAAAATGAGGAAGGAGAAAGGAGATGAAAAAAGTGTCATCTCAGGGCCCAGTGTGGTAGCCTAGCGGCTAAAGTCCTCACCTTGCGAGCATCAGGAACCCATATGGGCACTTGTTCATGTCCCGACAGCTCCATTTCCTATGTGGTGCTCTGCTTGTGGCCTGGAAAACCACTCAAGGATGGCCCAAAGCCTTGAGACCCTGCACTCATGTCAAAGACCCAGAAGAAGCTTCTGGCACCTGGCTTCAGATTGACTCAGCTCTGGCCATTACAGTCACTTGGGGAGTGAATCAACGGATGGAAGATCTTCTTCTCTGTCTCTCCTTCTGTTTGTTTATCTGGCTTTCCAATAAAAATAAATAAATCTTTTAAAAAAAAGGAGGACCCCTATAGCAAAGAAACTACTGTGTAAAATACTAAAAATGATTTTTAAAGACAATTTTGGACTTATGATCAAGAAGGACATCAGTGGATCACTGGAAAGTTTATCCATCATAGAAAAAAACTGATTCCTCCAGATTAATTCTTACACTCTCTAAAAATATACGTTTGCAGGAAACGTCTTTCATATGAACAGAAAATCATTGTGCTTTTGGACGAAGATCATTAGTATTTTTTGTCACTCTTATGTCAGATGAATATAGCTGAATCTTATATTTTCTGTGGTTTTTGGTACACAATAATACTAATTTATAGATTATATTAGGCAGTGTTCCATCCTCTTAATTTTTTTTAAAGTTTGAAGATTATTTATTTTCTTTAGAAATACTTCAGAATTCACCAAAATGGTAATGTTCAATTTTTGTTGTTGTAGGGATTTTTCTTTACTAATTTAATCTTACTACTAATTTTAAATTTGTTCAGATTATCTGTTATTGAGTCTTCACAGACTTTGTGAATCTATGAATTCCTACATTTATCTAGATTATTTATTTTTATATACTTGCCCTAATAATTTATTAATAATTATTACGATTTCTGTAGTTTTGACAGTAGCACCCACATGTTCAAGTCTGATTTTTTAGTAAATTAAGTTCTATTTTATCAACTTTGTTCTATTATTGAGTCAGGGTTTCATCCTGTTATGACCTATTTTGGAAAATGTCCTGTATAAGTGGCAATAATACTCTTTATATTCCTATTATTATGCTGCTCATTTATAATTATTTTTCTGTCTGTTTACTTTAACTAATGTTGAAACCAAAGAACTGAAGTTACTACCAATTAGTATAAAACTTATTCTTCCTTCAGTTCTGTCAGTTTTTCTGACACAGAACTCCCAACAGGCTTGATCAAAAGTGATCTTCACCAAGACACATGGTAATCAAGCTCTCTTCAATTGAACATAAGGAAAAGATCCTTAAATGTGCATGTAAAAAAAACTCATTTGACATATAAAGAAATGCCAATTAAACTCACAGGAGACCTTTCAGAGGAAACTCTACAGGTCAGAAGAGAATGGAGTGACATATTCCAGATTCTGAAAGCAAAAAAAATTGTCAGCCCAGGATAACATACCCAGCAAAACTTTCCTTTGTCTTTGAAAATGAAATAAAAAATTCCCCCAAAGTGAAATTAAAAGAATATGCCTCTTCCAAACCTGCCCCACAAATGATACTTAAAGATATTCTCTTGCCAGAGAAAAGAAATGGCATCCAACAAAACCTAAGGCAAATCGAAAAACACCCCAGCAAAATAACAACAGAAGACTGAGTCAATGAACAACCCATTGCTAAAATGACAGAACCAAATTACCACCCATTCATAATAACCCTGAATATAAATTGATGAAACTCATCAATTAGACATCATGGACTAGTGGGCTGTATTAAAAAGCAAAACCCATCTATTTGTTGCCTACAAGAGACACATTTCTCCAATGAAGATTAGTGGAAACTGTATCTCATGGATTTTGAGGGTTTGTTGTTGTTGTTGTTGTTGTTAGTTTCATGTCTTCAAAACACTTTCTTCTAATTAAATTCTTCACTGACTCATATATCATATAGTAGCCTCATTTTCTCAAGAAAGGTCTTGATTTTTTTTTTTTATTTCTTCAGCGACACATTAGTCATGTAGTAGCTTGTTATTTAACTTCATGGTGTTGTTAATTTCTTTTTTTTTTTCCTTCCCGCTGTTGATTTTGTTTTGTGACTTTTCATTTAAGGGGATGTATAGTAACTGTGAAATGGAGACTATCACATCCAGATGTGACGATATAAAACAGCATGCATCTCTACTTCCAGACAACGATGGACTCCCAATGAAACTGTTTACTATATCTTGACAATAGGATGCTGGACACTCTGCCATCGTTCATGTTTGCAATAATGGACATATGACTGTGTATGAAAAACTACACTGTATTAATGATGTGGCGGAAGTCAGTGAGAGGAGAGGGAATTTTGGAGGAGATAAGGGAAATCCCAGGGTCTATGGAATTGTATCATAAAATACTGATAAGAAGATGTAAAACTTAAAAATATTCAGCAGGTTTTATGGCTCTGTTCACTTCATCATATGTATTTACTTATTTGCTTCTTGGACAAGCTGATTTCTGCTTTTATAACATTAGATTCACTAAATCTTCTATCTGTCAAGTTTGTTTTTAAACCTAACTTTTAAAAAAATTTTAGGTATTTCATCTTCATACCCAGAATAACATTTTTACTTGCTTTAAAGTTTATTTTCCCTAATGTTTTCATTTGTATCTGTACATGGTTTCATGATTCTGACCTATGTTTATCTTTAATTCACTGATCATTTTTAAGGCAGTTTCCTTTAAAAAAAAGATATTTTTATTTGAAGGCAGATTTCTTTACAGAGAAGGAGAGATGAGAGAAAAATTCTTCCATTTGCTGGTTCATTTCCCAAATGTTTGCAGCTGAGCTCATCTGAAGCTGGGAGCCAGGATCCTGCTTAGGTCTCCCACAAACATGCAGCAGCCCAAGGACTTTGGCCATCATTCACTGCTTTCCCAAGCGAGAAGCACTGAGCTAGGTTAATGGCCAGGCTGCCCTACGGTATGCTGTCCCACAGTGTGGAGGATTAGCCTGCTGTGCCATTGCACTGGCCCATAACACAGTTTCAAAAAACCCTTTTCCTGGTAGATTCACCATGGGCAGTTTTCAAGGTTACTTTCCGATATTTGTGCTTTTTCATTAAATGGAACAAACTTTATTTATTTTTTGTTAGTCTTTGTTGTTTTTCCTTGAAAAAAAATGGATCTAAGACCACTATTAGCTGTAGAAATCAGGTTCTTCTTTCATTGGATTTCCTCTTCTTTGCTTTGTTTCTGACCATTGATTGCTGTAACTTTTAAGAAACTGGTTTTCAATATTTCATTTTCAATGTCTGACTCCCAAGAGAATAAAAAGCAATATATGAAGAAAAGGGAAAAAAGATTTTGTTACCCACACTTTTATAGTTAGACAGGAAAACAGAAGAAATTACAAAGTCATGTATAAAATAGTCTGCTATGGTTTGGCTGTCCATTCAAAAGTACACTTTGAATGTCGTTATTATGACATTATTACAAAGGTCTCAGGTCCATGATGGCATGATGGGTTAAGCTGCAGCCTACAATGCATGCATCCGGCATGGTTGCTGGGACAAGTCCTGGACGTTCCACTTCAAACCCAGCTCCTTGTTAATGATCATGGGGGTAAAAAGGCAAAGACTGTCAAAGTGTTAGGGTCCTCGCACCCATGTAGTAGGCCTAGAAGTACCTGTCTCCTAGCTTAAGCCTGGTACAGCCATTGTGGCCATTTGGGGAGTGAATCTGAAAGGCCTTATAATAAAACATAACTGTTTTGGATTCTGTATTTTTTTTAAAGAACCCTCAGTAACACAGTAGACAAGAAATTTTGTTTGATCCTTATTACTCCTTACACCTAAAGACATTGATTAGACATGTTAAGCTGAGGGAAATCACAAGATATCAAATTCCATTCCTTTCTAAGTCTCTGACTTGTTTGGGTTTTGAGAATCTAGTGGAGAAGGCAAAATGCTTTCAATATTTTTGACGTTTTTATAAAACAGTTTGTACCTGGTGCTCCTATTGTTAGAACCTTACTATTGGTTTCATTATGTTAGTGAATAAGCAGAAATTTCCCATTATGAATTTCTTATCATTGTAAACTTACAGGTCTTATGTATTCAATATGTACCCTCAAAGGGAAATTTTATTGGCATAGTCTTCATGTTGTCCACCACATCTCTAGACTTATCCATACTACATATTTTGTACTTTATTTCTATTTTTTCCGACCTCAAATCCCAGGTTTTTCTGCTTCTGTGTCTTTGGCAATTTTAATGTACCATACATTATTGAGATTATGATTTTTTTCTTTTTGAACCTGACTTATTTTATAAGCACATCTCCCATATGGGAAATGGCTGGTTTTCAATTCCTAGAGCCATTACATTATACTTCCCACGATACAACTTAGCAGAAAAATGTGATCAAAGTGTAGCCAGGTATCAAACTATGGCAATGTTCTATGGAATATTTTTCTGTCATAAATAATTAAAAATGTTGGTTATCAGACCACCAATGCAAAAACAAAAAAAAAAAAACAAAAAAAAAAAACCAAAAAAAAAATAATACTTCGTAAAGTTGGGCAATTGTATCATGTATAATTGATAAAATCATTTAAACTCAGAAATAGTTGCATGAACTATTTACATTCCTGAAGCTCCTTTTTAGCAACCATATTAATTAAGAGTAAAAATCAGGAATGTTTATTCAATATTCCAAAAAGTCTACTAAATACACTAATTCAGACACACATTCAGATAAGGTTAACAAAAATAACATCTAGTGAGCAAAATTATCATATGTAAACTTAAGATATCGATGAAAGCAACAAAAAGGAGATGAAGACGATCTGAGCTTTCTGGTTTCAGAATCTGCTAAGCATTGTGCATACTTCTAACCTATATTTGGGGCTGAATGGACTCAGTTTAAATGTTATTTGCTGTAATTATTTCAAATTCTTTCCATACTTTCTTGAAGATCAGTGGAATAACTGTGTAACCTCAACATCTGTTGAGTATCAGTTCCACAGTCACGGATTTCTGTTTTCTTTGCAGCTGTGTGCCATTTGAATTCGGGTTGAGCTAGAAAAAAGAAATAAACAAAAGATACATAATGCGATTCAAACAGATAGATATTTAACTTTTTGGCACTATCATATTTAAACCTGATCACGAATCTGCATCTCTGCCCTCACACAGTGTTTATTTTTCTTTCTCCTAGTAAAGCTTCTGTGTTCATTGCTGAATACTAAAGCCGTGATTTTATGTTGTTTTCTCACTGTTAGATGTATGGACAAAGCTATGTTTTCTATTTTGATACCAAAGGAAAAAACATCAATCTGTTTGAAATACAATTTTGCTTCAAAACATAAAATGTGTGTCCAATAACAAAACAAAAGCTGTGAAACAAATGAAACTGCTTAAAATACATTTTTTTTTTACTTGAAGAATCTAGCAGCTAGGCTAGGAGTTTAAAAATGCTAAAGTCATTAAATAAAAAATAATTTGAATGAAACAATATGACAACATGTCAAGAAGTCACTGAAAAGGACATTTTTTAAAAAGAAAATTTTAAATCGATTATAACTAACTTGGTGAAAAAATGACATGCATACATATGATGATTCTTTAAAATGTTTATAGAAAATATGCATTAGGGAAAATGCATGAGTGTATTTCAGATATTCTTATATCAAAGTAAACTTATCTTTTAATTCCATTGTTCCATGAACTTCTGAATTTTTCAAGATATATTTTTATTTATTTTGAAAGCATAAGTAAGAGAAATGGAGAGGTAAAAGAGAGAGAGAAAGAGAGAGACAGAGAGAGATCTCTGCTACTTCACTCGCCAAGTGATCATAACAGCCAGAGCCAGTCCAGCAAATGCCAGGAGCACGAGCTTCTGGGTCTCCCATGGAAGAGCAGCTAGGATCCTGTGCTGCTTCTCCAGTGCATCAACAGGGAGCTGGATTGGAAGTGAAGCACGTATACACATATATTTTCATAGACACACTGTATAATAGAGACTGGCATACTGGGAAATGAAGCTATGTTGCAGTAGGCATCTTTACTCCTGAATAAAGAGGGTGTCCCAATGAAACAGTTAAATATACCTTGACAATATGATGCTAGATTTTCTACCTTGGTCTATGCCTACAAAGATATGATGCACTTAAATAGCAGAAAAATAAATTTGTTACTGTTACTTAAAAGACTATATTACTGTAATAAAATGGGGGAAATAGTGGAAGGGGAAAGGTGGAGGGATAAAGGAGAGAGAAAGAAGTGGACCCCTTTACCTAAAACATGGTGTCATGGAAAATAGCAAAAGCAATAAAAAAACAAAACAAACAAAACAAAACAAAACAACACAAAACAAAACAAAACCAGCAACAACAAAGGGAAGTGGAGCTACCAGGACTTTGGTCAGTGCCTATGTGGGACACTAGCACCAGAGGAAATGGCTTTACCAGCTGTGTTGCAATACTGGCCCCTGCAATAACTTTTGTATGTACTTTCATGTGTCACTATAAGCATGTGATAAATAGAATAGAGTTTAATTATCTTAAGATCTTGAATAACAACAAATGGGCCTATTTTGCTGCCCACTCCTTTGCCCAGTTCTTCCATCACAAGAAATACAAAATATTTAATGAAGTACAAAGATGCAGGAATTACAAGCATGATCAGAGTATAAGATATTCATAAATACATGAACTTTTTATATAAGAACCTGCAATAGTGTGTCTATGTTTTCACTGAATATTAGTAACTGATTTCTATTTTTATTTTGTAAGTCTTACTCTGCACTTTGCTACTTACCTACCTTATCCCGGTAACAATTTTGTTAACTGATCATAAATAGAAATGTCAAATATTTTAGATCAGTACTTTTTGTGGTATTTCTATCACCTTTGTCAGTGACTTGCTAGACTTAGGTATGAGATAAGAATTGAGGCTAATCTCTGAGAAACCTTTGAGTATCATCTTTCTAAAAGTTATGGTAAAGAAATTCTTTGGAAAATAACAACAAACCCAGGAGAAGTTCAGTAATTAGAAGAGGGGGATATATTACTAGATTCTTACTGTTTTATCCAGTAGTATCTTATTACAATTTTAAGATTTTCTGTGAGAGAGAAAATAAATATATATATTTGAGTGTAGGAACAAATATAGTAAGATTCCAAAACAAAATATTCGCTAGAATAATTTTGATCTTAAACATTATACTACTGTTTCAAGAGAGAGTGTGATGGGGAAAAATCTGCTCAACTTCTTTGGAATGTAACAGGGGAAAAATAGATTGATATGTTAAAGACATGCTTGATGTAAAGCAGAAAACTCACTTTCCCAAATACTATTTTATCCAATCTAATGCAACTTTCATATTGTATTTTGACTATATGTGTTTTAGAAGTCTAGATGGTATTATGTGCGCAAGTTACACACATCAGAATCTTGAGGTTGAAACGGAGTGGTTAGAAACATTGCACACAAACCAGCAGAATTATCTCTCTCATCTTCAACTCCAGCAAATAAATAAATAAATAAATAAATAAATAAATAAATAAATAAATACATATGTCTCCTCAAATGCAGATGTCTGTATAGAGAACAAAGTAGAGGGAATCAGTAATAAGTAATTTTTCAAATCCCTTTTTACATAAAAATTATGAGTGAACTTGTGATATGTATCTTAATAACATCCAAGTGAAGGGCTAAAATAGATTCAAAACATTGTCAATTCTAAATTGAAATGTAAATTATACGACCATCATTTTTTCAGAGATGATTAAAGACTGTTAAGCTGAATGGTTCCTAACACATAAACAAAACAAATCAGTTTTAAATAATCATATGGAACTAGACATGTTCTGTACTAGAATTAGAAACCCAAATACAAAAACACTTTAGTGTAGATTATTGCCACAATGTATAATGAAGCCACCTAAATCAAAGTAAGACACCTAAATCAAAGTAAAACCTTTAAAGAAATAAAGAGTACACATGGAACTGTCAACACAGTCATTTATGTGTGTCAGGAAGTTTTTACTGTGATAAACATGCCTTCCTTTTTATTTTGCTTGTCACCAATGAAATGCACCTCATGTACTACTACAGTCTTTGTAAATGTTAGACCTCATCACCTATTTCAGCTGATGAATACTCACTAGAAAGTCACTCTTTCAGCCTCCCTGTCATCTAGGTTCAGGCAACCAGACTTATCAGACAGATCAACTCCAGATAGTGAATTTAGAAGTAATGGAAATAGCAATAGGAGCCAAGAGGAATACTTTGGCTGTGTTCTGGAATTACAGGAAAATTAAGTTGCCAAGGCAGCAGGGGTGATGGAGGTTGCAGCTAGTGATAGCTCACAGATTCAGACATCACTGTGCTCTGTAGCAGTGTACCCTTTGGGACTAGCTTCTGAACGTACAGCTCCAAATGACAGAGTGGAGCACACATAGATATTTGCAGACAATCAACATCTATTTAATGAAATACTATTTGCTTCAAGCCATGATAGGCACTTTCTGCTGCAAACAATTAAGATTTATGGCAGGCTAGTTTAAATTAAGAATTTGGATACATTTTATTACTTATACAAATATTAATATGTTTATTTTTGTATTCTTTAGTTATTATTTATAGAAATGCATGTTCCTTTTAAATTGTTCTCATTTTGTGTTTAGATGTTAAATAATTTATACCCCATAGTCTGCTTTCTTTGTGGGCTATATATCTTGTTACAATTATTTTCACATTACTTTACTTAAATCTCATAGGCAGTCCAATACTTAATTTAAAGAATAAACAGAAAAATTAAAAATGATTTTTCCAAGGCTACAAAGCCAGAAGCTGGCAGTAAACCAATGTCCTCTATCTACAATCTGTGATTTTAAAACTACATTATGTTGCCATTCTTAATCTGAATTACAAGTGAGAAGGAAACATTTACACAACTAGAGCTCTAATTTTTTATCATACCATGTACAATTAGGGAAGCCACACTTCATGCTTAGAATGATAAATCTATGTCTACATCTATGCTCAAATCTGTATCTATAGCTATCTTGTAGATATCTCTTGTCTCACAAACTTTAAGTAGTTCAGTTAAATTATGCTTTTGAATGCCTGTAACTAATATTCTGGATAAATCTTGCTGACCTATATTTGTTCATGCTTAGAAAACATAAAGATTTGCATTGTCACTCCAACAGAATTGCAATAAGGACCTGTGAAGGAAAATGGGAGACAATGAGGATAAATGTATTATATTCAGTTCAGGATTCTTCTTGATTTTCTGTTATTATGACTTCATATTTTTGGGGTGCTTGATATATGAAAGAACAAACCAGCATCAAGTGCCTTTAGTTTTCCCAAGGTCTCCTTGTTGTGTTGTCTGAAGCAGTGGTAAGTTGATTGAGGCTGTTAACAGGAAGCATTGCTTATTACAGGCCAATGGCCACTGCTATTATGTTTCTCTGTCGTTCCTTGGGTACATTTTCATTAAATTCCACTCTTATTTCTTTCCATAGCAGTTCTCTAAGCAATTGACTATGGATTTTGCATCAAACAAGATCATTAACAGCAGTTATTGCATAATTATACAGGGAAACACAATGTAGGGTGTGAGAGTGGGAGTGGGAAGGGTGGAAGAGGAAATGCCTGAGTGTAAACACCAGTATCATAAAAAATAAAAATTAAAAAATAAATGGCTAATTAAAAAATATTAACAGTGTCTGTTAGCTGCTGTGCTTTTGTTACATTTGTAATAATGGCTGTTAGATTTGTTAGATTTGTAACAATGTTTGTTACATTTGTAGCAAACATTTGCTAGATTTGTAACATTTGTAACTAACATTTGTTAGATTTATAGCAATGTTTCTTAGATTTTGTTAATTTGTAACAATGTTATGTTACAGTACTGTGCCCCAGACCCTCTTTTTGTTTCTCACTTACTAAAACATGGTTTCTGCTGTCCTGCTCTGGTTATTGTGTCTTTTCTCCTAAACTACCATGTATCTGATGCCATTACCACACTTGTGCATTCAAATTATCCAGCGTCAATTCTACTTTTCATGCTACCGATGCTGGTTTTCTCCATCTTTTTCTCGACTTCTGGATCCAACACACATACAAAAATAAACATACTCATTGCCCATGTCTTTCCATTTGTATCAAATTATTAAATATAAAAGTATATTTAGATCCTATAGGCTGCAAGGCTGGTGCTGTGGGCTCAGCTCAGTGCAATTAGCTAGTAACACTTGCATTTTTTTTTAACATATTGGTTACTCAATACCATGTCAATTGACTCCATAATGTTGTAAATTGTTGTTGATGTTTTGTTGTGGCTTTAAATTGATCGGGACGATATTCTGCCAGCTCTGCCTTCAGACCAGAGATGGTCTCCCCAAAACACCATTGAATTTAACTGGACAATAAGATGCTGGACCCTATGCTTGGTATACGCTTGCAATGAGAGAATCTTGACTGAATCTGAATTGTAATACAGCAACAAGGTGGAGGAATCCACCATGGGGGGAGGGTACGGGGAGGGGATAGGGGAATCCCAGAGCCTATGAAACTGTGTCACATAATGCAATGTAATTAATAATATATATGTGTATATTTAATTATATAAATCAATTAGGAATACATTAATATCAGGACTGACGTGAAACTCCATGTTGAGCTGGGATTCACCTAAGGTAAGGCATAACCCCTACAGACACACACACACACACCAGTAAGATTGCAATACTTGATTGGCAAGTACATTCAAACCCCTGGCCAGCCTGTTCAAACATAACTACGGAGAAATGAGTTTCATCTGTTTCAGCAACAGAAACTTGGATAGGTAGCAGTTTTTCACCCGTAAGGTAATTCTGCATTAACTCAGTTTCCCTACACCCCTCTCAGTTAGCAGTTTTTGCTTTTTAAAATTTTGCTGTTCTGTAGTTTGGAATTGAGAGATTTTCAGGGTGTGAACCAATTATTCGCCACCAGAAAATAAAGGACTTTCAGATCATATCAGTGTGTGACATTCCTTTATATTTCTTTGCTTGGTTACAACATTAAATCTAGGACTTAAATTACAAATTTCTAGCTATGTCTCACTGGTAATCTAATCATATGTGCTACTATTATCCAGAATAGCCTTATATATTGTGTTATGGGCAAAGACCAAGAGGGACTTCTTGAGAGATTGCTGCTGTGAAACATTTTTATGTTGCATATACCAGCTCTCAGTTCTGCTGTCTACCACGGAGACCTCATTTACAATAAGTATCAAATGAGAGGAGTTACAATTCCACTTATTCCACTCTTTCTTTCAGCCTCAAAAGAGAGACAGAGAGGAAAAAAAAATAAATGCCATTCTTAACCTTTATAATTCACTTGGAATATCTATGTGGCTGAGACACAGAGATAGCATTCTGAGAAATGGCACTGAAAGTTGGAGCAACTACAGTTTAAAGCATAGGATTCTTAGAACAGTGGGAGTGCTCAAAGAAATTGCAGATTACAATAATTTATAAAATTTCCCATTAGACAGTCATAATCCATTTAAATATGCACTGTCCCATTTATAACCAAAAGGTGAGAAGTTACTTACTTCTTTTGGCCCCGTCTCCTCTCTATGGATTAAAGCTGCAAATCAATATTGGTGGAATGTCAGGATAATTTAAGACACTGTTATTATAGGTTTTTGAGCTCTAGAGAAATTAATGAATAGGACCCAAAAGGATTAATCAAAACTTGCAGAGAAAAAAAATAGTGTAGATGGGTTTCCTTCTTTGTAGGAAAAAAATATTTTCTTTTTTTCTTATTTTTAGTTTTGGATTCTTAAAATTATTACAAGATACTTACTTTGATAGGAACCTTTTATCAGAAGCATTAGAATCTTTCTTTCAGTGGCGAGAGCAATAGTTAATGGAAAGTATTTGAGCTTCACCTCATTCTGTAATCTTTTGTATTTGTGACCCCAGATAATGTGACAAGGTGAAATATCAGATCTTGCAGTATCTCTTGACACTTAATCTTGTACTGTTTGAAATGAAAGCAGATCTTTATTTATATTTCATTCACTAGAATTTCATATTAGAGAGTAGAGTTTCACGTAGCCTTAAACTTCCAATTTTGTGTTGTTTATTTGGTTGTTGGGGGAGAATTTGGAGGTAAGGAGGTGAGATAGGGATTTTGAATAAGTCATTAATCAGGGAAACATTATGAAATTCAAATTTATTATAACTTTGAATGCATTAATTGCATCCTAACTCTATAAAGGGCATTTGTCAGTGTTATAAGTTATAGTTGGAAATTTTATTTATTCCAACTCCTTATCAAAAGGATCTGTCAGAAAATTTAAAAGCTGCAAGAAATTCTTTGCCACAAATTGGCAATCTCATTGATTTGGCAGTAAAAACTTTTGGACATTCCCACCTGAAAGGGGACATGGCCTCTAACCTTCTTTGTGAGTTATCCTCAATGGTGACTGAGATTTTCAGCATTCTGCCTCATTATTTACCATATTGACATTTCTACTGCTTTTTTCTTTACAGATATGTGTTCCTAATGAACATCTTGATATCTAAAGTAACTGTATACCATCTTCCATACTGTTGACTCCAACTTGTAAAAATGTTATCATTTACACACTTATTTGCTTATATATATATTAATATTCCACATTGAAATAAGCCAAAACCACACATGCATACAATGAATACATGAATAAGTGTACATATGCATGTATACATGTGCAATGAAATGATTTTCACTTGAAACCAGAGGAAAAGGATGTTTTTCTTTGAATCCTCATGGAATCTTCTTAAGCGCTATAGAGGATAATCAATCGACCATTATTTCTATTAAATTTTAATTCATTTCCTTAAATTGTTACAAGTACATTTCATTCACTTAAAGTATTTCATCACATTCTGTTGTAAGATCAATATTTGTGGTAGCCACTGCAAGAAACATAGCAACAGAGCAGCAAATGTTAGTATTACCTCCACATTCAATGCAGGTTTAGTTTTATTTTGTTTTTGTTGTTATTTTGCTTCACCAAGTAAAGATTTAATAACTTGGAGTCTTATGTGGGTAAGAAAGATAATTAAAGGTGGTTATTTAATCGATAAAGGGAAGATTATCTTAGTGTGCTTTCTTATGAGAATAATGGCTTCCTTGAATCTCTTAGCACTGCTCAGTGTAACTCAACAAGAAGGAGTGTATCCAATGTAGTAAGATGAGAGAGGTGTTGAGACTAAGACTCAAAGTTGATCACAGAACTTTCAATCAGCAGAACCTGTAATGAATGCATAATGTCTCTCAGAAACTTTACCAGTCTTCTTAATGTACACGTGGAAACAATTATAACATCAGTAGTTCTATACCATCTATATCAACCACTCACTCACAGAGTTAGAGGTTTAACTTATTCTGTATGATTTTCATTTCTGATTTATAACTACAATACTATAGTTTTCCCTTAACGATTGCTTAATGCTTAATATTTTGTGTTTCTTTCTATTGCCAAGTGCTAAAAGTATGGCTGATATTACCATTTATTTCTGTTTTAACCTGATTTGTATTTTCAAATAAAAATCTTTTGATGTAACTTAAATCAAACAAAGAACAAACAAAGATTTATTTGTTCATATGAAAGACCGAATCACAGAGAATGAGTGAAATACAGAGAGCAGAAGCTTAATCTGGGCCTTCTACTTGGATGATAATGGTCCAAATATTTGTGTGGTCTTCACAAATATTAAATACATTTAAAATGCTTTCGTGCACCCCAATGCAATAGCCAGGAACTTCTTCTGGGTCTCCCCTTGGGTTATTGTCTAGTGCTTTCCCAGGCCATAAGCATGGAGTTGGACTGGAAGCTGAGTAGCTATGTTGTGAACCTGGGAATATACAGGGTTCTGGCACTGCAGGTAGAGGCCTCACCTAACATGCCATGTCTGTCTCTTCAAAAATCATTTTTAATAATTAATTTTATTCAATTATTCAGTAATTAAATGAATATTACAAATCAGGAGAAGGTATTCATAGGCAATAATATAGATGAACATATTTTTCTTAGTATCTTTTCATTCATTTTAAAACTGATTGTTGTGGTATTTAAAAGTGAAGGTTTTATATTCAGGATTCCAAGAGTTTCCATACTGGCTTCATTAAGTTTAGAGGTATAAACTTGAACCAGTTGTTTCACATCTCTAGATTTTAATTTATTCATTTTAATAAAACTGATGTAATAAAATAATGGTACATGTATTGACTTACTAATAAATATTTTGCTAATCTCTTACCTATGTGAAAAGAAAATAATCTTCTGCATCTTAGATGCACTTTTTCTTGTTCATGTTTCTATTTTTTTATTTTGTGATTAATCTTGAGGGAAGTACAGGGTATGATACTCCTTTAAAGATGCATTACTTCAGTTTCAATAATCTGTCTTCATAAATTTGGGGAGCCATAAATTTGAGTTGAATTTTTGTCATCTTATCGTAAACCTAATAAACATCTCCTTCAAGTAAGAAATATTTGAGGTAAGAAAAATGGTTTTCTTTCTTGCTCATCTTTTCATATGCTCTGTCTTTGGCCAAGAGTCGCGTCATGGGAACTTGTTAAAATCATCTTGTTAGTGTGGATGAAGTTAGTTAAAATTAGATACTGTAATGTGTAAACCCAGTTAGATAGCATACATGTAAGCTACAGTCTATTACATATCATGTACTGAAACTTAGTGAATGGTTTGATATTCTTGAATCCATTTTTGTTATTTCATTCACTTAATATTATTTAGTTTGATATAAGTCAAACAGAATTGAATCTACTGAGTTGAAGCAGATAATTAAAAATAAAATATAAAATATACAAGTCAAGTACTATCCATAATGAAATTAGAATAAAGAGAAAGGGATGTGTATATGATGAAGCTGATGAAATGGGAAAAAATGAATAACAGGTTTGAGTTAGGAGGTCATGAATGGTGTCATTGATAAATTGAAAAATGTAAAGAAGTGAGCTATATGGAAGCCACAAAGAAAAAGAAACAAAAAATACTCAGTCACAGGCAGGACAAGCTTGCTTGAAAAATAGGGAAAAAGTCAGTGGGATGAATCAAGTACACTGCCATAAGAGGCAGTTCCAAAGATCTAAGTTAGAGAGAGAGAAAAAAGGAAAGAGGAGGCAGAAAAAGAAGAGGAGGAGGGAACCAGGGAAAGGAGGTTCCATAGGCCACTCATGTTCTGGCCTGAGAGAAAATAATGAGCAGTGATGGTTATGTCCATTTATATTAAAGACAAAGTCAACATGCATTGTTCTTTTCAAGCTGCTAGAATCAGAAACAAATTTGTGCCCTTCATTGACTTGGGAAATGATTAAGCTGATTGATATGGGTACTGTCATTTTAATGACTGATGTTTTTAATTGGATAATTCTGTAAGTTCAGTTGCCTGACACATCTTTAAAATCAGAATCTTATTTCCCATAGGAGCAGCCTTTATAGCTGGCAGGAATTCAGATTGTTAAAATGATGAATTTCATGGAGATGTGGGACATTTTAGAGATAGGTAACAAGAAAAAAGAATAAAGTAGCTACAAAAGAAGTATTGCTGTCTTTGTATGAGAATAAAGCCAGGATATCCTTTGGCCATTTCCGTATCACTTTGATATCTGATGATCAGAATCATATGCAGGATTTTGTCCCAGGGTATTCTATTATGTACAGAAGCATTAGCCCCATCTATTACTGGAACCTAGACTGCGTCTTGGACCACTTCTGCCTGTAATTACAAAAGTCATAGAGTATTCACTATGAAAATGTTTGGTCATAATATAAATCATGAAGCAAATATAAAACCCAGCTTAATTCTGAAGGGAATATCTTTTTAAGGTGTTGTTAAAATTTAACTGATATGTGATAATTATAAATGCATACATATTAGAAGCAGTGAAATATATGAGGTTTATTGATTAAATCAATCTAAGGACTGTATCAATTGTCTTGAACACTTTTTTGTGCTGGAATTATTCAAATTACTCTTTGTTAGCTAGTTTGAAAATACAACTAACTGTTAGCCATCTTAGTTAACCTACTCTGATATAGAACATTAGAATTTGCCCATTATAAAACTTGAGGTGAAATCATTGGGGAGGGCAGAGAATTTGGGGAGGGGGAAGGGAAACCCATTGCCTATTAAATTGCGTCATAAAACAAACACACAAATAAACAAGAAATGGAATAAAAGCAGAAAAGCTTGAAAAATGCGTTACTATTCAAATCTAAGCCCTGCGCACATTTATCATCCAGTAGTTCACCCTACCACTGTGAGATCAACCTTTTATCTCCTGCATATAAGTGAAAATATCCAGTATTTGTCCAGATGTCTCTGTTTTATCACTACCATAATGTAGGCAGTGCATATTTTGAATATTGAAGTAACATCAGTTTGCCCATCAGCCTCAGTCACTAGAAAATTGAAAATTCGTCATTTCTGCTCTTCAGGGCCCCATTATCACTTTACAACAGTAGGTTTCAACTGTCAGAATCACCCTATAGCAAGCTACTCACTAAATGACCATAAATTAAAGCAACATTCTCCTTCGTTCTTTAATGATGGAAATGGGGATTAAACAGAAAAAAAAAGTGAGACTTTTGTATTTAATACTAGTCACACTCTGAGTTTACTTTTAGGACAAACTAAAAAAATTAGGTTGACTCTTGGTGTAACTTGAAAAAGAAGGATAATGAACTGTGTTGACTTAAACAAAGCATGTTAGGGTAATGGGTAAAGAGCTAACTTCTTTAGAAATGAAGAAACAATAAAACTAAAATATCACATTTACACCTATAATTAAAATCATGAGATTGCATCTATATATCTTTGTGAATGGTATAAAGAGAAATTAAAATGGAGTATGTAATAAATCGAGAGGAAAAAACAGAGAAAAATAAAATCACTATAAAAATGATATTCTAATAACATTGGTTTCGATTACCTCCATATGCCAGTTTGGTTCATCATTTTTGATTACATACATTCTGTCTGTCGATCTTACATTAAGCATAATATGTCACTACATATGAGACAGATACAATTTTTATTGCAGAAAAAAGGGAGATATTTCATTGACTGAAATAAAATTGAAGAACTATAAAATTCAATTCTTAGTTAATGCCAAATGAAAGAAAAATTCAAATGTATATTTTCAGTGGTTTTAGCAAGACAAATTTAACAAATAAGTATCTCTAAGAAATTTTTAATGTCTTTACTTTTCTCAACTTGCTCTGATAAGATGGTGCAGTTACCACTCACAGAACTTGCTAGTGGTACTAGTTGAAAAAAAAAAAAAACAGGATGAAATGTTATCTCACCCCAATTAGAATAGCTACCATCCAAAAATTTAAAAAAAAAATAATGAAAGCAACAACTGCTGGAGGGCACAAGGAGAGAAAAGTATGCTCATGCACTGTTAGTGGGAATATAAACTAATATAATCATTGCAGGAGACATTCTGGAAACACCTCATATCTGAAAATAGATTTACCATGCAAAAGAGTTTTCTGTACTTACATATTTGTAGCAGCTCAGTTCACAATAGCTAAGCTGTGGAATTGACTCAGATGTCATCAACTGATGATTGGATAAAGAAAACACTTCTCCGCTATTTTTAAAAAATAGAATCTTATTTTTTGCAGCAAAATGGATGCAACTGGAGACCATTACACTTAGAGAACTAAACCAGAGCCCAAAAGAAACATATGTTTTATCTGATGGGTTGTAGTTATTGCAGAGTATAAAAATTCATGGTTATTGAGCTAAATAAACATGTTATTTGATTTTGGTCTATAATGCTAGTCTGTATCCCATGAAACAATAATCTATTGTCATTTAAGTTGCAGAGTTCTTTATTTAGAGAAACATTGATTCCGTGATTCAAAAGTAACTGAAAGTATGTTACTGTGAAACATTAAATGTGAAAGGTGAAAGAAAGAAAGGAATAGAGAAGGAATAGAGGAGGGAAATATCGCTTTGTTCTTGGAATTGTATCAATGAAATTCACTAAATTTGTTTTCTTTATTAACAAACAAATAAGTGTTAAAAATGAATGAGATTCAATGACATTCAAGGGATTTTTTTTTATTATACAATTTCATAGGCTCTGGGATTTCCCTTATTCTCTCCCCCGCTACTGATTTCCCCTATATTATTACTATATAGAGACCTTCGTAAGCAATCATAAGTCCATGATTCTGTCATTAAGAGTATCTTGATCTTTGTATATTCTGGAGATTAGCCCTCTATCGCCTATGTAGTGCGCAAAGATCTTCTCCCATTCTGTGGGCTGCTTTTTTACTTTATTGATTGTTTCCTTTGCTGTGCAGAAGCTTCTTAGTTTGATGAGGACCCATTTGTTTATTCTGGTCTTGATGTCTATTGCTTTTGGAGTCCTTCTTAGGAAGTAGGGACCTACCCCTAGATCTTGCAGAGTATTTCCAACATTTTCTTCCAAAAGTTTAAAGGTTTCTGGATGCAGGTTTAGATCTGTTATCCATTTAGATTTGATCTTGGTGAGAGATGTGGGTCTATCTTTTTGTTTCTGCAGGCTATCAACCAGTTGTCCCAACAGCATTTATTGAACAGACCTTCCCATTTGCCTGGATTATCGTTTGTCCTTTTGTCAAAGATTATTTAGCTGTATCTGTGTGGGTTCCCGACTGGTGTTTCTATTCTACTCCATTGATCTTACTCTCTATCTTTGTGCCAGTACCGGGCTGTTTTGATAACCACTGCCCTATAGTATGTCCAGAGATATGGGACTGTGATTCCCCCTGCTAACTTCCTGTTCTTCAGGATGGTTCTGGCTATCCGTGGTTTTTTGTGTTTCCAGATGAACCTTTGGATCATTGTTTCCAGTTCCGTGAAGAATGATTTTGACAATTTGATTGGAATTGCGTTGAATGTATATATTGCCTTTGGCAGTATAGACATTTTAATGATATTGATTTTACCTATCCAGGAGCATGGGATGTTACACCATCTTTCGAGGTCTTGTTCAATTTCTTTTTTAAATGGTTTGTAGTTTTCCTCAAATAGGTCTCCTACATTTTTGGTTAGGTTAATTCCCAGATACTTCATACTTTTCTCTGTTATTTTGAATGGTATTTTGCTGGTTAGATCTTTTTCCAACTTGGGGCTGTTTGCATACACAATGGCTGTTGATTTTTGTTCATTAATTTTGTACCCTGCCACTCTACCAAACTCTCATATAAGTCCTAGGAGTCTCTGTATACAAAGAACTACAAAACAGCCAAAACACCAAAACAAACAAGCCACTCAAGAAGTGGGCACAGGAAATGGGCAAACACTTCACAAAGGAACAAACCCAAATGGCAAATAAACATATGAAAAAATGCTCAAGTTCCCTGGCAATAAGGGAAATCCAAATTAAAACATCAATGAGGTACCACCTGACGCCAGTAAGACTGGCCCACATGAATAAAAGCACCAACAACACTTGTTGGCAAGGTTGCTGGGAAAAGGGAACCCTACTCCACTGCTGGTGGGGCTGCAGGCTGGTACAGCCTCTATGGCAATCAGTATGGAGAATATTCAAACAACTCAAAATCAACATACCGTATGATCCAGCAATAGCACTCCTAGGAATATATTCAGAACAATTGTTTTATGAGAAACCAACATCCACTCCTATGTTCATAGCAGCACAATCAGTAATTGCAAAAACATGGAAGCAGCCAAAATGTCCATCAGCAGAGGATTGGTTAAGAAAACTATGGTTCATCTACTCCATGGAATACTACTCAGCTATTAAAAAAAAACAAAATGCAGTTCTTTGTGTCCAAATGGGCCAAACTGGAAACCATAATGCTAAGGGAAATGAGCCAATCCCAAAAGGTTAAATACCACATGTTTGCCTTAAGTTAAGATGATATGATGTTATGTACAACATGTTATGTATGTTATATGTTGTGTATAAACTAAAATTGAAATGTCAATGAGGTGGTCACAGAAGGTGGTTAAGAACTCGCATTTACTTTTAACATATTGGTTACTCATTACTATGTCAATTAATTCCATAATGATGTACATTTTTGCTGATGGTATGTTGGAGCTTTTATTTGATCGGGATGATACTCTGCTGGCTCTGTCTTCAGAACAGAGAGGGTATACCTAAGAAGTCGTTGAACTTGATTGGACAATAAGATGCTGGACTCTATGTTTGGTATATGCTTGCAATGGGCAAATCTCAACTGAACTTGAACTGTGGTTATGCAACAAGGTGGAGGAATCCACTATGGTGGGAGGGTTTGGGGACGGGTGGGGAGAATCCCAGTACCTATGAAACTGTGTCACATAACATAATGTAATTGATGAATTAAAAAAAAAAAGAGTATCTTGATCTTTCAGGTCCTTGCAGAGAGTGCGGGGATTATTTTTATGAATAAGAACATAATAATGGTATCTTTCAAATATCTCTTAGTATGTCCCTATTTATCATTAAGGTTTCTTCTTTTACAATTCTTAAACCTTTTTGATTCCAAGTGGGCCCGGGGAGGAACACATCTAACGA
Organism: Ochotona princeps; assembly: GCF_030435755.1. Classification (NCBI taxonomy): domain Eukaryota; kingdom Metazoa; phylum Chordata; class Mammalia; order Lagomorpha; family Ochotonidae; genus Ochotona; species Ochotona princeps. The sequence continues at coordinate 69,978,106 of NC_080834.1, forward strand.
CAAATAAAGGAATCTGAGCAAAGAAAGTCCCATTTAGTAAAAACAAAACAAAACAAAACAGAAAACAGAAAAAGCAAACTCTCTGGAACCACAGAGGAAGGGATAAGAGGTTATTTACGAGAGTTCAGTAGTATCTGAAGTTAGGGCATGATGATTAGAGAAAATAGTGCAGCAACCATGCCAAAGAGCAAACCAAAATTCACACCAGTCATTTGCCATCTTGAACCAAAGGTATCTAGCAAAAAAGACAAATTAAATTATCCAGAGACACTCAGATAAACCTCTCAATAGGGGGGAAAAAAGAGAGAGAGAGAGAAAGAACATATACCTCATGAAAAGTTGACAGGCTCTACTTTTCTCTGATATTCTGGAAGGTAGCATGTATGTATATGTGTGTAACTGTGAAAATTCACAGTCATATGTGCATTTCTCAAATAAGATTTACCTTGGAGTTCACATTTTCAGCAATTAATAGTTTAGTTTACAAAGGCCATCCAAGTTTTATAACATATTAACGCATCAAAACATACCTTCCTCAAATCAAACTCTTAATACTGATTTTCTATCAGGAAGCATGATTGCTCTTCATACATGGTGAAGTTAAATGGAAATGGCCACTTTCTCCATTAAGAAAATCATATATTCTATTATTCATTACATCAAACTGGAGTCAAATAGCTAAGGTTCTCAACAAGAGGAAATGAGACCCTGCAATTTCAGACAGATAAATCACTAGTGACAAATTTTAAATTCCATGTTGGGCATAGAGCTGAAAGATTAGCAAAATTGAGAGTTAACTAGCTTGCAATGCTTAAATACTTTAAGATAATAAATATTGCATTCGTTTGCAATGAATTTAAATTTCTGTTCATGCCAGAACTATAAGCAGACTTTTAATGTATGGTTCATTTTTCTTCTATTCATTTTCTCTCAAGACCTTACTGTAATTTCATTTTAAATACCTAAGCAGTTGTCTCCAGTGTCCAACTAGAACATGACCATTAAATAAGTTTTGCATAAATGTGGAACTGAATTTTTAGCAAAATAGTGTTCCCTTATTTTTTATATCAATGATACTTTCCTATTTGGAAAGAATGTGTAGTTTCCCCTGCCACAGAAGTACTGTCGAGTAAATATTTCATCAGCTTTGAAACACAACTATTGACATAAAACAAAGCCATGAAAGTAGGTCAGAAAGTATTGAATATTACAAAAAAGTAACAGATTTAAGTAAAATCTAGTCTTCCTACTGTTGTATTTTATTTTTGTAAATATGGCACAGACTTCATAAAGCAAACTAAAGAATTGTAAAGAAAAGAGCAGAGAAATTAGTAAAAATATCCCATGCAGAGTTGCTAGTTAAAATGTGAGCCTTCAAATGTAGTCACATAAAACAACAAATTAAAAAAATACAAAAGGCAGTAAACAAATCTTGATTTACAACGGGATACATTTTATTATCATTATTATTTAACAAGAGATACCAGTACGTAGTGTATTAGTTAGCTGAGAATGCCTTAACAACACACAACCAAAATGAGCAATTAAGAACAGCAACTTACCATCTTGAAGCCAGTAAGTCCAAGTTCAAGAGGATAGCAGTTTTTTTGGTTCCTTCTGTAGTCTGTTAGGGATATATACTCTAGGTTCCCTCCTGGTTTCAATGGCTTGTCAGAGATTTTAGTGTTACTTGTCCAGCAATAGCCTGATCTTTTTCTTTACATTTATATTTCATTCTTCCACTGTGTATTTCTGTTTGCAATGTTGTCTTATAAAAACTCCAATCATATAGGATTAGAGAATGACCAAACTTCAGGATGACCTTCATTAAACATATTTATATTGGCAATAACCCTATGTCCCCCCAAAAAAGTCATATTGAATAGTGTCAATGGTTGGATTTCATAGCATGAATTTTGTGTGGAAAAAAATCAGACATAACAAACTGTAAAACTAAAAACATAAACTCATGTTGGTATATGATTGAAGAACTTGAAATAAAAATTATTAGTGTAAAACTATTAAAATAAATAGTTGTTTACATTCTGTAATGATGTCAAATTGCATTCACAAAGTCTGATGACTGTTCAGTCTGTGCTATCCTTCTGTATTCATCAAATACCTTCAAGTTCTGTATTTTACAGAGTCATTTTAAATTTGTGACTATACCCAAAGACAATTTTCGGTAAATATGTATTGATTCATTTTACTTGAAAGTCAGACTTCAAAAGAGGGAGGAATAAGCAAAGAGATCTTCCGTCCACTAGTTCACTTCCCAGATAGCTGCTATGCCAAAGCTGTGTTGTTCAAAAGCCAGGAGCCAGGGCTTGCTAAGCTTCTTCCAGATATCCCATGTAGGTAAAGGGAGCCAAACAATTGTACATCCTCTGCTGCTTTTCCAGGCCATTAAGAGAGAGCAGGATCAAAAGTAGAGCACCTGGGACACAAACCAACACCCTTTTGGAGTACCCCAGCATAGAAAGAGGCTTAGCTTGCTATACTACTGAACTGACCTCCAAAGTACTCATTTTGAAGCAGCTAATCTTCAAAATACTTTTTCTAATGTATAATATATTGGAAAAAACAATTTTCCACATGAGAGAACAACAGAGCAAATTGATTGTCATGCATAATATATAATAATAACCAAACATTGAATAGAATAATTGATACTTATATTTTTTATATTTGTACTAGTGTACCACCAAGTAATCTATGTAGTTATGTATTTTAACACAGATAGTCCTATGAGAAGCCTATGGAACAGAAGCTACTATTATCTATGTTTTTTTGCTTACAAATCTCAGGTATGGAAGAGTTAAACAGCTTTTGTAGGGTCATTTAATTATGCAAGTAGCAGAGCAGGCATGGGAACTTATTCTGTCTCAGTGCCAGAGTTGTATTACAGCATGTTAAGCGACTGTCAGCAACACAGGCATTCTGTATAAATGCTGTTTTGAGTTACACCTGTTCTGCATCCTATCCAGCTCTCTGCCAATGCACATGGAAAAGCATCAAGAGATGGCTTGAGTGTTTGGGTCCCTCAACCTATACTAGAGACCTTCAAAGAGCTCCAGGCTCCTGGTTTCACCCTGGCCCAACCCTGTGTGTTATGGTCATTTGGAAAATGAAAAATCGTGTAGAAGATCTTACTCTATTACTTTGTTTCTCTCCCTTTCTTTCTCTCTCCCTCTGGAAGTGGCGGGGGTGCATGTGTGTGTCTAATTACAGTTGTTTTGTAACTGCCTTTCAAAAGAAATATACTTAAGTATTCTGGCTTCAAAATCTATGCTTTTTATCACTCTGCTCTACCAACTTTGTAAATTGATAATAGACCAGAACATACAGGTTATTTATGTGAAATGAAGCGTAATAATATGTACATGATTTTCAATTATTTGTACTAAATAAGTGAGAAAGATAATATACCAAGATGTAAACAAACTGTGAATCAGATAATCGTGTAATTATCAATGATTATTTTAGTTATTTGCAGTCATGGTATTTCTAATATGTTCAAATTTTAAGTAGAAAAATAGAACTTGAACAGAGATTTATATTAATATTCATTTTTAGATATATTATTCATTGATTCAAATATATTAGTAAGTTATTTCTTTTTTTTTGACATTTTTTTTAAATTTTATTTTAAATTCATTAATTACATTGTATTATGTGACACAGTTTCATAGGTACTGGGATTCTCCCCACCCCTCCCCAAACCCTCCCACCATGGTGGATTCCTCCACCTTGTTGCATAACAACAGCTCAAGTTCAGTTGAGATTCCCCCATTGCAAGCATATACCAAACATAGAGTCCAGCATCTTATTGTCTAGTCAAGTTCAACGGCTTCTTAGGTATACCCTCTCTGGTCTGAAGACAGAGCCAGCAGAGTATCATCCCAATCAATTAAAAGCTCCAACATACCATCAGCAAAAATTTACATCATTATGGAATTAATTGACATAGTAATGAGTAACCAATATGGTAAAAGTAAATGCGATTTCTTATCCACCTTCTGTGACCACCTCATTGACATTTCAATTTTGGTTTATACACAACATATAACATTCATAACATAACTTGTTATACATAACATCATATCATCTTATATTAAGGCAAACATGTGGTATTTAACCTTTTGGGATTGGCTCATTTCCCTTAGCATTATGGTTTCCAGTTTGGCCCATTTGGCCACAAAGAACTGCATTTTGTTTTTTTTAATAGCTGAGTAGTATTCCATGGAGTAGATGAACCATAGCTTTCTTATCCAATCGTCTGCTGATGGGCATTTTGGCTGCTTCCATGTTTTTGCAATTATTGATTGTGCTGCTATGAACATAGGAGTGCATGTTGGTTTCTCATAAAACAATTGTTCTGGATATATTCCTAGGAGTGCTATTGCCGGGTCATACGGTATGTTGTATTTGAGTTGTTTGAATGTTCTCCATACTGATTTCCATAGAGGCTGTACCAGCCTGCAGCCCCACCAGCAGTGGAGTAGGGTTCCCTTTTCCCCGCAACCTTGCCAACAAGTGTTGTTGGTGCTTTTATTCATGTGGGCCAGTCTTACTGGCGTTAGGTGGTACCTCATTGATGTTTTAATTTGGATTTCCCTTATTGCCAGGGAACTTGAGCATTTTTTCATATGTTTATTTGCCATTTGGGTTTGTTCCTTTGTGAAGTGTTTGCCCATTTCCCGTGCCCATTTCTTGAGTGGCTTGTTTGTTTTGACATTTTGGTTGTTTTGTAGCTCTTTGTATATTCTGGAGATCAGCCCTCTATCACCTAAGTCGTGTGCGAAGATCTTCTCCCATTCTGTGGGTTGCCCTTTTACTTTGTTGATTGTTTCTCTAGCTGTACAGAAGCTTCTTAGTTTGATGAGGTCCCAATTGTTTATTTTGGTCTTGATTTCTACTGCATTTGGAGTAGTAAGTTATTTCATTGGTATCTTTCTAGGTAAGCTGTGACTTTAATTCCTCCTTCTGCCAGCTACATAAACTGATGAAATATAAATAGACTAGGAGTTTTATGTAATTAATTCATGATCACTGTCAATTTAGAGTTTAGTTAGCACAAGTGATTGGGGAACTGTTGACTATTGAGGGTACTTTATGTGGCCTTATATGTATCCGTGCCTTTTACCCCTGAGAGAAAATATATGTGAAGAAGCACACTTATCCCACTGAGAATGGACAAGTAATAATACTTCACATAAGAATAATCTGAAAGGGAGCAAAATTAAGCAAATTCATTTTCTGCTCTGATTTCACATGGTGCTCTTTAGCAGCACAGTGTACATTGTAATTATTACCTGAATATTGAATATAGTAATAAAGCTAGAAACATGTAATTGAAATGTTAATTAAAAGCAATAGGCACCCCAAATCATTTGTTTTTGTCCTTGGTTTACTACAAGGGAAAAAAATCGTACTTTTATCAGGTTACTATAGCTACTACTTTATATATCCATTCATAATAGTCAAATCCAATGTCTCCCCCAAAATACATATTTTAACCAATTTATAAACTTTTACTTATTTTACTTGTATGTTAGAAGGAGATGAGAGAAAAGAGATCAACCAAGAGATAGACTGACAGAGTCCTCCCATGCATTGCTTCAATATCCAAATGCATGAAACAGTCTTTGAATAAGACTAACACCTCCAAGTATGAGAATTAACAGCAAACAGAAATGGAGAGCACACATCTTCCAAACTTGGCAGTTTACAACTAAAGCCAGATGCCCGCCCTTTATTTTAATTTTTGGTTGGCAAGAAAATGATATATTCAGGTACAACAGGTATGTACTGCAACGGTAACTAGGGAAATTTCTGAAAATATCCTTTAAAGAAATGGAGCAGGAGGAGGTAGTAGGGAATTGCTAAGGAAGACACATGGGAGGCTGTGCTCTGTTTTCGCATTATGCAGATTTGATTTCAGGATGACCTAACACCATAGGCCAACACGGGATTCCCAGAAGAAGCGTCTGGCTCCTGCTTTGGACCAGCTTACCTCTGGCCATTGGAACCACTTGGGAAGTGAACCAATGGACGGAATCGCTCTCTCTTTCTCTCGCTGTCTTCCTCTCCCTTCCTCCAACCCTCCTTTTTCCCCTCCCTATCTTTCTATAATTTTGATTTTCAAGTAAAAAAAAGTTAAAAAATAGTTTTATATAAAATGGGAAGCCTGTGATGTTTCGAAATGACTATTTTTCTTTGAAATCAGAAGCAAGGGGGTTCAGAGAGCTATACTGCAAGTGGATTCATTGTGAAATTAATATTTGCTAGGTTTTGTTTATACTGTTCATTCTGTCAGTGAACTGGGTCACAATATGGGTTTGTTAAAGAAAATAAATTGGACATTGAACTAATGATTCCTGAACCAAATGCCTTAGTGAATGTGAAACTCAACTTCCTTTCCGCATCCAGATGTTTCAGATTTCGGAAAATGGAATCTAATTGTTGACAGAGAAATACGAGCTTTGATCCTCCTGCATTGTCAAAAAACTAAAGGAGGCAAGATTTTTATCTAGTAGAACACTAACAGTTTATCAATGATACAGGGCACAGGAAAAATTCTAGTTCAGAGAGAAGGGTTTCATATCTATGAAACATTAAGCAGTGCTGGAGCTTCAAGGTCACTCCCACTGGAGCTTCAAGGTCACCTTCATTTTCTTTGTTTCCAAATATCTGTAAGGGCAGGAAAGCACACCCAGAGAGATCCTGTTCACAAAATGGCCTTAAACCACAACTGAGCAACTGGGAGTTAAGTGCATGATAATCTTATATTTTGTCTTATAATCATTCTTTGGTCCCTTCAGGGACCCATTCTTTTTGTCCATCACTTTTGTGCAGTACAAGCATCCTTGAGAAGATAGTTGAAACAAAGGTTCCTCTGTGTATAACATTGCAGGAAGACAGCGAACCAATGGAGGGCTTTGGAGAGCTTTTGATTCTCAAGGTGCTTATGCTAGGGACAACTGGTACAGCAGGTGTGCAAATGATTAGTTTGTATATCAAATTGTGGATGTATTTCAGAAGGTTGACAGCTTCTTCTTCAGTTTTCTAAATACCATTTTTTCCTACTGCTTGGTGTTTTGGCATTTCATATAAGTACCTTGTACATGTGGCCATTATTCTGCTAGCAAACGTTTACTGATTATATTCTCCATGATCTGGCATGTCGTTTTGGATTATTTGTGCAGTTAGTATCATCTTTGATTGCTATTAAGTTTGCAACTTCTGATTTTTTATACATTTCTTTTTTAATAAAGATTTTATCTATTTTTATTGGAAAGGCATATATACAGAGAGGAGAAGAAACAGAGAGGAAGGTCTTCCGTCCGATGATTCACTCTCCAAGTGGCTGCAATGGCTGGAGCTGAGCCAATCCGAGGCCAGGATCCAGGAGCTTCTTCCGGGTCTTCCACGCACGTGCAGGGTCCCAAAACTTTGGGCCATCCTCAACTGCTTTCCCAGGCCACAAGCAGAGAGCTGGATGGGAAGTGGGGCTACTGGGATTAGAACCAGTGCCCATATGGGATCCAGGCATGTTCAAGGTGAGGACTTTGACTGCTATGCTATCGCACCGAGCCCTATACATTTCTTGATATGTCTAACTAGGGAATTGCTAATGTGTTTATATATTTAAGATAGATTTTTTAAAATTTCTTCATTAGTTATAAAAGCTGAAAATTTGAATTAAATCTATGGTTTCCAGTGAAAACTTTTTGAGATGTATAGTTCCCACCCTTTTAGTGAAACAGTTAGTATGGTAAGAACACCGCCTCCTTGCTTAGGGGAGTGGAGCAGCTGAGACATGATCCGGCACCTACATGGGATCCCAGAACAAGACAGGCAAGGGTTCAGTCACTAGGCTATCATGACGGCCCTACTCTGTGCTTTGTAATAAACACCTCTTTTTTCCCATCACTTTGATACTAGTGATTGGCTTTCTCCATGTGCGAGTGGGGTATTGTTTGGCAAACAATTTTCTAGTGTTTTCAGATATGAGAATGATTAGTGCTTTTTATGTTTGTTTACTGATTGCTCTACCATTATGGTGTTATTTCTTTATCACACCAGGTAGATTAAAAATGGCTGGAATCACTGGGTTGTAGAATCAATCTGCTATTTAAATTTGAGGAAAAGACAAAGTCTAGGAGTGCTTCTTAATATCCTGTTCAACGATTCTGATGTTAAAACTGATGTCACTCTTACTCTAGGGAGATGAAGGTCTTACTTGAAGATCAAGTAGTTACTTTCATAAAATGTTTAGAGCATCTTGATTTTGACTGGAGAGCAGCAAGTAAAATTCTTAAGGACATGGCAATTATCCTGTTTAATAAATGGGTCAGCAAAAAGAATGCTGGAATTAGAATTCAGTGTCAGAGAGGATGTACGAAAATGTGGAGACTGTGGCATTTGGGAAACCCACACTGTCTCTCAAACTTGACATTGGTCAACTTGACCTAGTCGGATTATCAAAACGTGGTATGCTGGGCAGCTTTCATAGTATTTCAACTGAAAATTCATAATTTTATATTAACATCGGTCTTTTAGGATACTCTTGGTTAGTTTGTGAGCTATTTTACCCTTGCTTTTGCTGAGAAGTGGCACTTGAAAACAGGTGCTGAGAAATACATTAATTTACTAGTGAAAAATTAAATTAACTGCTCCAGTTCAGAGTTCAGGCCACTTCTCATACTGTAGAGAGCATAACACATTCATAGCTAGCTTGTTCTGCACAGCTTAGATCTTGTAAAGAAGATGGTCTAAATTATCAATTGTTCTCATATTTTTTTCTCTAATGGAAGTTCTTAAAGCAAAAGGAGGAAAGTATTCAAAGGCAAAAATCATATAATCAAATTACTATCCTCAATCTCACTAAATACATCAATTTCCCAAAATGTAAACCAATCATTATGCCTAGGAACTTAGAAACTTGCTCATGGCAATGATGATGAGCAAGAAATCTGGGTGGCTTTGAACCAGCTCAATTGAATTACTGACTCACTAAGAAGATCCATTCATAATTTAAACATTAAAATGCCATATCTACCAGTGAAATACTAAATATTATGTAGCCTATTCTCCAAAAAAAAACTAAATTTGCACAGTATAGCTAAATTCTATCTTTTACTAAGACATTTTATTTCTTCTGGCATTAAATGGCTAACCTTGTTTTATTTTCATAACTAATATATAATGTTTTGGAAGTACCTGTAATATTTTGCACAATCAATCCCAGATGTTAATAGTAGGAAATTATTCCTTAAAGGTACTAATTATATAAAAAGCAGTCTGGGGTTTGAGGAGGTGTTTGTTATAGTATTGAATTAATGATTAAATTGTAATTATAGATTACACTGAGTAAGAAGAATATTGCAATCAAAGATACTTGCAGAAAAGTATGATGCAAAATTTACAGATGGGCTCCTGGTGGCTGGCTCTACTCCAATACATAGCAAAAAGAGAGTAAAGAATTATATAAAACAGAAATTTAAAATCAATTATGATTATATTCAAGTTTTAGTAAAAATCTGGGACCAGTAAGGTGCTGAAAGGCACTGAGTAGTTTAGGAATGCAGGTAAAATTTGTAAAGTTTGTACGATGCCATACACATACCTTTGGGCACTATGGAGTCTTCACTTGGGCATCATCCTTTAAGCATTAAGATTACTAAGTATTTTAGAAGTTATGAACATGCTCAAAGATAGTAGGTGGGGGAACTGGATTGCATATAGGCGCCTGGCTTGGACCTGGCCCAGACCTGCCTCTTGTAGTCATTTGGAGAGTAAACTAGTGAATAAAATGCTTCTATCTTTCTGTTTCCCCTTTTCTCTGTTGCCTGCATGACAATAAGATGCTGGACTCTATGTTTGGTATATGCTTGCAATGGGGGAATCTCAACTGAACTTGAACTGTGGTTATGCAACAAGGTGGAGGAATCCACCATGGTGGGAGGGTTTGGGGAGGGGTGGGGAGAATCCCAGTACCTATGAAACTGTGTCACATAATACAATGTAATTAATGAATTTAAAATAAAATAAAAAAAAAAGTCAAATCTTTTGGATGATAAAAAAAAAAAAAAAGAAATGTATGCCTCTTAAGCAAACAGAAACGACTCTTGACATTTTCATCTAAATGGATTGAATTGGAAGTAGTTATGTTATGGTAAATAGAGAACAAAAAGTATGTCCTTCTTTACATATAGAAGTTAAAATATTATGTAAACTTAGAATAGTGATTACTACAGGAGTCAGTGTTCTTAGGATGGGTATAAAGTTAGCTTGTATAACTGGGACAAGATTGCAATTAGATAGGAATAACCAGTTCTGGGGCTCCAAGACACAATGAATTGAAAAACATTCATGACCACATATTATATAATATATAAAGAACTGGGAGAGAGGAGCTTGTAGGCTCAAAACACAAAGACGTGAAACAGTGAAAAGACTGCCTAAATTATTCAGTTTCTGCTACAAATAGGTGCTGTTCTGCACATCACAAAAATCTAGAAGTATTAAATGTTAATCAGAAATATAGATGTAATTTATAAAGGTAAATTAAGAATAGCAAAAAAATGCAATTAACTTTTGCAGGAAATGATTTTCAATGAATGTGTCTCCCTTGCAGGGTACAACTAAAGGATGATGTCTGATGTATCTGTCTCTGCTTTTAGCTTGGCATCTTAAACTCTCAGCTGTATAACTTAAACAGTTAAATTAATGCTAGTCTATTTATTTAATTTTTATCATATACCCAGGTTAAAATAATATTTAAACTATTAGCTATTATATTTGATAACATGCTCCTGTCAGTTTATAAGTCGCCTACATGTTGCCCAATTTATAAGTTTGTCATGTCACATAAGGCACATTTTTCCCTCAAAAAACATTCCGTGATAACCCAGGTCTTTTATCATGGTTACATGAAATCATAATATAACTTTTCTCTCATTAATTATGCTTATTTTCTTTTTAAAACCATTAATTTATATAGAATGATTACTTGACATTTCATCAGAGTAGCATTTTCTTTTTCTTGTCATTGTATTCTTAAGTCATTAGCTTCATATCTGATTACCAGTATAAATAATATGTAAATGGTTGCATGAATAAATAACTGAACTCTAGGAATATAAGGAAAATATTCAAGTAGAACTGGTTAATAATGCAAAACAAACTGTAGATTTGTATCAAGATAGATTTAGAATTAAAATCCAATTCACCTTTTTAGATGGATATTTGACTAGTTCTCTGGGAGTTTTGATTGCTGTTAGAGATGTGTGTATAAAAGATAGACAGGCATGGTGCGGTAGCCTAGCAGCTGAAGTCCTCGCCTTTGCAAGGATCCCATAGATGCGCCGCCTAGTGTCCAGATCAGCAGTTGTGGCCACTTGAGCTGTGAACCAGTGGATGGAGGACCTTTTCTTCTCTCTGTAAATGTGGCTTTCCTATAAAAATAAACAAGTATATTTTTTTTTAAAAAAAGCACTAAAATTGTTAAATTATTTTCCCATGCTGTATTGTGTATGTGCAGATTAATACTAGTTGAATATTCTGAAAGTTCATTGCATATAGAAGAATGGCATATTCTAGGTGACACAATAATCTAGGGGCTAATAGCCTCTCCTTGCATGTGGCAGCATTCCACATGGGCTCCAGTTCCTATCCCAGCAGCTCCACTTCCCATCCAGCTCCCTGCTTGTGACCTGGGAAAGCAATCGAAGACCCAAATCCTTGAGATCCTGCACCTGCATTGGAGACCCGGAGGAAGTTCTTGGCTCCTGGCTTCCGATCACCTTACATCAAGCCATTTTGGCCACTTGGCGAGTAAATCAGCGGACGTAAGATCTATCTCTCCTTCTTTCTTTATATCTGCCTTTCCAATAGGAATAAATAAATACTTTTAAAAAGAATGGCACATTTTGAGACTTTTTACTCATTTAAGAATATTTACATTGTAAAGTAACACAACCAAGTTTTAAAATATAGCTACCACTCCATTTTTATTTAACATCTGTGCTAATATGTGTGCTCACTTCCCTAATTTGCATGATCTAAGATTAGGAAAGCATACACTTTCTAAAAAGAAAACATGTGAAACTCTGTGTCAGAATTGATTTTAAGCCATAGGACTCTGCTGATGACTTTCAGAGGTCTACACTTATTTCAGACATCATATTATTGGTTGTTTATTTAAGACATTCCTAAGACCAGCTTCAGGCTCACTGAGTAATTAGGAAGAGAGATCTCAGAATATACTTTTCATAGTAAGAATGTATTTTAACATACACTAATCTATACCAGCAAGAGAAGCTCACCTGAAGTTTTGTACTCAGAAATTTTATTGGGAGTTTTCTACGAAAGCCACAAAGCCTCAATGTGACTGACATCAACTTCTCCGGGTCCAGGCTGCTAGAACAACAACAAGAAAAATTCCTGCAAATAATTAATAGTTTAAACTATGTGATTAAATAGGTAGAGTAGGGTCTAAGACCTCAGATGTGCAAACACAATCTTATCAGGCAACACATTCCATGAACCAGTAGCCAGTCCCAAGGAGCCAGTCGAATGCAGGCCATTCGTTCAACCCACATTGAAGATTTAACACTTTCCTGTGTAACTTCTATATACAGCATATAGACTCCCCAAAAGGCCTCTGTACCACAAGTGTGCCTTCTCTAACTATAAGGGACCGATTCTCGGGAACATGCTGGCATATGTTCCCTGGGGCTCCTAGCTCTAAAGTAATCCTAATCAAGACAAATGTTTACATGGTCAGCTAATACCTAAGCACAACTGTGGCTGTCAGGAAGGGAGAAGGGGAGAAATGGTTACACTACTGTAAAATGGAAGAGACAAAGACTGCCAAACTGTCTCACATGAATGAAGAATTCCCATGTGGAGATCAGTGAAAAACAAAAGATTTATCAAGTCAGAAATCCCTGCTGCAGTGGTCAGGAGGGATCCTTCAAGGGAGAAAGGCTGAAAGTCTGTGAGGGAAGCAAGCTGGTTTATTTATTTATTTATTTAATTACTTACTTACTTACTTATGATGAAGTTCTTGTCAACACAGTTTTGCAGAGAGGAAAAACTGAAACAGCAGTTCACAATCAATTAACAGAACTCCTCAAGAGGTCAGAACTGATCATCTTGCCTACCTTGCTGAAAATGCAAAGCCAGGATAAGGGTGTGATTGCAAACTTCTTCTTTCTATACCCACGAAAAGCTGAATGCTCAGGTATGAGGCATCCCTGTCTCCTTGCTTTCTCAGGAGAAATCCTGCAACCCTAAGTAACAAGGATTGGCAACTTGATCATGCTAAAGGCAGTTATTTGAGAAACGCTTGCGAAAGATACTCAGAGACTGCACAACTCCCTCCATATTCTTATGATAAAACTGGAAATCCAGAGCAGCAGCATTCCGTACCTTCTTAAACTTAATTTCTCCCCATCTAGCGGCTAATTGCCCTTACACATTCCGTTGGGAAACACTAATTACTATTCTTATTATAATAGAAATTCGGAGGAATTGGTATTTTGTCTTCCCAAAGACAGCTTTGTTGGAGAAGCAAGATTTTGCACGATTTGAAATGACTCCCCCTTTCCTCAGTCCACCTGGGACTTGGCTCTATTGACCTATTCATCCACCTAGCTGTCACAGAACGTTTCCTTATGCCCTTTGGAACATGTCTTTTCTCATAAAAATCCTACCACTGCTACACAAATATGTGTATCTATAAAACTTTTGCCTATATGTATGAGCATATTATTCTTTTTAAAAATAAATTTGAATTAAATTAAAATAGCACATTGTTTTTAATTAAAATTCTTATCATCAAACTTTGAGATTCTTTTCAATATCATTTTGTTCAAAATAAACTAACTTTTCATTTTTCTTTCTGCCTGTAAAATTCTTTTCAGTTCTCTAAGAAATTATTGTAAAACACTCATGAAATATTAATGTTATTTTGGATTCAGCTTTATTCATTCCCATATCCAAGCTTTTAAAGGAACTTGAAGTACATAAAAATCATCTTTTGTTCTGAATACCTTTTATTTATTTTTTAAGGCTTCCTATTATCCTTTGTTCTAGTAGCTAATGTTCTTAGCATCAAGTCTAATGAAATGATTCTTTTTTTGTATTTCTTATCTAAATGCACAGACTTGAAATTTTATGTTAGACTTCAAAAAATGATTAGTGATGAAAACAAAGAAACATCACTTTTTTTTAATCCCAGCAGAACATTTTGAGATGAAGGCTTCTGAAATACTGTAGTCAGATATTAAATCTATAGTAACCCTTCACATATTTCTTTTCCAGCTATCTTCTTTTTCTATTGCATAATCACCCTGTTTTAATCTCCCAAACCAACAGCCTTTTTAAAAAAGATTTATTTGTTTTTTTTTTTTTTTTTAAAGATTTAGTTTATTTTCATTACAAAGTCAGATATACTGAGAGGAGGAGAGATAGAGAGGAAGTGGAGCTGCCGGGATTAGAACCAGCGGCCATATGGGATCAAGGCAAGGACCTTAGCCACTAGGCCACACCGCCAAGCCCGATTTATTTGTTTTTATTGGAAAGGCAGATAGAGAGGAGGAGACACAGAGAGGAAGATCTTCTGCCTCCGATGATTCACTCCCTAAGTGACCTCAAAGGCCAGAGCTGCGCCAATCCAAAGCCAGGAGCCAGTAGTTCTTCCGGGTCTCCCACACGGGTGCAGGCTCCCAAGGTTTTCCATCCTTGACTGCTTTCCCAGGCCACAAGCAGGGAGCTGGATGGGAAGTGGAGCTGCTGGGATTAGAACCAGCGACCATATGGGATCCATACATGTTCAAGGTGAGGACTTTAGCAGCTAGGCCGTGGTGCCATGCCCAACCAATAGCCTTTAAAAAAAAATTCGGTTATGAGTTTTATCAACCTGAATGATATATATATATATATATATATATATATATATATATATATATATATATATATATATATAAAGTTTAGAGGATTGATAACATATTTGATTTAAAAAATAAGAATTAGTATGGTTAATTTCAACATATTTATCTAACCCAGATGACTGTCTATTCCTCAATATTTCCTCATTTTTGCATATTTCCAAATACTTATTGATCTGCACAATTTTATCCTTTCATTTTTTCCTTGGTGTTTTCATTTTATTACCTTATGGGTCGATTTAAATTCTTTCTTTCCAATTCTTGCTGCATGCAGTGTAGGGTAGTTTCCTTGCCTGCTTGGATATGTCACTTTCTCCTATATTTACTCTGTTAAAACATAACATGTTTTCAACAATCTTTCAGACTTTCCTAGACAAGACCAATTACCCTTTCTTCTAAAGTTATACAACACCAAATAGAAATAGCATCTATATTCACATTATGTATATTGATATATCTATTTAATACATTATGCTGTATATGGGTCACAATAATGCCGTAGAATGGGAAACTTGTAAATTTGCCACTAGTAAATGAGACAGCAAATTATGAATTTATTGCACAAATGAGTAGGAGAGGTGATAGTATTGTGACTTCCGCATTGTCAAAAAAAAAGTAATGCAAAAAATTAGTATTCCAAGAAAAAATAAAAGAAAAAAGAATAAGAATCATATCTGGAGAATGACAAGCTGATATTACATTTCAATATTTCTGAGGTATTGTTGATTTCATTCATTCAAGATTAAGGAAATCCTTCCAAGGTCCTTTTGCTCACATATTCCACCTTAGAGTTTCAATTTGTCCAGATGCTTACTGTCAAAGCTTGACTGGGTGAGTTATCCAACTTGTTCTGACCTCCATGACACTAGTTCAGGCCTCAATGAGCTGTGATGTTCCCGATGAACATTTGGGCATGCTGTTCATTACACAGACTTCAACAACTGTGGCGACCAAGTTCTGACACGTGTTTAATGGCAGACCACAGATCCTACAATTTTTCACTGTGGTTGGAGTTACCAGTTCAGTGATCCAGTTGGGGTGTCCCGAAAGAAGCTTACCAGAGGTAACCCCTGACCTGACTCCTATCTGTGCCAGCCTGTGTAGGGTCCAGTTCAGTCCATCACCCATATGAGCCTACATGAGCCTGCTGCTTGCATTTACCTAGTCAGTCTGTCCCCAGCCCCATCTCATATACAAACTGATGGATGTTGCAGCCCAACCTAACCCTACCAACTGCACACTTGGCCCCCACACACATCAACAGGAACTACAGCCTACTCAGAGCAACCCCCAATAACACCACCAAGTCCAAGCTCAGCTCCAGTTCCTGTGCATGCCAGTCCAGTCCATTCCGCATCCCCTTTGGCTCATACTGCATTAATCAGCGTTGGAGCTTAGCTCAGCCCAACCAACCCCACTATCCAGCCCACACTTAAGCCTGTGTTGCTACCACCTGTCCAGCCAGACTTGCCCTAGCCCTTTTTTATTCATGCTCACCTATGAGGGTTACTGCCCATCAAAGAGGTGCCCACAATTTTCCTACTGGGTCCACTCCCAGCCCCAGATTTTGCATTTTTCAGGTGGTACTATGGTCTTATCTGGCAGAACTTAACTCCAGTCCCAGTACCTGCTAACAGATGCTATGACAAAGCCCAACCAGCCTGAACTTTCGCAGGTTCATGCATGCACCAGTGTATAGGATTGCTGGATATCCCCCTAATCCAGCTCATATGCAGGACCATTGGTCTTGTAACCCTGCTTGGCTAGGTCTGCCCCCACTCCCAGCTCTCACGTTCAACAACAGGAACAGTGACCCAGCAGGGGAGTCCCCACAGCTCTTCTACTTACATGTGCTGGTGGGAGCATGGCTTACCTCACCTTGGCATTTATCAGTGGATACTGTAGCTTGGCCTAACCTAGCCTGTCCTCTAGTTCTTCCTCATGTTTGCAGATGCTGAAGCCCAGCCCAGCCCAGCCAATCCTCAGTTCCAGCCCTAATGTGAAGTGGCTGGTGTTGTGGCCCAACCTGATCTGTTCTGCACGCTGTCCTAGTTTTCACATTTGCCCTGTGAAATGGCATGTGCCAAGACCTGACCCACACATATACTGGTGGGCACTATAACCTGGCACTGTAACCTGCTTCCAATCTTAATTCTTGCAGGGACTGCATCCCAACAGAGAAGTTCTCCAAACTCCTTTATCAGTTCACCTCCCAGTCCCAGATTTCATGTACACCAGTATATTCTTGGCCCAGCTTGACTTGGCCCACCTCCTGTCCCGGTAGAATCAGTGGCCTTGCCTGACTGGTCCATACCCATTCAGGCTCTTACTATTGCCATCCCTGCCTGGTCCACCCCAAGACCCAGCTTTCATACGGTTCAGTGGGCTGGTTCTTGCAGTCAGCAGTGTGAACTACAATCCAAAGGAGTGTCCTGTTAGCTCCTCCACCAGGCTTGTTCCCATACAAGATTTTTCATATGCCTATGGTTGCTCCAACCCAGCCTGGCATAGCCCATTACCCAGCTTGGCCTTTGTCATCAAATTCTGCAGCCTGGCTTGACCTAGCCCTGTCCCAGTCCCAACTTTCACTGGTGGGTGCTAGAGCCTATCCCTGTCCAGCCTGCCGTCATCCCTGGATGGCCTAAAATCATTTCTGGCTCTTATGCATGCTAGCATGCTATGGTTTGGCCTTGTCTGGCTAAACCTCCCCACCCCAACCCCGGGCCACCCCACATAATAGCCAACACCTAGAGATGTCTTACCTGCCATGACCAACACACAGCTTGACTCACATTCTCACTAGTGGGTGCTATGGCCCAACAGGGGAGTTCCCCAAATCCCCCACCAGACTCACTCCCAGACCCAGATCTCATGCATGCCAGTGGGTATTAGACCCCTACCTGGCATAGTCTACCCTCCACTACTGACCTTTAGAGACTGGTAGAGACTGGTTGATGTTGCAGCCTAGTCCACTCCACACCTAATTCTTGGGTGTATTTATAGGTGCAATAGCCTGGACCAGCCTGACTTGTTTCTAACTGCTATGCTCATGAGTTTTGCTGACTTCCATGGTCAATCCTAGCTCATCCCTTCTCTGCCCCCAGCCCTTGAGCACATCAATTGGTATGACAGTCCCATATAGGTAAGCCTATGATCCCCCACAGAACCTATTCCCTGACTCAGTTTTCTTGTGAGCTGGTTAGTGTCATGGGGCAGCCTAGTATGATCCACACATTTCCCTATCATTTACTGATGGTTGGGGAAAGTCTCCCAGAAGTCACTCCTCATCTGCCATGTTCTGCCTCAGTAGTAATCTCTCCTGCAAATCTCCACACCCATTTCCCTGAGCAATGCACAAAACTTCCTGCCTACAAACATGTAGATTCCCAAGCTACATCCTCCAGTGGTGAGCTGTAGCACCCTGGAGCACTGCTTGAATACCCAAGCCCCATGCACTCCCTACATGGGTCCCCAGACCCTATCTGCTGGCGTGCTATGACCTTCCTCCCATGTATCTTAAAAAAAAAAATAGGAAACTATGCTGGCATGCCCCAGTATTCTTGTCAGGTATGTGTTTTCTCCAGGAGTGTAACATTTGCTTAGGTATGATACAACTTAGGCAAGTGCCTACAGCTGAGACATTTCAAATTTTTTACCCTTAGTCAACTTTCACCAATGACCTAACCCAGAGAATAAAATTTTCTACTCTCCTGTGATTGTGTTTTCTTTTCCTTTAATGTCATTTACTCTCAGATTTTTTTTAACCCATGTGTGAGTAGGGCAGGTATAAGTAGTTACAGTGGGAGGTGAAAACATGAACATAGTCAGATTCATATCACCCTTGTGACAGCTGACAAACCTGAAAAAAAATGAGTCCCAATAAGATGTTTTATCAACACATATGAGCCTAGATTTTCAGGATCCTAAAGTTACTATCTGGGTGACACTGACCTATGTGAGGCCACCTTTTATGAACATAAAGTATTTTTCCTTCAACTCCTCACTCAAGCCTCTTTAGTTCTATTCCTAGTAAGGAAGCTTCTTGGAATCTTTCAAATGTGACTCATCTGTTCAGTTCTTAACTGCTCAACATGACATATGACTCGGGGACTGCTAGCAAAATGCTCCCTCTTGAAGCCGGTAACCATTGATTTTTTTAATATGCCTATTCATCAGTCATGATTAATCCTGGAAAAAAATCTTTGCTATTCTTGGAAATATCTAAGATTGCATTATTTATTGTGGTAACCACTGGTTACATATGGATTCTTTCATTTAGTGTGATTAAAATTAAAATAAAATGAAAATATGAGTCCCCATTACTACCCATTCTTCAATTGCTCAGTAGGTTGAACATACATTAATTCCAATGAAATTTACTATTCACTGAATAAACTATATGTGTGTATATATCATTTTGAATGTATTCCATGAGGGTATGTATGTTTTTATCCTACTCCTGATGTATTTTTTTCTGAACAGAATACTACTAGGATAAATGTCCAGGTCTCACTGCTTCGATTACTCCTACACAGGAAGGAGGAATTTCCTAGTTAACTGCTTTGATTGGGATGAGGAACTGGATGATTTTCACCACAGTTCTTTCTGTTTCCTTATTTTCTTTGAAATCATCTTCCAGCTTGAAACATTTGCTCTTTAATGTTTTGAATCAAGTTCCGTCTCTCCCGCAGGAGATCCCTCAAATTGTCCATTGCACTGAGTTAGTAAGTCTGTCTGTGTCAGTAAGCCTGTGAGAACAGAAATAGAAAACTACTTCCCTCAATATTTGTCCTATCAGCAGTAGAAGTCAATATTTACATTGATCTTATTCCTTATCTTCTAATTTCCTGAAAGTTCAGATAAAAGTGATGCATGCTTTTAATGAGACAACATCAAACACCAACAGATAAAATCATATTGCTGAAATTTCTCTTTAAAAGAAAAACTTTAGAAGAGGATGTTATTTTGACATGAAATATTGCTTCTATATGTTCCTTCTTTTTTTTAAGTGAAGTACACTTACCTTTGCAAAAACTTAATAGGATTATTTTCTTATAGAGACTTTAAAATATATATTTATAAATTCGAATTTTAGGCCATTAAGAGTTTGATTCTTATCAACTTCTGGCATTTTTTTTATGTTTATGAAATAAATGAACCTTCTTTCTCCAGACTGAATCAGATTAACCATGTGCATGAAATGTAAATCCATAGAAGTATTCTATAACATTTCAAAACTTCTTTATTGAAGAGCTCTCAGTAAATAAAGCTATTGATTATAACATTGTATAGCAGTAAATCATTCACATAACATTTATATTAAAATATCAAAGGTACAAGGACACTTTAATAAGTTCTTACAAAAGAATGGAATTATAAGATAAATTCTTTTGCTGCAGAAACAATTTTGAAATACATGCCTAGTGTTTATTTCATTATACATGATTTCCATGGACTTTTTGATGACTCCTCAAGATAGAAACAATTTGATAAAATTGCTTTTCCAGGAACTGAATAATCATTTGAGAGGAGGAATTAGAACAATGGTAAAAAGTATCTTGGTTTTCCTATGCAGAACGTTTCAAACAGGGGAACTAGCAGCTGAAGATGAAGTTATAGGTTCAGAACTGTGTAGTTCAAATATTTTTCTGTTCAATTAAATAAGTGGAAACAAAATGGTAATTATAACGAGTGAGTTTGTGGGCTCTTTTATTGAGCAAATAATGCTTGCTAACATGGTTAATGCATTCAACATGAACTTGTAGAGCTTTGTGATTTTATAATGAATTTAAAATATATCTTGGTGACATATCCCTAACAAGTAAGTGAACCAAATTGTTTGCCAAAACAGTTATATGCTATAAAAAAAAATCAATGACATTTTTTAAGTTTTTGATGTCTAAAGACAATTCATTTGGGGAGGGAAGAAAAACTACATTTGAATAAAATGCATGCTCTTATATATTCAATAACAGTTCTTGTGGGCAAATTAAGAAAAGAATTCAGCAACATAGAAACAATGAAGTTCTCATTGAAAGAACAGAACAAATGCTGCAACAGGTAATTAAATGGTCAAACTAGAAAGGTAACAAGTAGAACAAGACTCAAATAGTACAACTTAGAGGTTGATGAAGCTGCCCTGGGCTGCATAAATAAAAATGATGGCCAATCCATCCTAATTAGTTTATATTTAGGTTTCTCATTAAAATCACAGACTCTTACTGACACCATACAGTGATCCTCAGCACTCAGTAGTTCTGTTTCATCAACTCATTTTCAACGTTTTACTGAAAATTGGATAGGAATTCCACCGAATCGATGTTAATAGCTGACACAAGATGCACTGAGTTCTCCAACTCACAAATCTCTCATGAATATTTTTTATTTATCTTCCACTTTTTAAAAAAGATTTAGTTACTTTTATTGGTAAGGCAAATCAGGTTTACAAAGAAGGAAAACACAGAGATAGATCTTCCATCCACTGATTCACTCCCCACATGGCTACAATGACTGAAGTTGAGCTGATCTGAAGCCAGAAGCCCAGAGTTTCTTCCAGGTCTCCCACACAGGCACAGGGTCCCAAGGCTTTGGGACATCTTCTACTGCTTTCCCAGGCCACAGACATCACGCTAGATGGGAAGAGGAGCAGCTGGACATGAACTTGAGCCCATATGAAATCCCGGTACTCATAAGGCAAGAATTTAGCTTTTACTCCATTATGCCAGACCCAGATCTTTCATTTCTTTAAAAAACATTTGTGTTGGGGCAGACATTTGGTATAGTTAGAGTTCTTACATTTGGTATCAAGTCTCCTTTTTCAATCTCTGCTTCTTGCTAATTCACATCTTCAGAGGACGAAGGTGATGGGGCAAGTACTTGGATCACTGACACCCATGGTGACTCCTATTTCATCAGTTGGATGTTATTGACTGTTGACAGCATTTGGGAAGTAAACAAGCAGATGCAAGCTCTTTCTATCAGTCTTTGTCCATCCTTTATCCACTGGTAGCCACCATTTCAGTGTTTACTTTCACCATTTCCATTGTTTTATATTTTCCGTAAAAGTAAAGCCATGCCATCTGTTTCGATGTGCTGTGCTTATTTCACTTACTGCGATGCACTGCCATCAAAAACTCATTTAAACTTTCAAAAATGCCACCATGCACTGCCCTTTCAACTGAATAGTATTTAATTTTGCATATATCATGCTTTCTTAATCATAAATTAATTAATTCATCAATTTAAATTCATGAATAAGTGCAGATAATTTTTCAATGAACTGCTTTCACTCATTAAATATATATAACTAAGATCATATATGTATATATAGATGCAGGCATATATACATCTGTATCTATTTATTTAGCAATCTATATATTCATAAGTATAATATATAGGTACAAGTTCTCTCTCTCGTCTCTATTTCTCTCTATGTGCCTCCTCTCTCTGCAACTATGCCTTTGTTTCATATGTAGGAATCTAACAGCATAAAACTACTTTCCACCTTTCCTTTTTTAATTTTTGCAATGGCATTTTCAGTTTATTTTATAACCACAAGCTTACTGATCCACTACATAAAGTAATCAATGAATATTAAGTAGAAAAATTAATGTCCCTTAAGGGCTTTAGACAATAATCAAATTTCAAAATGTCAGTTTTACTCATACACATTATGTATTTCTTTATGCTTTACATATTAACTAATGCACATCAAGGAAAATAAATTTTATTTTTCTTTTGGGGATTGGCTTATTTCCCTAAGCACAATGCTTTTCCATTGAATCTATTATGATTCAAACAGTGTACATACACAACATTTTCTTCATAAAGAATCAGTTGCTGCAGATACAGGTTGATTCCTTATCACAGCTGCTGTGAACTGAGGTCCAATAAACATGAATGTGTAGATAACTCCTCCATATGCTGATTCCTTTTGCTTGGACAAATTCCTAGGTGTGAGCCCAGCGCAGTGGCCTAGCAGCTCAAGTCCTTGCCTTCAATGCGCCAGGATCCCATATGGGCACGGTTCTAATCCTGGCAGCTCCACTTCCCATCCAGGTCCCTGCTTGTGGCCTGGGAAAGCAGTTGAGGATGGCCCAAAGCCTTGGGACCCTGTACCCACGTGGGAGACCTGGAAGAGGATCTGGGCTCCTGGCTTTGGACTGGCGCAGCTCTAGCCTTTGAGGTCACTTGGGGAGTGAATTATCGGGCGGAAGATCTTCCTCTCTGTGTATCCTCCTCTCTGTGTATCTGCCTTTCCAATAAAAATAAAATAAATTAAAAAAATTTCCAGGAGTGATAGGATGGATTTTCCGATAACAGGGATCTTCATATAATTTTTAGTGTCTTCCATTATGTCTGTACTAGTTTACTTTTACAACAGTGGCTTACAGTACCTTTACTGTCCATAATTTAAAAAATTGATTTATGTATAATCATTTATATTAGAGTGAGGGGAAGCATTATTGTGGCTTTTATTTGCATTTCCTAATCATTAATGTTCCTGAACATCTGCTCACGTGCCTGCTGGCCATTTGAATTTCACCCTTTGAAAATGTCTGTTCATTTCTCAACTGGGTAGTTTGTGTTGTCAAATACTGTTTTTCATGATAGTTTCACCTCACCTTCTTCCCGCTCCATTGTTCCATCACTATTTCCCACATATTTTTATAGTAATATAGGTTCTCTAGCTATATTCAGAAATCCAATCTGCTATTTAAATGTATCATGGCATTGTATATATAGGCAATGTTAGAAAATCTAGTATCATGTTGTCATGTATGTCTAACAGTTTCACTGGGAGTTTTCCCTTTATTCAGGAGTAGAGAAACATTTCTCTTCCTGGTATACTATCCTCCTTAATAGAGTTCATCTATGAAAGTATATGTATGTTTGCATACCCATGTATCTATTTGTTTTAAATTTTAACTGAAGATTGCCGTATATCAGATAGAACATGTATTTGCATTTAGGGATTGGCTTATTCAGTGAACATAATGATCTGCAATTGGAAGCATTTTGTCATAAATGGTAGAATTTCATTCTTTTTAATGGCTGAGAAGTATTCTATGGAACAGAAGTACCATACATGTCTTATCTATTTCTTTGATGGACACCTGGGTTATCTCCATGTTTTTGCTATGGTGGATTGTGCTGTTATAAATATAGGGTTGCAGGAAATTCTCTCAAATATTTATTTGATTTTCATTATATATGTTCCCAAGAATGAAACAGCACAGTCACAGGACTGTTTGATTTTCAGTTGTAGCACTTGTAATATTGATTTCCACAATAGCTTTACTAGCCTATAATATCATCAATAGTGACACACAGTAACTTTTTCCCCATGCCCATGCCAAGAAATGCTATTAGTAGATTTCTGAATGTAGGCCAATCTCACTGGAATTAGGTAAAAATTCAATGTGATTTTCATTTGTACTTCCATGATAGCTAGGGAACCTGAACATTATTTGTGTGTCTATTAGCCATTTGGATTTATTCTTTTGAAAGACATTTGCTCATTTTCTTGTCTGATTTCTTCACAGGGTTTTTTATTTTGCTGCTGCTAAGTTTCTGAAGCTCTTTATAAATCTGAGATATTCATCCCATAATTGTTGTGTAGTGTGCAAAGATTTTCTCCTACTCTATTGGGTGCTTCCTAACTTTGTTGGATCATTTCTTTTGCTGTATAGAAGCTTCTTAGTTTGATGTAGTACCAGTTATAGATATTTGGCTCTCTAACTGTCTATGCTTTTGATGACTTTTCTAAAAATTATTTAGATTGCCTATAAACTGTACAGGGTTTCCTATGTTTTCCTCTAATAGTTTGATGGTTTCTGGGTTTAGGTTTAGTTCCTTAATTCTTTTTTTTTTTTTTTTAAGATTTATTCATTTTATTACAGCCAGATATATACAGAGGAGAGACAGAGAGGAAGATCTTCCGTCCGATGATTCACTCCCCAAGTGAGCCGCAACGGGCCGATGCGCGCCGATCCGAAGCCGGGAACCAGGAACCTCTTCCGGGTCTCCCACGCGGGTGCAGTGTCCCAATGCATTGGGCCGTCC
Source organism: Ochotona princeps (assembly GCF_030435755.1). Lineage (NCBI taxonomy): Eukaryota > Metazoa > Chordata > Mammalia > Lagomorpha > Ochotonidae > Ochotona > Ochotona princeps. The sequence goes on from NC_080834.1 coordinate 70,003,131, forward strand.
TCAACTGCTTTCCCAGGCCACAAGCAGGGAGCTGGATGGGAAGTGGAGCTGCCGGGATTAGAACCGGCGCCCATATGGGATCCCGGGGCTTTCAAGGCGAGGACTTTAGCCGCTAGGCCATGCCGCCGGGCCCAAGTTCCTTAATTCTTACAGAGCTTAATTTTATATAAACAAAGAGGTGAGGTTCTTGCATCTTACCTCTGCAGGTTGCTATCCAATTTTTGCAATGACATTTTTGGAAGAGATCAAACATTCCCAGAATCACTTTCAGTTCTCATGTCAAATATTAGTTATCAAATATTATATTTGTGGGCTCCCTTCTGGGATTTCTAGTCTATTGCATTGATCCCCTCTATTTCTGTACCAGCGCCAGATTGTTCTGATACCCACTGCCCTGCAGTCTATTTTGAGGTCTGGAAGTGAGATTCCTTCAACTTGATTTTTATTCTTCAGTATAGCTTTGGGTATTTGTGATATCTGTGTTTTCAGACAAACTTTTGTATGATCTTCTCCTGCTCTGAGAAGAATGTCGTAAGTTTGATTGGTATCATATTGAATTTGTATAATGCTTTTAGTAATATACACATTTTAGAGATGTTGGTCCTATTGACTCAGAGGTATGGTAAGGTTCTCTATCTTTTAATATCTTCTTTGATTTCTTTTTAAAATGATTTATAATTTTCCTTTTTTTCCATGTCTTTATTTAGGTTTATTCCAGAGTATTTAAGGTACTTTCTGCTATTTTAAAGTGGACTGTTCCTGCAAATATTTTCTCAGCCATGGGATTCTTTTTGTGTGTGTGTATACTAAGGTTATTGATTTATGGCCGCTTTTGTACACCGCTTCCCTGCTAAACTCCCTTACAATTTTGGGTGGTATCTTTATTGGGTCTTTTGGTTTTTCTATGTGTATAGTCATGTCTGCAAAAACAGTTTTAATTCTTCATTTGTTATGGGTTGCAACCAGGTGATAGCACCCCCTATCAGTGGGCAGGTCTGTTAGGATAAATGAACATTCTTGACTGCACGGGAACTATGGTCTCCAACAGCTCCATGTGTCCTGCCCTCCCTGCTTCCTCCTGCATGGGTGAGTGGGCAGTTGGGCCCATTGGAAGGCATTGGAATGTGAGGCACCAGGTCCATGGTTGGAGCTATAAGGAAGTTAGAAAGTAGTTAATTCAGTTAAACCACTCTTGGTTCCAGAGAGCATAAAAACCCCTGACTTTGGCTGTACATTTCCTGGAGTGAAGCAGGAACTTCTGTCACCATGCTTCGCCAATATAGATTCCTCGTTACAACACTGCACTTGTGTCCAATGTGATCTCCCTCCCTGTCTGCAACACATTTCCAATTTGAATTCCTTTAATTTCCTTTTCATGCTTAATTGCAGTGGTGACGATTCCCAGGGCTACGTTGAATTCTTCAACATCCTCATTTAGTTCCAGATCTTAGAGGAAAAAATTGGAGTCTATTCTCTATGAGTATGATGCTAGTGTTGGATTTTTCATAAATTGCTTTATATTGTAGAATGTTCCTTCTGCTCCTAGATTGCTTAGGGTTTTTAACATGAAGTGTTACTGTACTTTTTAAATGCCTTTTCTGCACCTATTGAGATAATCATATGATTTTTATTCTTCATTTTCTTCATGTAACTTATCACATTTAGTGATTTGCATATATAAAACATTTCTGCATGTCAGGGATAAAATCCACCTGGTTTAGTTGAATGATCTCTATGCTATATTATTGTACTCTCTTGGATAGCATGGTGTTGAAGATTTTTTCATTTATGCTCATGAGGTATATCTCTCTGTAGCTCTCCTTCTCCATTGTGTCTCTATCTGGCCTTGGTATTAAAATAATGCTGCCTTTTGAGAAACAGTGTGGGAGGATTACTTTCTTCTCTATTTTGTTGAATAGTTTGTGGAGGATTGGGGTATGTTCTTGAAATGTTTGCTGGAGTTCAGCAGTGTAGTCAGCCAGTCCTGGGCACTGACTTAATCTCTGTACCAGGTTTTTTTTTTTTTAAAGATCTTCCATCAGCTCGTTCACTCCCCAAGTGGCCACAATGACTAGTGCTAGCTGAATCGAAGTCAGGAGCAGGAGTGTATTCCAGGTCTCCCACACGGATGGATGCAAGATCCCAAGGCTTTGGGCCATCCTCTACTGCTTTCCCAGGCCAGAAGCAGGAAGCAAAGTGAAATGGACAGGCATGACCTGGTACCAGTATGGGACCCCAATATGTGCAAAGCCAGGACTTCTAGCTACTAGGCTACCACACCAGACCCTCCTCCGTTATTTAGATTATTACCTTTTTGAAATGTATTTCCATAATTGATTTCTTCTTTAACCCATTATTTATTTCAGCTCAGTTTCCAAGCTTTTGTTCAGTTTCCAAGTATTTGCAAGTTCTTTGGGTTATTTTGACTTGTTAGTCTCCAGCTTCACTCCATGTTGATTTGAGAAGATGTATTGAAGCATTTATCTTTTCTATGACTTTGCAGAGGCTTTTATTTTTTTCCTTGTGTCCTAAAATATGACCAACACTGGATAAGGTATAATGTACTGAGGAAAAAAATGTATTGTGTATATGTATTATGAAAGATTCTTTAGTTATCAATGAAGTCTTTTTGCTCTATTTTCTGGCTAAAACTGTTGTTTCCTTGCTAAGTTTCCATCTTGTTGGGGTCCCGTCATGTTCCAGCTCCTTCACTTCCCATTTAGTTCCCTGCTTGTAGCCTGGGAAAGCAGTCAAGGATGGCCCAAAGCCTTGGGATTCTGTACCCAGATGGGAGACCCCCCAAAAGTTCCTGACTCTTGGCTTTAGCTCAGCTCAACTCTGGCCATTGTGGCCACTTGGGGAGTGACCCAGCATAACCTCTCTGTGATTCTGGCTTCCAATAAAAATAAATACATTTTTCAAATAAGTTCCTTGTCAAACTGTCGCAATCTGACGCTATTATATATTAAAGTATTAATGTTATATGCAGCATTAATCATAAAAGTTAACATATGGACTCAATCTAAGTATCCATCAACAGCTGCACTGTTGAAGATATGTAAAATGTGGAATATTATTCCGCTTTTAAAAATGACGTTTTGTGTTGTATATATATGTGAACTTTGAGGATATTATATTAAATGAAATAAGCCAGGCACAGAACAACAATAAAACTCCTAGATGTGAAGGTTAGCTTGGAAGCCACTGGAGGCTGGGAGAGAAATGAGCATATGGGAATGCTGATCAAAACTAAACAAAATTTTGAGTAACGAAAAGATTCTGTGAGTTTATTGTGTAACATGGTAGCTATAGCTAATAATAATGCCTTTTATGATTGAAAATTTTTAAGAAAGTATCTTAACTATTTTCAAAAGAAAAGGCAATCATGGCAAAGTGATTAGTATGTTAATTAGTTTGTGTCACAATGCATACATCTATCAAAACATTTTAAATATATAAAATTTTGTCAATTGTGTTTTTGTGAAGCTGAAAAATACCATAGGTAAGTCAATAATTGAAATATCTCTATCAAATAGACATCACAGTGTAAATATATTTTCAAGTTTTAGAATATTATGCAAATCATCAGATTACATAAATTTGCATACCCACATTTAAATGTATATACTATGATATATCACATTTTGAATAAACTCTACCCTGGAGAACCCAGGTGACTTGGAGTAGTTTAAAGTTTTAAAAGTTAACTTCATATTTTAAATTGAATTACTCAAAATATCTAAAGTTCTGAGACTCAGTATCTACCCTTTCAAAGCACACTATGTTTATACAAGCTGCTTGCAAAATAAACCATCCATTTCAGCTAATAATTCAAAATTTAAATGCATCAGTAAAATTTAGAACAGGCTTGCACATAAATGTATCTTATTAAGTAACATATTGCTTTCTTTATGTATATAACATTTCATTATATGTCAGGTCATATTGTTAGTTGGACCTCTGAAAAAGCTGTCTTTATGACCTTGAAAAATACCTCAAAAAATGAACTTTTTGTGCATTAGATTCCTGATTCTTTGCATATCCTTTCATAACTCAGGGTTGTATGTGGATTAAATAATAGAAACTTCAAAAAATAAAATATAATGGATGACAAAGCTTACAAATACAAATAAAGCTTCTATTATGATTAATATACTTTTAAAAGGCATTTTACATTTTGTCTATTTTTAATGTAGAGGACTGAGAATCATCATGCCCGTGCTCAGACACATGCTGAGTAGAGGCAGAGAAAATATTTTGCATTTTTTTTCTGTTTTCTGCTGAGGAAACTGTTTTGCTCATTACCTTTCAATTAATTCTTTTCATTTCTTTCCTCTAGGGCAATGCAGATGAACTCTGCTTGGTAGTTCATGAATTTCAATGTATGTATCCAGGGGCTGGGAATTTTCAATGGGAAGTCCTTGGTGTTAGGATTTCCAGCCACTTGTGCCATCATAAATCGTGTCTAAACTTTCAGGCCAATAGGTGATTCTGTATTGTTGTTTTAAAACAGAACTGGTGGCTGCTTCAAAATAGATAAACATTCATTAAACATCCATTCAATATTACAGACATTGCAACTAAGATACTTTGTGAGGGAAAAAGTAAAGTGAAAACAGCAGCAGGAAGGAAGTTTACATTTCCAAGTATCTGGCCTTTGTTGAGTGGCTACCAGACAAGTCATCACTGAGAGGTGTATGACCTGGAAAGGCAGCATGCACCTTGCAGAGGTGTGACGTGACTTCCTGAGCAGTCCTCCAGTTCTTACATACATGCTCTGTATTTACTGAGACTTTACTTGGCATTACATTTACTGTTCAACGAATAGTTTAAAAACAGAAATGGTTGTATTTTTGCAGGTATATTTTATCTTCTAAAGGGTTGCATCCCTTGTTCTTCTAAAGGTTACTCTGAATTGAATTTTATTTACTGTTGTAATTGCTTTACATTTACTTATTATTGAATTTTGGGCCCGGTGTGATAGCGTAGTGGTTAAAGTCCTCGCCTTGCACGTGCCGGGATCCTATATGGTCGCCGGTTCTAATCCCAGCGGCCCTGCTTCCCATTCAGCTCCCTGCTTGTGGCCTGGGAAAGAAGTTGAGGACAGCCCAAAGCCTTGGGACCCTGCACCCACGTGGAGACCTGGGAAGAAGTTCCTGGCTCCTGGCTTCTGATCGGCACAGCACCGGCCGTTGCGGTCACCTGGGGAGTGAATCATCAGACGAAAGATCTTCCTCTCTGTCTCTTCTCCTATCTGTACATCCGCCTTTCCAATAAAAAGAAATAAAATCTTAAAAAAAATAAATTTACTTATTGTTGAATTTTATAGGAATATGTTTTCAGATAACACATTTGTTTTCCATTTCAGAAATATGTTAGTTAGTTTATTTTGTAAATATTTTACTGTGAACTTTATTCCTCTTAAAACAATTGGTTTATTTTTATCCTAGATACTGTTCCCCTCAAGGAATATAGAACCTTTTTGCATCTATTCCATCGTCAAGAGAAATACGACATTTTTTCTAGGATAACAAATTCTGCTAAATAATCCTTCAATATAAAAAATCCTTCTATTAAAATATTCATTGTGTATGAATAATTTTTTATATTATTTGTGAGAAATTGATGTATTGGGTTATCACACATTTTATGTTTATATCTCAATTGCAATTATAGTTATCTTGGATCTATTGCTTTTGACCATACTTTTTTTTTAAAGATTTATTTGTGTTTATTACAAAGTCAGATATACAGAGAGGAGGAGAGACAGAGAGGAAGAACTTCTGTCCAGTGATTCACTCTGCAAGTGACCACAACGGCCGGTGCTGCGCCGATCCGAAGCTGGAAACCAGGAACCTCTTCCCAGGTCTCCACGTGGGTGCAGGGTCCCAAGGCTTTGGGCCATCCTCAACTGATTTCCCAGGCCACAAGCAGGGAGCTGAATGGGAAGCAGGGCCGCTGGGATTAGAACCGGTGACCATATGGGATCCAGGGGCTTTCAAGGCGAGGAATTTTGCCGCTAGGCCACGCCGCCGGGCCCGATTTTGACCGTTCTAATCTTCTCTATTTCATTATCTTCTAAATTACCCTCAATTTAGCCTATGTTTTCTTTATTTATGTTTTCTGACTTTGTAAACTTTATTCATAAATGAATACATTTTTTATTCCACATCTACCAGTTCTTCAACCATACACCAAGAGCCATCTAGAGATGATGAAATGTACACTCAGGGAATACACAGATGTTGGTCACATGCTCTTGCATTTTACGTTAGAGTTTCAATCATTAATCCTTTATGAAGCTACTGAGGTACAATATTACATCTTCCATCTTTCTTTTATTTTCCATTTCTTTAATATTTGCTTATTCTCTTGAATGTCAACCTAGGCAGGCATCAGAAGAAGTAGCTTACACACTCTGCTTTACACCCTAAATGGCCTGCATGGCCAGAGGTGATCCAGCCCAAAGCTTTGAGGCTGAAAGTCCATCTGAGTGTCACATTGACCCGATATTCTGAGCCATCCTCTGCCATTTTCCAGGCACGTTAATGGGGCACTGGATCAGAAGTGGAACAAATGCAAGATAAACCAGTCTCATTGGGGATGCCGTCATTGCAGGGAATGTTTTCACTATAAGGCTGACCTGTCTGCTTTTCTAGTAGAGTCGTCAATATGCTGAATGTATTTTGAATACTCTAGCAGTTATATCCTATAAGGATTTTTTTAAAAAAGATTGATTTATTTTTATTGGAAAGCCAGTTATACAGCAAGGAGAACAGAAGACAGGAAAATCTTCTTTGCCCTGATTCACTCCCCAAGCGGCCACAAACGCCAGAGGTAAGCTGATCCGAAGCCAGGAGCCTGGAGCTTCTTCCAGGTCTCCCACACGAGTGCAGGGTCCCAAGGCTTTGGGCCATCCTCGACTGCTTTCCCAGGCCACACGCCGGGAGCTGGAAGGGACGCTGGGCTGCTGGGACATGAACTAGCACACATTTGGGATTCAGGCATATGCAAGACCAGGACTTTAGCCACGAGGCTACCGCGTTGGGTCCCATCCTATATATTTTGATGTATAGATTTTCTGTTCTCACTTATTCTTAAGTGTTTTAGGAAATATAATTTAATTTCAAGAATGTTATATATAAAGAGACTTTACAAATTTCATGGAAAATGTAAATATATATCTCTTTTGTTACCAAAAAAAAAAAAAAAAACTTCCATCAACTCCTCATCAAATTTAATACGCTTACTTTTCTCAGACTTATAGATTTTATATATCGGTCTTTAGTGAGCTTCTGACTATGTCCCAGTGCATTGAAATCTTTCTTTTGCACGTCTCCTTGTCCATATGATCACTTTGGCCCATCAAGAGTTTGTAAAACTATGTAAAAAAATAAATTCATGTGCATACAGTTTAAGACTGTGTATACATTTTTTTGGTGTGTGTGTGCGTGGTTTTATTTTTTATATTTATGTACTTAATTCTTTATTTTAATATTATGATAGTTTTACATAGGATCTGGGATTTCCCCAATCCTCTCCCGAAAACTCCTCTCCCCCCACTGACTTCCCCTCTATTTTTGCAATAGTATAGTCTTTCATATGTTTTATTAATTTATATTTTTATCCATTAAGTGATACTCCATTACTTGATTACAACAGCTTTAGGTTATTATAATAATGAGTGCTAAAATCAAATAGAATAATCTAATTTTGTTTTCAGTTTCTTTGTTTGTCGCCTCTTGGTCATATTTCCTGATTTACTCTATTGTGTGTCAATTTGTTTTAAAATCATGGAATTTTCACTGGTGTAATTTTGATTATATACATTGGCTTGTATATATATTTCAAATTTTGGTCTTTCAACTCAACATTAGCTCAGGTGCTTCCATTTAGTTATTTGTTTTCTCTGATCATTTTTGTGTTTTAGTGACATATCTTGTGGTATGTGTTTAAATTTATTGTTATTTGAAAGGCAGAAAGATGATGGAGAGAATATGAGACATACATACACACAAATAAATGAGAGAGAGAAACAGAGAGCGTCATAGAACTTTTGATTTACTGGGTCACTCTGTACAAGGTGGCAACAGGCTGAAAAAAGATGATGAGGTGAAAGAATAAAAGGCAGTGTAGGCAGGACTGAAACCAGTGCTCAGGACAGAGTGCAGGCATCACAAACATTACCTTAACACTGGGTGTCATAGTGCCTGCTGCTATTTTATTTGATTCTTTTAAAAATTGAAATATTGGGGCCCGGCGGCGTGGCCTAGCGGCTAAAGTCCTCGCCTTGAACGCCCCGGGATCCCATATGGGCGCCGGTTCTAATCCCGGCAGCTCCACTTCCCATCCAGCTCCCTGCTTGTGGCCTGGGAAAGCAGTTGAGGACGGCCCAATGCATTGGGACCCTGCACCCACGTGGGAGACCCGGAAGAGGTTCCTGGTTCCCGGCTTCGGATCGGCGCGCACCGGCCCGTTGCGGCTCACTTGGGGAGTGAATCATCGGATGGAAGATCTTCCTCTCTGTCTCTCCTTCTCTCTCTATATCCGGCTTTCCAATAATAATAAAAATCTTAAAAAAAAAAAAATTGAAATATTGGGGCCCGGCAGCGTGGCCTAGCGGCTAATGTCCTCGCCTTGCACGCGTCAGGATCCCATATGGGCGCCGGTTCTAATCCCGGCAGCCTCACTTCCCATCCAGCTCCCTGCTTGTGGCCTGGGAAAGCAGTTGAGGACGGCCCAATGCATTGGGACCCTGCACTCACGTGGGAGACCCGGAAAAGGTTCCTGGCTCCTGGCTTTGGATCGGCGCAGCACCGGCCGTTGCGGTCACTTGGGGAGTGAATCATCGGACAGAAGATCTTCCTCTCTGTCTCTCCTCCTCTCTGTATATCTGACTTTGTAATAAAAATAAATAAAATCTTTAAAAAAAATTGAAATATTGTTTCTAATTTTCTGTTTATTATTCATGTGTAATTTTAAGTGCCCATTTTCACCATTGCTATTCAATATAACTCTAAAAGTTTTAATCAGTATCATTAGGAAAACATAAAGAGAACAAAAATTTGAAAGAAGTCAAAAAATTATGATGCTGGTTGAATATATAATTTTTCCCTCATACTTTATTATTGCTATTGCCCAGGATAACCCTTATAAAAACATGGAGATTTCTCAGAAACCTGAAAAAAAATATCTACTTTATAATCCAGCCATCCCACTCCTGAGGAATTTACTCCAATGAAATGAAATCAGCACATAAATTATTTGCCACCCCCTTTGTATATTACAGTTCAGTCCACAGCAGCTGGAATATAGCGTCAACCCAGATTTCAATCAACTGATGAATACAGAAAGAAAGTGTAGTAACCATACGCAATGGACTGCTTCTGAGCTGTGATGAAGAACGGAATCCTGTCTTTCATAGCAAAGTAGATAAACCAGAAAACCATTAGTGTAAGAGCAAAGTCTCCAAAAGAAAAATATCACATTTTCTCTTATATGTGACAGTTCATATAAACACAAAAGTGCGTAAGAATTAAACCTTTTGTGAATTGATTATTGTTTCCAGCCTGTGACTATAGAATGAATTGAACTTACTGTTTTGCAAAAATTGAAGAGAAAAATAGACGGGAAACAAGGAGGAGCATTGAAGGAGGAAAGAGGGAAGGAGGAAAACATTGTTATTAAAATTTTACGTATGAAACACATGAAATATTTTTCCTTTATATTAATAAAATGATTTAAAAAAACATTGGTAGCATGTTAAAAGTAAAACAATTATTTTTGAAGAAAGCGTGTATGGAAATGGACATTTTGCTAATAAGTTTTAAACTTCATTTTATATCATTTAATTTTAGACGGGAAATACCTAAAGTATCAATTTTGACTAATTTTGGAGCTAGAAAAGTGTTATAAATAAGAAGATTCAAACATAAAATCTGGATTTTTTCAGATTAATAGATGCCTTTAAGTCATTAGTTTCCATTTCTAATTAAATATTGCAGAGCAGTGATGCAGAATATTAAAAACAATGAAAGCTAAAAGTATCAAAGCACACCTTTCGGAGCAAATTCAATTAATACACAAGCTCTGGCCAGGCTAAAAGTCATAGAAACTAATAAATCCATTAGACTTGGCGTTTTAGTCAACAATTCATCCCTGAAATTAAACAGAGTACTTAGGATTTTTTTTAAAGATTCAATTTTATTTTTTATTGGAAAGGCATATATATATATATATATATATATATATATATATATATATACACATATGCAGAGAGGGGGAGAGACAGAGTAGATTTTCTGTCCGCTGACTCACTAACCAAGTGGTTGCAGTGGCTGGAGCTGTGCCTGTCCAAAGCCAGGAGTTAGGCGCCTGTTCAGGGTCTTTCACACTGTGTCACAGGTAGGTGCAGGGTCCCAAGGCTTTGAGCCATCCCCAACTACTTGCCCAGGCCACAAGCAGGGAGCTGGATGGGAAGCAGGGCTGCTGGGGTTAGAACTGCTATCCATATAAGATCCTGGCGCATGCAAGGCGAGAACGTTAGCTGCTAGACTACCACACCGGGACCAGTGATGAAGATTTTAACTCACATATTTTCTGTGCCATTTTCTGAGCACAGATGGACAAATATTTTTCTGGGAAACAAACATAAACTCTCATAATGCTAATGATGAATCAGTTCTAATACATAGTAATTTACTTATAGAAATGTTGAGTAGCCTCAAGTACATTTTTTTATATATAATTATCAAAGCATTGTTCTTAGTAAGTATTTGGTGAAATTTCCCCTGTCTTCCTGCCTACATCTGAACCAAATTAAAGGTTTTATAATAACTGCCAACTTAAGAAATGTGTAATACATTTTTTTTTAGCTTTGATGTCTGTTTCCTTTGCTTTTTCATCCTATGTTATATTGATTGATTTTCTGCCTGTTTCCTTTGTCCTCATTTCTCATTAAGGTAAATGTAATCTTTTGGTGGCTGATTTAATTGAATAAGTTCTAGGGATTTTTGCATTGTACTTATTCAATTTCTTTCACCTTCTCTCAACTACCATTTTCCTGCTCATAAGAATTTCTACAATATATACCCTCAACTCCCCAAGGTCTCTTCTATAGCACTAATGGTGTTGGTTTTTCTCAGCACTTGTTCAGATAGTGTTTTCATAATATTGCTTTCATAAATTCTGTTATTATATTTCTAGTGATTACTCAATAGAAAGCGTGAATTTTAAAAATCTCTATTTTAGAATTTGCGCACAATTTTTCTTAATTTTTGGATGAATAAGAAATCTGAAATTTCTATGGGATATGCTGTGTACTATGTTGATAACTCAAGGACAAAGTATTTAAATTTCATTTTTTTACTTGTTTAGAGTCTTTCTCTTCATACAGTACCTAAAGCACTACTGAGGAATACAGTCTCCACATTGAACAGTGAAACAATGGAATTGCTTCAGGGTGTTCTGACACTGATTATACAACTTCCCCCTATGTTTCTGCCTGCATCTGAACCAAATTAAACATTTTACAATGACTGCCAACTTAAGAAATGTGTAATAATTTTTTTTTTGCTTTGACATCTTCATTTCCTTTGCTTTTTCATCTTGCATTATATTGATTAATTTTCTGCCTATTTCTTTTTTCCTCATCCCTTATTAAGGTAAATGTAATCTTTTGGTGGCTCATTTAATTGAATAATTTTTTAGCCTATATTTCAGAATTAATGCTATTTAAATGTAGTGAATATATTTTGTACTTGCTGAATAGCACAAAGGTCATAAACCATGTTAATTCTGAGCTCCATTTTACCATTGGTGTAACCTTGTGCAATGTATTCATTTCAGGTACTTTCAAAACTCCTCCGAATGAAAACATCGCTTTACTTACCAAAACCTTATGTGGAAAACACAGCAATGTATTCCCAATCACTAGGCACTTTATTTATCTACCGTTTTCTAATCAAATTTCCCTTTCTGTGCTAATTAGCAGTAATTTTCCTTTAACAAGTGGATTTAATTATATATATTTAAAAATCAATTTTTCATAATGCAAGTGTATAGTCTCAGGAATTTCCCATTTCATCCTACTCACTTCCCATTCTCCCTACTGTTTTATTCCATGTTGTTACAATAGTATAGTCCTTCAGCGACAGTTAAGTCCATCATTCTGCTATTTAAGTGTATTGTGACGTTGTAGGTACGGACAATGGTGGAAAGTGCAACAAAATATATTTAACAGTTTCATTGGGGGTCCATCTTTGTTATGGGAGTACAATTGCATACTGCAATATATCTTCACTTCTCAGTATGCTGGTCTCCATTAATTGTATTTTTTAGTTAAAATATCTTTAAACTTCTTCCTAAGTACTAAGCAGTATTTTAGATGCATGTGGTTTGTGTTTAATTTTTTCTATTTATTTATATAGCTTAAAGATAAAGTAAGCAAAGAGAGAGATCTTCCAACTTTCATTTCATCCCTGGATGCCTGAAGCACCTAAGGCTATGACAACAAAACCAGGAATCAGGAACTCCAACTGGGTGTTTCATGTTGGTGTCAGGAGCACAAGTCGGTCAGCTATCATGTGTAGTCTTCCAAGAACATTAACGGAGAACTGGATCAGAAAAGTGAAGAATCTTGGCTCTCTGATTCCTAGAGTTAACATAACAGGCTGAGGTGCAACGGGCTGCACAACTTCTTGTTTCCTGCGGCAATTTAAGAACTCTCCTGTAGTTATGTTTAGGTGCCATTTTACCTCAGCAGCTGTTTTAAGTTGTAGTCAGGTTTTTCTTTTCTTTTCTTTTCTTTCCTTTTCTTTTCTTTCCTTTTCTTTTCTTTTCTTTTCTTTTTTTTTTTTTTGGATGATAAAAATTCTTCGACTGCCAGTAATTAAAGAATTAAACATTAAAGAAAGATTTCATAAATTTGCATTTCAAAGCTTTATTTTCATTATTATCCTAATACTTGTTTGTAGCCATTGTAGAGGACATCTAATTCTTAGAACTATTCATTGACTTCAATTTCAGTATCCCTCATTTATGGACTTCACTCCCTTTCGAATTTCTACCAAAATAATTTAAATGATTTTCATGTATTGCTTTTTTTCTTCTGCTTGTCATCTCTTTAATCATTCTTTTTTTTTTAATTTATTTATTTTTATTGGAAAGGCGGATATATACAGAGAGGAGGAGAGACAGAAAGAAAGATCTTCCATCCGATGATTCACTTCCCAAGTGGCCAAAATGGCTGGAGCTGAGCCAATAAGGAACCAGGAGCTCTTCCAGGTCTCCCACGTGGGGGCAGGGTCCCAAAGCTTTGGGCTGTCCTCAACTGCTTTCCCAGGCCACAAGCAGGGAGCTGGAAGGGAAGTGGAACCAATGACTATAGCAAATTTTGCCTCCATTAAAATAAAGGAAAAATAATAAAGCAATTCTCTCATGTTATCTGTCACTTTACTATTTTCCACTGGCCCTTCCTATAGAGTCCTCAGTTCATTCACAACACATGCATATATTTTATTAAGAAATGATTTTGCACAGTGCTTGAGATTTGAATACACACATTATCTAAAGAAGCTTCCCATATATAGTGGTATTTACAATGACACAGTAAATAAGACTGCCATTTCAGAGATGAAGAAGCTTGGGTACAGAAAAAGCAAGCAGGTATCTCTTGTCAAGGAGTTGGCCAATTACAAATCCAGTTCTCCTGAATGTAAATCACACTCTACTGGGAGTGGGAGACATCTGGCCTGTGGGCCATAGAAGGCCATATTCCTTAGTCTGGCCCAGCAATATAACCACAAAAGGCACTCAAATTGTCTCTCATCTGTTGGGAATCAGTACTGACAGCAAAAATATTAGCATAGAGCACTTTCATTTGTAATTCTGACTTGAAGATGTAATGTGTAAGCCAGAAATTTTAAAAGCAAATAATTCTACTGACTATATAGTCTCTATTATGCTTTGTTCTGTTTCTGTGTCTCTTTACCTTTTCTCAAGCAAGACTCTGTATGTTTGAAAATAAAGGGCAATTGTGAATCTCTATGTAGCTCAAGGAGGAGTCTAAGAACATCTACTTCCAAGCCTTTGTAACACTCATGAACACAAAACAAAAACCATGTCCATGATCTGGTATTTGCTGAGTAAGCATAATTTTTATTACTGTAATTTTTAAGATAATTTAAAATAAATGAATTAGCTATTTAAAAAAAAAAGAAACAGTGACTATAACGGATTCTGGTACGTGCAAGGTGAGGACTTTAACCACTATGCTATCGCACTGGGCCCCTCTTTAATCATTCTTAAAAAGTCGTTTTCTTGGGCCAAGTACCGTGGCCGAGCAGCTAAAGTCCTCTCCTTGCACGCACCAGGATCCTATATGGGAGCCAGTTCTAATCCCAGCGGCCCTGCTTCCCATCAAGCTCCCTGCTTAAAGCCTGAGAAAGCAATCCAGGACAGCCCAAAGCCTTGGGACCCTGCGCCTGCGTGGGAGACCCAGAGGAGCTCCTGGCTTTGGATTGGCTCAGCATCAGCCATTGTGGTCACTTGGGGAGTGAATCATTGGAGGGGAGATATTTCTGTACCTCATCTCTGTATATACTTAACTTTGCAATAAAAACAAATCTTTAAAAAATTGTTTTCTTCTTCTTCATATTATTTTTATTAAATTATGTTTACCAATGTACAGAAATGAGAAAATAACCTCAGTTTTATTTCAATACAAAAATTGATGACTTAAAAAGTGACACATAATATATTAAAAAAAAAACAACATGCAACATGATTTTTGGAAGCTTCCATGTGAAAGACAACAGAAAGTTCAGCCCTGAATCATCCCTCTTTTCCAGAACTGCAAGCTACTGATAAACTTCCAAATAGACTTTTGGTTTTTTAAAACTATATATCCAGGATTTTTTAGTAAGATTAAGGAAATACTCCACATGAACATTAGCTGAATATAGTAAACAAGTTTAAAAATATTATCAAATATATAAAGATCATAAAATCAACTTTAAAAACAATCTACAAACAATATCTAAAACCCATTCACTTATTCTTTACAAGCAAACTCAATCTTTCTAAAACCCAAGTTAGAAGAGGAATTGTTTTATCACAATATTACCTAGATCTGTACGCAAGAAACATGTCATTTTAAAAAGACATTTGCATTTATTCTGAAATGAGATTGAACTTGCTAAATTATTATGTTTTGTTAAAAGAGAAAAAAAAACTTTCAGAGAAATATGAACAGTAGAAACTGATTGGCGGTATTCCTTCTAGTTTTTGTTCTAAAGAAAAAATGCGTTTATATATTTAGATAGAGCTGGGGTAGGTGGGAGAGATCCTCTATCCATTAATTTATTTTTCATTTCCTAGGTGACCATAGTAGCCAGGACTGTACCTGCTCAAAGCAGGAACCAGGAGTTAGGAGCTTCTTCCCGGTCTTGCCAATAGGTGGAAGTACCCCAAACACTTGTATCATCTTTTTTTTTTTTTAAGATTTATTTATTTTTATTGTAAAGTCAGATATACAGAGAGGAGGAGAGACAGAGAGGAAGATCTTCCATCCGATGATTCACTCCCCAAGTGACTGCAATGGCTGGTGCTGTGCAGAAGCCAGGAGCCAGGAGCTTTTGCCGGGTCTCCTATGCTAGATGGGATGCGGGGCTGCCGAGATGAGAACAGACGCCCATATGGGATCCCGGTGTGTTCAAGAAAAGGACTTCACCACTATGCTATCACACTGGGCCTATAAGATCACCTTTAAGACTTAAAGTTATAGGGTCTGGTGCAGCAGCCTAGTGTCTAAAGTCCTCACTTTGAACGTCCCAGGATCCCATATATGAATTCTAATCCCAGTGGCCCTGTTTCCTATCTGGCTCCTTGCTTGTGGCCTGGGAAAGCAGTCGAGGACGGCCCAAAGTCTCGGGACCCTGCATCTGAGTCAGTGACCCAGAAGAGGCTCCAGACTCCTGGCTTCAGATCAACACAGCTCTGGCCATAGTGGTAGCTTGGGAGTGAATCAACGGAGAGAAGATCTTCCTCTAAAACAAAACAAAACAAAACAAAGCAAATAAAAATACCCTCAAAGTTATAAGTAAATGATATGAAGCAAGTGTGGATAGACATCTAGCATGAGTTTTATTCCAACAGGTTGGTGAATGTGATCTTATCTTTGAAAGAGAGGATTCAGAAATATTATTTATACATTTATGTATTTTTTTAAAAGCCAAATTCGTTTGAGATGAACTCCTAGATGTGCAGACTCACTGAGTAACAATCCCAGACTGAGCAGCTTTTGAGGTGGATGGGTGTTAAACTCTGTCAGCATGGAATGATAAACACTTTCGTGTTTTTCTTCCTATCCTATGCTTCTTCCATACATTTTCTTTAAGAGACATACTTCAACATCTTTGTCATATACTTTAGTAAGTTTGTAATTTCACTGTAATAATAGTCAAATCCCAAAATGTCAGTTTCAGTTACATATGTTATATATTTGTACATCACATAGTAGCTACCAAAATCAGGGGAAGCATATGGTGTTTGCATTTTTGGGACTAACTTCATTGAACATAGTGATTTTCGTTTTCATTCAGTTTGTTGCCAAACACAGGGTATTGTTCTGTATTTCTGGTTGAGCAGTATTCCAGTCATAAGGTCATGAATTCTGGGCTGATTTTATATTTTTTCTATTGTGAGTTGAGCTGCTCTAAACGTATGAGTACAGATGAGCCTTCATGTCAGCTTTTCATTTCCTGTGGGTAAATTCTCAGGAATGGAATGACTGGACCACGTGTGAGATCAGTTCTCAGGTTTCTGAGAAAACTCTGTAATATCTTGCAGAACTGATGTTCTAATTTGTATTTCAGAAGCACTTTATTAGGGGCTCTTTTCACCCACATCTTCACCAGCATTTGCTAGTTTTTATTTTTAGGTGAAAGCCATTCTAATTGGTATTCCATTCAACCTCACTGTGGTTTTTATTTGTGTTTTCCTGATGGCTATTGGACCTGAGCGTGTTTTTGTTTGTCTGTTGGCCATTTGTATTTCACTCCCTGAAAATGTCTTTTCTTAATTTGCTTTTATTTGTTTGTTTCTGAGATTCTTGAGGTCTGAATATTCTGGGTATCAAACAACTAGAGATAAATTTAACTATGGATATTAAGTATTGTTACAATGAAAATTACAACATATTAAAGAAAGGAATAGGACAAGACCCCACCCCCCAATATCTTAAATGTTCATGGATTAGAAGAAATAATCTAATCAAAATGTTTGCAATATCTAAAGAAATATAAAATCTCTGCATATCAGTGACATTACTTTCAGCTCTAGAAAAAATAAAATTCAAAAGGAGTTACTAGAGACCCCAAAAATCCTAAATAATAAAAAGTAATAATAATAAATATAATAATAAATAATGATGCAATATCACAAGACCGTATTTTTAAAAAAAAGACACTGCAAGGTAGCTAATAATCCAAGCAGTCTGGTACAAAAATAGACGTATGAACCAAAGGAACAGATTAAAGAAAATAGAGGGTGCAGCACCATAGCTCAGAGGCTAAAGTCCTTACTAGCCCACGCTGGGATCCCGTAGGGGTGCTGGTTCTAATCCTGATGGTGGCCTAGCTTCCCATCCAGGGAAAGCAGTCAAGGACAGCCCAACCCTTCGGGACCCTGCACCCGTGTAGGAGACCAGGACGAGGCTCAGGGTTCTTGGCTTCGGTTTGGCTCAACTCCAGCCATTGCGGCCACTTGGGGAGTGACTCAGTAGATGGAAGATGTTCATCTTCTCTGTCTCTCCTCTTCTCTGGATATTGACTATCTAATCAAAACAAATTTTGAAAAAAGAAAATAGAAATTAATTTAAAATTCACCAGCAGACTGATCTCTGAAAAAGCAGCAAAATATCATTCTCTCTCTCTCTCTTCAACATATTGGGAAAATTGAATTTTTGCATGCAGGGGTACAAAACAAGAGTCCTGTGTTATAACCTATACAAAAATATTCACTCAAGATGGATCAAGGGTTGCAAGATATGAAACAACAACA
This sequence comes from Ochotona princeps, assembly GCF_030435755.1. Taxonomy (NCBI): domain Eukaryota; kingdom Metazoa; phylum Chordata; class Mammalia; order Lagomorpha; family Ochotonidae; genus Ochotona; species Ochotona princeps. The sequence continues at coordinate 70,021,191 of NC_080834.1, forward strand.
AAACGTAGTGGTGATGCTGAAAACCACTGGCGCAGACAATGTCTTTATTTTTTTACTAGATCTGAGAAGCACAAGCTGTGAGGAAACATTGACAAAGGGGTTGCATCAAACCAAGAAGCTTCTGTTACACCAAAGAAACATGACAGAGGCAACTGGCACAATAGGGAAAAAAAAACATTTGCAAAGTGTACATCTCATGAAGTATTCATTATCTCTGTCAGTGATTTATATGTGCATACTGCACAATGTGTTTGTGCAAATTGATAGTTTGCTATAATCTCAGATACATCCTCTTAATATTAAGAATATATTTATTCACCTTTGAAATAGATCTTTCAGTTTCCTCAGATCTGCTTGATGCTTTTTATGTCATTTCTGCTTTGTTTAGAAATAAAGTTGTCTTTTGTCCGTGAATCAAATGTTATTTCTCTTAGATTTTACGTTCTTAATTATACCTCAGCACGGATCTCATTGTTTATAATAATTCACATATACTTTTTCTATCACTGATATAATTTGGTGATTGTACTGATATATAGGGGATTTCTACAAAAGTTTATGAAAACTTAGTAAAAACAAAGGTAATGTAAGACAGGATTTAGTGAAATACTGAAAAGAGAGAAGAATGGAACAAAAGCCCAGTTACACAAAACATGTAAATGACGGATATTTGTAAGATGGTAGAAGGAGTTTAATGCAAAAATAAGAGTGGCCTAACCTTATAACAACAATCTTCAAAAAAAAAAAAAAAAAACCTGTGAAATAGGATACTGTTTTCTTCTTTCTAACACTTTGAAATTAATTTAAATTGGGCCCAGTGGCGTGGCCTAGCGGCTAAAGTCCTTGCCTTGAAAGCCCCGGAATCCCATATGGGCAGCCGGTTCTAATCCCAGCAGCTCCACTTCCCATCCAGCTCCCTGCTTGTGGCCTGGGAAAGCAGTCGAGGACGGCCCAAGGCTTTGGGACCCTGAACCCGTGTGGGAGACCCGGAAGAGCTTCTGGTTCCTGGCATCGGATCGGCGCGCACCGGCCGTTGCGGCTCACTGGGGAGTGAATCATCGGATGGAAGATCTTCATTTCTGTCTCTCCTCCTCTGTGTATATCTGGCTGTAATAAAATGAATAAATCTTTTTTTAAAAAAAAGAAATTAATTTAAATAATCCCCTTCTCTGCTAGGGAGATTTTAATATTTATATCTCAGCTATTATTTTGGTTCAATTTTACAAAATAGATAGGATTTCCTCAAAGTATAATTTATTTGTGAAGTTCTACATATTATAACATATTTTAGTCTTACAGTTCTGACACACTAAAAAAAATAACTATTTCCCTAAAATGAAATTGCATTGCTGTTGTGAAGAATGTCATTTCACTAGACAAAGAATTAAAAATATTTCATCTTTTCATAAAAATATATTTTATTTCTGCAGATTTCTATTTTTTGGAAAGGCTCAATGTCCTCAGATTAGGAATCATAGTCTAAGTATGTTCGTTCAGATTCCTACATCTGAAACTGTCAAAATCAATCTGTCTCAACCCTTTCTGCTTATCTCCATGAAATTTCTTTTCCACCTTATATATCAGCTTTGACAATACTACTATTGCAAAGCCAAGCTGCAACCACTGAGCTTTGGATTTAGCTATTTTACGAGAAAATGAAGTTCTTTTTTTCCTTGAAATTATTCTAGATTGTGTTTACTCTTTCAGTCCACTCACCAATCTCATCTGGGCCACTTGAAAATTAGAATGTGTTTGTATTTTTTCCAATCTTGGCTCAACACTGGATTGTATTCCTTTGGAATTCATTCGCATTTCATGCATGTTAGACTTGATTTACTCTAGTAAATGGCAAGTTACATCCATTAATTTGAGAGCCTCACCCACAACCTATTATTAAACAAATCTGAACATACTAACAATTTCATTAGCACAGCACAATGTAGAAGAATCAAATTATGCTAAAACAGAATATTTTCTTAAAGATTTAGTTGTTTTTATTTCAATGCAGATTTACAGCGAGGAGAAGGCAGAAAGGGAGGGAGAGAGAGAGAGAGAGAGAGAGAATATCTTCCATCTGCTGATTCACTCCCTAAATTGCTGCAATGAATGATCTGAGCTGAGCCTACGCTAGGAGCCAGCAGCTCTCGTGTGGTTGTATAGATCCATGCTTTTCCGCTTTCCCCATCCACATGCAGGGAGAAGGATTGGAAGTTTAACAGCCAAGACATGAACTGGCTGGCACCCATAAGCGATAATAGAGTTGCAGCGTACTACCCCACAAAAGGAAAATCTTACATAATATGCACATGCTGTGATTCCCAGAACTGTTTAAAAACTTTTTACGATTCTTACATTAGGTCCAATTGATGGTGAAGCTAGGACCACAGAGAGTTTCCACTTTAAAAGAAGGAAGTATTGATATCTGATGTTTCCTAGAATCATTAGTTATATCACATTCAATATCATTCATAGGCTCTTAATTACTCAAGATGATCAACATCAAAGAAAGATGATTTTACTGTGTAAAGCATTCCTAGTTGATTGTTACATTCTTTGATATCTTGGAAGATACTCTCTTCCCTCCTGGTCACTGAGATTTCTTCTAATCTAGCAGGGATTTCCTTAAAATTGACTTTGTGATTTTCTGTGTACATTGGATTGAAGTATATTTTGATGAGAATAATTTTGATTCATGTTTATTTGGGACTCTATTTGTCTCCTATACTTGGATATCCATATTTTTCTCTAGATTAGGAAAATGTTCAGCTCTTATGACATTGAATAATTTCTAGGACTCTGTTCCTCTCACTACCCCCAGGAACCTCCATGTTCTTAATGTTTGTTTGGTGAGACACCAGTAGTCTCAGAATTTAGTTTATTCTTTCACCTCAGCTCTTATCCCCAGTCCTTTCTTATCTATCATTTCCCAAGATCTGGCTTCATGTTCAAATATTACTCTTCTGTCTGACCAAATATATTCTTAAGGCTTTCAGTTCTATTACTAATTTTACTCTTTAATTTTCAAGACTTCATTTTGCTGCTTTTTCAAGTTCTGCATCTACTTAGCAAAAGTTTGCATCCATATGATGGATCTACTGATTTGTCCATCAATCTGTCTGTATGCCTTTATGTTCATGTGTGTATTCTTATAATCATTTTGTAAAATTTTCTATCAGATATCAATATCTCATCAATATCTTTTCCTTTGGTATTTATGATTAAAAAATTGTTGTATGCTTTTTAAGATACCACACTGTCTTATTTTCATACTCCAGTGTTCCTGTTTTGACATCTATTCATCTAATGATTTAATTACTTTACTATTTAAAGTATTTATTTATTTATTTGAAAGTCGCACTGTTTGGGAGAAACACAGAGAAATCCTCCACCTGCTTGTTCACTACCCAATTGGCCAAGTCCTGGTCCAGGTAAGGCATTAAGATCTAGGTACTGCATAGTGGTCTTTCCCATGGGTGTCAGTACATTTGGGCTCTGAACAGAAATTTGAATGGGAAACAACACAACTAGGTCTTACACCAGGTATTATAATGATATGGGACACCGATGTTGTAAGTGGCAGCTTAACACGTTATTTCAAGATAGAATCCTATCACTTTTAATAACGGTTTCTGTGGCAAAACTTTTTGCTGGAGATATGTCTTTGTGTGCAAGTTCCATAGGCAATTTTGAGTTTATTTTCATTTGAATATTGTAATCTATTTTCCCTGTATTTTCTGTCCCTCTGCACATCAGACAATTGATGATGGCAACTGAGTGCCAGTTAGGTGTTTCATTTCCTACCCAGCAAGGCTGTATATTCTCAGCAGCATCCTGTGTGTTGGAATTGGGAAACCAGGTCCTAGGTTGTCGGTCCATTGTGACTGGGATTGTGGAAGCACTGGTCTAAGGTCTGTAGCAATTACTTTTGTAACTATATTTGTCAGGGACATGGTGGAGGTTATGTTGGCACTAGCTGCTGGGTTCCATGCAGTAGGTGTGAAGAGAACAGCTCCCCTGTCTGGCAGGGCCCAGGGGAGCTTCCTGCTGCATGGCAGGGCCTGGCGGATTTCTCTCTGACCACTTTGACGCAGTCTCGCCCCCTTTTTGCATGGAGACTTAAGCACCCCGCTAAAAATTTTGTAATCTATAGAGGCATTGTTTGCCCCAGTGAGATGGCTGTTGCAACCAACATGAGCTGGAGAGTTAATGTAATTGATAATGTATTGGTGAGTGGGCCTTTAACTGCACACAGGAGCACAATTAAACCCATGCCATTTCTGGACACCTTATTGTGTGCCTACCCATTGCCCTGAAATCTGGCCCAGACATATAGCATACCTTCTGGGAAATGGCTTGATAAGAATTTTACTAACTAATGGAAGTAATGGGAGTATGGGCCGAAACTGCTAAGACAAAAAATATAGCTACTGTGACCCTAAAGGCCATCCTGCTATGACAAACAACATAGCTACTGTGACCCTAAAGGCTATCCTGCAATGACAAAAATATTGTTACTGTGACCTTAAAGCTTAGCCTGTTGTTGCAGCTCTTTTTTTTTTTTTTATTGTGTTGTTGACAATCTTTACATAGTTAATTACAGTTAAAGAAAGAAAAAGAAAAGAAAAAAAAAGGTTCAGGGGGATAGGGAAGTGGGTAATACCACTATGTCCACATTGTTTCCATCTTGTATCTGAGGTAAAGGGGGATATTGAGGGGGAAGCCCCACCCAGTTTCCCGCCCACCCTGAGTCCCGGATGTGGGGCATGCTCTGAGATATGTGCTCGAGTGGTGTTAATAGTTCTCCGGTTATGAATCGCTGCCAGTTTCGCTCGATGAGGTCGTCCACTGATTGATATGGTCCATCATAAAGTCTCCGTTTGCCCCATATATCGCTGCCAACATATAGCTGAGATGAATGATTGATCTGCTCTGTCTTCTGTCTTTTCTTGATTAGAGTTCTGAGTCCAGCAGTTCGATTAGGGAGATCTCCAAAGAAACTTTGAGGTATTCCCAGACTAGTTTCTTGTATGCTCTAGCAAGCACAGGGCCCGGCACAGTCCATCACCACGATCAGCTGGTGGTTGCAATTGCTGGGTTGGTTCTGTTTTCAGTCCCGAGTTGCACTGGAACCAATGGGTGTTGCAGTCCAGTCTGGTTCTGCCCAGCACGTACTCGGCCCTCACACAAACCAGTGGGAGCTGCAGCCTAGTCGGGGTGACCCACAATAACCCCCACCAGGCCCGCCCCCTACCCTGGTTTGCCAGTATGTGTAGCAGAAGACCAGTCTGTCCCCCATCCCGTTTGACTCTTGTACGTGTCAATGGGTATTAAAGCTTAGTTCTATCTAACCAACTCAACCATCCAGCCCTCACGGGTGTTGTTGAGTGCCTCTCTATCTAGCCATCCCAGCCCCCGTCCCAGTCTTCATGCCCTCCCACGGGAATAGTGACCCAAGAAGGGGGAACCCACTTTTTCCCTCCCAGGTCTCTCTGTCCCGGTTTATGCACTCTTTAGGTGGTTCTGTGATTTGACTTGACAGAATTGGTCCCCAGTGCCAGCTTCTGCGGCTATGTCCAAACATCCCTCACCCACTCTAATTTATGCTTGCACCAGCAGGAATAATCAGCCCAGCCTGGCTTTTCCCTGATCTAGTCCACATGCAGTGCACAGGCGTTGTAGCCTTGCATAGTCTAGTCTGTCTCTATCCCAGCCCACGCTCTCCATTGGGAGTAGCTGTCCGGCGAGGGAACCAGCCCCTTAATCCCCCCCCGCCAGTTCTGCCCCTCCCTTCCTTCCTGGATCTCATGTGTGCTGGTTGGGTGCTGCAGTCATATCCAGTACAGGCAACCACGCCCTGGCATTCCATAATGTGTACTGGTTTTGTCGCGACCAAACCCGGCTCATCCCACACTCTGATCTGGTGATTGGATTTGCCAGTGGGTGATACGGACTGATTCAGCCTGTTCTGCTCCTGACCCATGCTGAATGTGTGCCAGTGGGAAACTTTCCATGGCCTATTCTGGGCTGTTTCCTATCATGCTTCTTGCGCTTACCTGCAGGGACTGTGTCCTGCCAGAGGAGTTGCCCAGGCTCCTCCATCAGATCCCCTCCCAAAGGCAGGTTTTGCGCATGCCAGGGGGTCCTTGAGCCAACCCAACTCAGTTCACCTCCTGCCCTAGCAGGAACAGTGGCTTTTCCTGGCTGGCTTTCACCCCATTCTGGTTCTTGTTATTGGATGTTTCAGCCCAGCCATGGCTCGTCCTTACCCACATACAGCTCACGCATGGCTCAGTAGGGGGTTGAGACCCAGCCTAGTCAGTCCCACATCTACCCCCTGGTTCTCCATGCCACCAGATGGTGTTGGGGTCTGAACTGGCCTGGTGCATCCAATCCCAGCCCACACTAGTGCCTCGGGTGACTGCAACTGTTTCCTAGATAGAACGCAGCTCCAATTCTAGCACATACGCCCCTTGGTGGGAACCTCAACCTAGGTAGGGTGTCCCGTTACCTCCCCGATTGGGCTTGTTCCTAGCTGTAAATCATGCACCTGCTCGTGGTTGCTCTGGGGACCAGTAGGTGCAAGAGCCTAGCTCGGTATGACCTGTGTTCCATGCTGGTTTCTAGTTTTGCTTGTAAACAAAGGTTTGTTCAGTCCTGCCCAGTACATTACGGTCCATTACCAAGTTACACATTTTGGAGCTACTATGCCCTGCTAGTCTGACCCCCAGATTTGGACGGCATGTTCACCAGCGAGAGCTATGACTCGCCAGGGGAGCTTCCCAAGTACCTCCACTTGATCCACTCCCAAACCCAGTTTACATACATGCCATTGGTTTTTAGGCCAGTGCCCGGTGTACTCTGGCCTCCCATTTGGCTTTGTATGAGCTGGTGAATGTTGCAGCCCGGCCCACCCCACAGCCTATTCAGGATGCACATTTGGGTGCTGCTGCCTTGCCCAGTCCAGTCTATGGTGGATCCCTTTACCTGTGATTGGTGGCAGGCTCCTTGGTCACACCTAGCTTAGTCCATAACCACCTAAAATTTAGGTTTACCAGTGGGGCCAAACTTTCTACAGGGTGTGGCCCACACATCCTGCACAGAGTCTACCCCAGTATAAGGTTCTTGAGTGCTAGTTAAAATTATGGACCTGCCTGATGTGACCAGTCTCCTGAACCAACATCATGTCAGGCAAAAAAATATCCTGCTAGACAATCCGGGGTTTATCTTTTGCATTATAGGTGTTCAAAGCTCAGCATTATTGAGTGATTAGAAGTTCTCCAAAAGAAGAGTTACTGGCGTTGGGAATCTTTAGGATTGACTCAGAACCCAGAAACAGTGGGGTCACCCTAGAGCTATCTAAGCAGCAATTCGGACATCCATTACCCCAGAGCTTCCCGGCCGGGCGGCCAGCAGGCAAAGCCTGGCACCACATGGTGCACTGGCCGCCCTGGATGAGGCCGAGGACTCGTTCACTGCCTTGCGGCAGTGTCTTTGGCGTGAGCCCCCAGCATTGGGTCCGACCCGGCAGGGGCACCCCCCACAGCCGCCACACTGTGAGGAGCGGCAGTTGCCCCCGAATCCCAAGGCCCGAACCCCTCCCAGACTCACCTAGCTGCCAGATGTTAGCGGCTGGGTGGAGCTAGGAATTTTAAGCCAGTTCCCAAGTTCCCACATGGTGCACTTACCCTGAGGACTGAGCTCTCTTGGGTCCTGGATGAGGCCGAGGACTCGTTCACTGCCTTGCGGCAGTGTCTTTGGCGTGAGCCCCCAGCATTGGGTCCGACCCGGCAGGGGCACCCCCCACAGCCGCCACACTGTGAGGAGCGGCAGTTGCCCCCGAATCCCAAGGCCCGAACCCCTCCCAGACTCACCTAGCTGCCAGATGTTAGCGGCTGGGTGGAGCTAGGAATTTTAAGCCAGTTCCCAAGTTCCCACATGGTGCACTTACCCTGAGGACTGAGCTCTCTTGGGTCCTGGATGAGGCCGAGGACTCGTTCACTGCCTTGCGGCAGTGTCTTTGGCGTGAGCCCCCAGCATTGGGTCCGACCCGGCAGGGGCACCCCCCACAGCCGCCACACTGTGAGGAGCGGCAGTTGCCCCCGAATCCCAAGGCCCGAACCCCTCCCAGACTCACCTAGCTGCCAGATGTTAGCGGCTGGGTGGAGCTAGGAATTTTAAGCCAGTTCCCAAGTTCCCACATGGTGCACTTACCCTGAGGACTGAGCTCTCTTGGGTCCTGGATGAGGCCGAGGACTCGTTCACTGCCTTGCGGCAGTGTCTTTGGCGTGAGCCCCCAGCATTGGGTCCGACCCGGCAGGGGCACCCCCCACAGCCGCCACACTGTGAGGAGCGGCAGTTGCCCCCGAATCCCAAGGCCCGAACCCCTCCCAGACTCACCTAGCTGCCAGATATTAGCGGCTGGGTGGAGCTAGGAATTTTAAGCCAGTTCCCAAGTTCCCACATGGTGCACTTACCCTGAGGACTGAGCTCTCTTGGGTCCTGGATGAGGCCGAGGACTCGTTCACTGCCTTGCGGCAGTGTCTTTGGCGTGAGCCCCCAGCATTGGGTCCGACCCGGCAGGGGCACCCCCCACAGCCGCCACACTGTGAGGAGCGGCAGTTGCCCCCGAATCCCAAGGCCCGAACCCCTCCCAGACTCACCTAGCTGCCAGATGTTAGCGGCTGGGTGGAGCTAGGAATTTTAAGCCAGTTCCCAAGTTCCCACATGGTGCACTTACCCTGAGGACTGAGCTCTCTTGGGTCCTGGATGAGGCCGAGGACTCGTTCACTGCCTTGCGGCAGTGTCTTTGGCGTGAGCCCCCAGCATTGGGTCCGACCCGGCAGGGGCACCCCCCACAGCCGCCACACTGTGAGGAGCGGCAGTTGCCCCCGAATCCCAAGGCCCGAACCCCTCCCAGACTCACCTAGCTGCCAGATATTAGCGGCTGGGTGGAGCTAGGAATTTTAAGCCAGTTCCCAAGTTCCCACATGGTGCACTTACCCTGAGGACTGAGCTCTCTTGGGTCCTGGATGAGGCCGAGGACTCGTTCACTGCCTTGCGGCAGTGTCTTTGGCGTGAGCCCCCAGCATTGGGTCCGACCCGGCAGGGGCACCCCCCACAGCCGCCACACTGTGAGGAGCGGCAGTTGCCCCCGAATCCCAAGGCCCGAACCCCTCCCAGACTCACCTAGCTGCCAGATATTAGCGGCTGGGTGGAGCTAGGAATTTTAAGCCAGTTCCCAAGTTCCCACATGGTGCACTTACCCTGAGGACTGAGCTCTCTTGGGTCCTGGATGAGGCCGAGGACTCGTTCACTGCCTTGCGGCAGTGTCTTTGGCGTGAGCCCCCAGCATTGGGTCCGACCCGGCAGGGGCACCCCCCACAGCCGCCACACTGTGAGGAGCGGCAGTTGCCCCCGAATCCCAAGGCCCGAACCCCTCCCAGACTCACCTAGCTGCCAGATATTAGCGGCTGGGTGGAGCTAGGAATTTTAAGCCAGTTCCCAAGTTCCCACATGGTGCACTTACCCTGAGGACTGAGCTCTCTTGGGTCCTGGATGAGGCCGAGGACTCGTTCACTGCCTTGCGGCAGTGTCTTTGGCGTGAGCCCCCAGCATTGGGTCCGACCCGGCAGGGGCACCCCCCACAGCCGCCACACTGTGAGGAGCGGCAGTTGCCCCCGAATCCCAAGGCCCGAACCCCTCCCAGACTCACCTAGCTGCCAGATATTAGCGGCTGGGTGGAGCTAGGAATTTTAAGCCAGTTCCCAAGTTCCCACATGGTGCACTTACCCTGAGGACTGAGCTCTCTTGGGTCCTGGATGAGGCCGAGGACTCGTTCACTGCCTTGCGGCAGTGTCTTTGGCGTGAGCCCCCAGCATTGGGTCCGACCCGGCAGGGGCACCCCCCACAGCCGCCACACTGTGAGGAGCGGCAGTTGCCCCCGAATCCCAAGGCCCGAACCCCTCCCAGACTCACCTAGCTGCCAGATATTAGCGGCTGGGTGGAGCTAGGAATTTTAAGCCAGTTCCCAAGTTCCCACATGGTGCACTTACCCTGAGGACTGAGCTCTCTTGGGTCCTGGATGAGGCCGAGGACTCGTTCACTGCCTTGCGGCAGTGTCTTTGGCGTGAGCCCCCAGCATTGGGTCCGACCCGGCAGGGGCACCCCCCACAGCCGCCACACTGTGAGGAGCGGCAGTTGCCCCCGAATCCCAAGGCCCGAACCCCTCCCAGACTCACCTAGCTGCCAGATATTAGCGGCTGGGTGGAGCTAGGAATTTTAAGCCAGTTCCCAAGTTCCCACATGGTGCACTTACCCTGAGGACTGAGCTCTCTTGGGTCCTGGATGAGGCCGAGGACTCGTTCACTGCCTTGCGGCAGTGTCTTTGGCGTGAGCCCCCAGCATTGGGTCCGACCCGGCAGGGGCACCCCCCACAGCCGCCACACTGTGAGGAGCGGCAGTTGCCCCCGAATCCCAAGGCCCGAACCCCTCCCAGACTCACCTAGCTGCCAGATATTAGCGGCTGGGTGGAGCTAGGAATTTTAAGCCAGTTCCCAAGTTCCCACATGGTGCACTTACCCTGAGGACTGAGCTCTCTTGGGTCCTGGATGAGGCCGAGGACTCGTTCACTGCCTTGCGGCAGTGTCTTTGGCGTGAGCCCCCAGCATTGGGTCCGACCCGGCAGGGGCACCCCCCACAGCCGCCACACTGTGAGGAGCGGCAGTTGCCCCCGAATCCCAAGGCCCGAACCCCTCCCAGACTCACCTAGCTGCCAGATATTAGCGGCTGGGTGGAGCTAGGAATTTTAAGCCAGTTCCCAAGTTCCCACATGGTGCACTTACCCTGAGGACTGAGCTCTCTTGGGTCCTGGATGAGGCCGAGGACTCGTTCACTGCCTTGCGGCAGTGTCTTTGGCGTGAGCCCCCAGCATTGGGTCCGACCCGGCAGGGGCACCCCCCACAGCCGCCACACTGTGAGGAGCGGCAGTTGCCCCCGAATCCCAAGGCCCGAACCTCTTGCAGCTCTTTAGAACATAGAAAATGTAGTAGTTTTAGCTGTTTTCATAATTGTTTAACTAGAGGAAATATAGGGCGATTTTATTAACATCATAAAGATATACTTTTGATTATTGTTTGATCGTTTATGAGGTTGTAGAGCCTGCAGTTTTAGAGGGATTTAATGTTTGAAAATTTTTGTCTTAGATCTTTATGTTTTTTTCTCTTTCGATGTATTTCTTCCATTAAGTGATTGATAAGTTGTAGAATAAGACTTGTACTAGGAGTGTATTACTGATTAAGATGTGTTTTCTACTGAGAAATTCTTGGCTGCAACGTCAGGATGGATAATGCCCTGTCTTAAGGTGAAACAATTTGCAGAATTATCTTTGGAAACATTCACTTGTCCATTGTAGAGTTGAAACCAAAATGGAGTAAACACGGCTCGTTGCTAACTGCAATTCTTTTTGCCATTATAACTCTTTACTTGTTTAGCTAACAAACTGTGTGAGCTTGCAGGCCTAATGGCCAGCATGACCTTTAGTGCCAATGGCTTCCAATCTCCATAAACCCAGGCCCCAGACTTACTAACCCACATATAATTCAAGGTAGGGGTCTGGTTGTCACAGGCAGTGCCAAGGATAGAACACAGACTTCAGGAGAGCAGGTGGGGACTGGCTAGACGAGATAAGCAAGGAATGTGTAATCCTCCCTCATTTATCTCTCAAACTGTTGTAAATTGTGTCCCTCCCCCAGAACTATGTCAAATTGCCCCTAAAAGAAAACCTTGTACTGCTTCTGTATAAATAAAGCAGACAACTTTCTCGCATTGTCCACGATGATCTTGGAATTGTAGTGGTCCGCTTCTTCTTTCTACGTCTATTTCACACACCCTTCTCGAGCTCCGGATTCAGCTGGAGCTGGACTCCAACAACTAGCCCAAAGATCTGAGAGTGATAGCTTGTGCTTTCCAGCTACGGGCATTTATGCGGCATTTTGGGGGCCCACAAATCTTTTCTCTTTACGTAGACTATGACCTTCTTTGCTGCCTAGCATTTAGAAAGGAATGAACACTCTTATGTACAGCTACATCATCATACACACTCAAAATCCACAAACCTCCCAACACTGGCATAGCCAGGGGTGAGATTTAATCTCCTTGATTTCTATGGGATCTCTTGGTGAGAGTGACTTGGATATTTAAGTTTCTGCAATCCACCACAGATGTTTAAAACAGATTGAACTGGATATATACCTAATTTACTGGCATCCTGGGTTTCAGCTAGAGACTGTCCAGTTCTATGCTTTGCAATTCCTAAGTCTGAGGTTTGAACTCATTTTCTTCTTCTCCCTAGTTGGAAATATATTCAGGGTTCACTACTTGGAAGGGGGTGTGTGCATTTGTGTGTGTGTGTGTGTGTGTGTGAGAGAGAGCGAAAGAGAGAGATGTGATGCAGTGGCACTCCCTTTCCTCCTTCTTCTTACTATTAATTTCATTATTATTTTTATTATTACACTAAATCCTGATACTGTGATCTCTTACCTGGATTCCTTAACTTGATTGAGGGTAACTTGATGCATGAAGAGCTATTCAAATTGATGTCTCCATGTGGAAACTGTTTAAGCATTTTATTCAGCCAGCATTTCCCAGGACTAGCATAAATCTGTTTTCTCACTGAATTTTCTAACAAAATTGTCTATGAAACTTCAAAGCACAATTGAATTTTAGATTTGGAAAACTTAATATTAGGGTTCTACCTCCTCAGGTAATCTCAAAGAACCAGGATTTGAAGTAATTCATAATTTAGTTAAAACATAGTTTCAATTGCATAGTCTGGAAGTACTGGCAAATAATCTGGTTGGCTACCAGCATTCTCACTATAAAATTATTTTCGTGTTCCTTTTTATTATGTATATGCTATGGGATAAGTCACCCATAGCAGAATCATCTTCAGAATTTCAATCCCATTATTAGAATCCATTTAGTCACAATGCTAACTACAGGCAGAATTTGACCAAGAAGCTTGATACACACTGACTGTTGATTAATACTTACCAAGGATATATAGAGGTTTATAGCTCAGCTTCAGCATATCACCTTACATTATGGACAGGATCATATATTGAACTCTTTTAATACATGTACTAAATTATCCATTTATCTGAAATTTAAGATAACCACGATAATCCCGAGATTATTGCAGTTCTATGTACATTACCGTAAATATAGGTTAGTCAAAGTTTGTTTTATATCTGTCAAACCATTGTTTAGAAATAATAGTTTTAATGATTTGTGAGTATTTAAATGTTCCTATATATGAGTCAAATATACGTATCTACCTACAATCGAGCTGAATTACAGTCTTTGTACTTATTGTAGTCTTTGTTCAGTAGAATACTACACATTTGATCATAATGTAAGTTAAAATATGATATCTCAGAAATTATACAGAAAGATGGATGGAGGGAGGAAAATTCTTCAAATTTTATTTAGGAGCTATTGCATTGATTCTGATCTCTTTGTATTAATAACACTAGCATGAGAATTGTATAATAGTAATTGTGTATTTGCTGAAAATCTAATGTATTAAATTATTTACTAAAAGAGAAAACCATCTAAGCTTCAAATATAAAAAGTAGAACAAATAGGTATTTACAATTGCTCACTGAGGACATAATTTTTAATAAGTTAATCATAATTGTTTTGAATTTCATTAACCTACAATAACCTTAAAATATAGAAATAATTTTGAATAATATAAATTATTATTACAATGAATATAAACTATGGAGTATATGCCAAGAATTTTGGTGACTAACTTAAGTTAAAATTAAGATAAAATTTATTGGGTCAGGCACAATGGCTCAATCGGCTAAACACTCTCCACCTGCAATGAGCAGGACCCCATATGGGTTTAGTCCTGTCCTGACTGCTCCATTTACTACCCAGCTCTCTGCTTGTAGCCTAGGAAAGCACTGGAAGATGGCCCAAAGCTCTGGGACCCCATACCTCTTGAGAGACTCATAAGAAATTTATGCCTCATGGCTCCTGGCTCTTGGTTTCAGATTTTCTCAGTTCAGGAGGTTGCTGTCACTTGGGAAGTGAAACAGCAGATGGAAGACTTTTCTCTCTCTGTCTCGCCTTCTTTCTGTAGATCTGTCTGTCCAATAAAAATAAATATACATTAAAAATGTATTTTCTGCAGCAGTGTGAATAATTATTGTTTCTCAAAAGTCCCCAACAGAGTGGCCTTCCAACAAAATTAACCGTCCTTTGTGTACAACTCAGATTTCTGCTATTCCTTCATATTTCCTAACAGGCACAAACAAAATACTTAAAAATTCTGCATATAACTTCACTTTTTATATTTCTATTGTGTTAATGATATAATAATGTTGTACAGTTTTGGTTTACATGGAAACAAAAATATCACCTTAAGTGAATCTATCACTTGTAGACCTACTTTAGGGGAAAAAATTGTTGTGCTTTTATTTGATGAAGAGGTGCTTATATTGACTAATTATGTTTTTCAAGTTGTAGTAAGTTGACATTTATTCATAGGAAAAGTTGTTCTTGTCCTCTCTTTTATAAGGGGGAAATTATTTTGCCAACTGGTTCACTCTCCAAATGGTTACAATGGCAGAAGCTAAGCCCATTCAAAGACAGGAAGCAGGAGCTTCTCATGAGTTTCCTAGGTGGGTAGTGTGTCCTTAGCTTTTGGACCATTCTCCACTGTTTATGTAGGCATTTTAAGTAGGGTATTGAATGGGAAGTGGAGCAGCCAAGACAAGAAGAGGCACCCAGATGAGATACCAGCATCTGTAAGGTCAGGATTTGGCCATTGAGCTATCATTGCTGGGTCCAAAATTACTTTGATCTTTTGTGTTAGAAATGATTATGTAGGTAACAGAATTTTTATAGAATGAAAGCATCAACTCAGACAACTTGCTGTCTCTGCCTAAATAATATTGTCACAAGACATCTCCGATTATTGATGTTGTGATTATTTATACATTATTTTTTTAAAAATTTATTTGTTTTTACTACAAAGGCAGGTTTTCAGAGAAATGGGAAAAAAGAGAGGAAAATTTCCCATTCTCTGGTTCACTCCCCCATAATCCCAATAGCTGAGCTGATTCGAAGTCAGGAAGCAGAAGCCTTTTCTAGGTCTCTCATATGGGTGTAGGGTCACAAAACTTTCCCAAGCCATAATGAGGAAAATAAACGGAAACATGGCATTAAGGACAAGAGCCAGAGTCCATACGAAATGTGACACTTACAGTTGGAGGAATAGCCAATTGAGTCCACATATACTGTCCTCTAATTCTATTCTTTAAATTGATTTAATATGTATATAAATGCTTAAACAAATGAAATATAAGAATGTGATCTTTTTGCTGTGCTTAAAAACATGACACAAAATGGTATAGTATGTAAGGGATAATGCAACTTCAGGTTTGATGAAGCTTGCAAAATATTTATTGTTAAGAATGGCTTAAAAAGGGCCCGGCATGGTGGCCTAGTGGCTAAAATCCTCGCCTTGAACGTGTCGGGATCCCTTATGGGTGCAGGTTCTAATCCTGGTAGCCCCAGTTCCCATCCAGCTCCCTGCTTGTGGCCTGGGAAAGCAGTCAAGGACGGCCCAAAGCCTTGGGACCCTGCATCTGCATGGGAGACCCGGAAGAAGCTTCTGGCTCCTGGCTTTGGATCGGCATAGCACTGGCTTTTGCGGTCACTTGGGGAGTGAGTCATCAAACTGAAGATCTTCCTCTCTGTCTCTCCTTTTCTCTGTATATCTGAGTTTCCAATAAAAAAAAAATCTTAAAAAAATGGATTAAATAAAACAAATGCAAAAACAGAAAACAAAGTACAAGATACAATACAACTTAAATTTATTATTTTTGTGTCATGTTTTCAATGAAATGATAGTGAACTCCCACTTTTTTCAACACAGATTTTTGGGGGCTGCAATTCGTTATTGACTGGGCCCTTCCTTGTGAAAATACAAGGAAGTAGTAGGACAGGAGGATACATAAAAATCTGGATGAATGTGATGTTCAAGGACACATATCTTGTTATATGATCACATAAGATTCTCTTAGTTTTGTAGCAGCCTTGATCTCTAGGAGGGAATTCTTAGAACCTGGAGATAGAAACATTTCATTTAGCATTGACTTAATACCCACTAATTACTGAGGATATTACTAGTTTGTGGAAATTCAATTAAGGCTTAGAATGTGGATTCAGAGCATGAGGAAAATCCTGCTCAGAGCAGAAATGTTCCCATCAGTAAAGATGCACTTAATTTCAGTCTCCCAACTTTTAATTTTTTTTAGTATGTTGTTATTTCTACATTTTGATACACACTTTTTAGATGAATGTTTCAAATATGTTGCTTTCAAATTTTGTCTGCAAATATACAATAAACATGGGAAGAAGAGGCCAAATGGATGGCAAAAACATCCATATAATGTATTTTTACATATACATTACTGTATATGTATTATTATATCACTTTCATTTGCTTTGATAGGTCCTTTTTAAGTTCCTTTCGTAGGATCTTTTATAAGGTTTTTCAATGAATTGCAATGTTATCCCTTTACTAACTTGGGAGAAGTTATTTTCCAAAACTACACACATTCTTGAAATATAATGGATGCATCCAATTATCTTAATCATATGTAATAAAAAGAGATGTGTTGTTCTCAAACCAGTTAATTCTTCATACTTTTGACCAAAAAAAGTGATTGCCTCGCAAATGGTCTTTGTTCTATCAGTGAGTGGATTGCAATCTTAGCATTAGTTTAAATCAACTACTTAAGACTATTGTCTTCACGTTCTGTCTCCTGCTTATCCAGCTGATGTTTTTAATTTTTTTTCCCTCTCACTCCAAGTCTATGGCAACTTATATTAAGTTTTCATCAGGTTTCCTGACCATCAGTGAATATATTCCAATATTATTAACTCTTTTATTGGTACTAAATTTCCTATTATAAGGAAGCAATAGTTGATGACTCATCAATCACCTTTGGATAGCAATGCTTCTGCCATATCTATATAGATGTCTCAGTGAGCCAGCTGTTATAAGTGTGCATCCAACTCAACCAAAATTATCTTTCCCTATGTTTATTCACTGTTCTATAGTTAATTCCAAGAGTGTAACTTTGGAGAAACTGAATGGGGAATTTATTAAAGTAGTAAAAGATGAAAACAAAATATGCATAAAATAAAGAATATTTTTTCTTATCTGGAACCAGCTTTCTTAAACAGTCAGCACTGTGTGATGAGGATGTCTTAGTTCATGCGAACCTTTCCTGCATCATTCCCATCAATCTAGAAACTATAAAATCCTGAAGCTTTGCTGAGAGCATCACTTGACCTCTAAAGCAGATATGTGGCATGATGAGAGAGCTGGGGCTTCAAGCGGCTGTAAATTTGTATCCTTACTCTACCATTTGTTCATTCCATATCCTCAGACAAGTTATTTAATCTCTCTGAAATCAGTTTGTACTATTTCCAAAGTGGATACACATAATGGCATTCTAAAATGGCTGAGAAAATAAAATTAATAAAAATGTCAGGATACACAGTATATTCCAGGGTGATTTATTTCTACAATTTTAGGGTGAGTAAATTAGAATGTGAGTAGGGTGAAAGTTTCTGTGTTATCCCTGTAGTCACAGTCCATTCCGCCAGTTCTGGTAGTGTTACCAGATTCTAGCTGTTTCCATGGCTACTTTTGAGCCCATTGCCTGTTTGTAGGTATACATACATCCTCATTTGTTAAGCTTTGAAAGATGTTAATATAATTATACAATGTCTATTTTATGAAAGATTTTTGTCTCTAAAGAAGACAAGAGATTGTTGAAAAGTAAACCTGGCTAAAACCTTTTATGCAAATTATACTACTGTGCAAAGCTATACCTGCAGTGGAAAGGCATGAGTTTCTTAAAAACATGATTTAATTGCAGGTGTTTTTGTATTGAATGTCATAGGGGAAAAGGAAAATGAGCAAATGAGAAGAAAATAAATTAAATACCTCTATGATTTCATGTGGAGACAAGAAAAACAAATTTAAACACCACCTGCAGTCTTTGTGTGTCAGGATAATTTTATTTATATTATACTCCACCAATCAAAGTGCTGGGGGCATTGAATACACAATTAAAATGAGATAACAGTAATAAACAACAGCAGCTAAAACATCATAAAAATCCATACTGAAGATAAAATGTACAGAAATAAGGAAGCCTGCTGCTGAGGTCAGAGTGGAGACTTCCTTGAACAAATCTAACAGTCAAGCAGCATCCCTTGCCATAACTGTGTGATGATTGGAGATTCATTTACCTGCTCTGGAGCGCAGCGTTGCAGTTGCATTAGTCACCCTGTTTGGGTTGGAAAATGTAGATTCTAACAGCTCTGTGTCTGAAGATTTATGCTGCGTTTAAGATATTCACACAGCTCTGATGTACCATCCTTAACTCATTACAACTTAGCAGTGTTATTGGTTGCTGTCACTAGCATACTGTTATATTTCAAGAGTTTTTGTAGAAAACCCTGTTTCCATAAATGCCAAAAAAGTGTCTCTAGCAACAGGAGTTATTAAGGATGCTGATAGAAAAATGTTGCGATGCTGTGACATAAGATCAATTGCTCAAAGATGTTACACTCATTGATTGCTCAGACATGAGTGAAGTTCAACTCTAAAGCCATCAGAAGAAATCTGGATCATGAGAAGAAAGAGTAAACCCAGTGGAGAATGGGCCAATATTTAAAAATATGATTGTTTAAACATATACAAGCAGAAATAAAGGCTTGGGCCTGTGAGAACATTTGAATTAAATGTGACTAGGATTTAAAAACTTTATTATGTATAATGGAAAAAGATACATACTTCCAGTTTAGTAATTTCTACTTAAAATTTACTGCTTGTAAAATTAGGAATATATGCAAAAGCAGTACCTATGAGTCTGTTAACAAAAGAAATACTAGATAATTTCATATCTCAGTAAAGTCTATTGTGCATATCAACATATATCATTTATACCACACTATCGCCAAAATTACTCAAGTTATACTACTTGAATTAAGATGCATTTAAAATAAATACATACAGTACATGATAAATTTTTAAATTTAAACTAGATTATAAATTGTGTTTAAATATTAGTTGTTTATCTTTTTATTCTTATATAATTTATGTTAGGTATTTGAGTATAGTATGCTGATAAGCATTGATTAATCCTGCTTCCGTAAATTGACAAAAACTCACTGGCATAAGCTAAGAAGATCTGAATCATTGGTAGAAGACGCAGGATCTTCAAAATGTCATAAAAAATACATATTACAAAAAAAACTAAGAACGACTTTCAACCTTTTTACCAAACAAATGTATCCTTTACTTTTATTTTTAATGAATATTTTGATGTGTTCTCACTTGTATTCTGCAGAAATTAAACAAGCCATGACCAAATAAAAGTTTAGCACTAATAAAATATCAGTGACTTTTAGAAACTAACAAAGCAAATGCTGTGCTCATAGAAAAAAAACAACAACAACAAAAAAATCTCCTATCTCAACACCGGAGCAAACTAAGGGTAGAAGAATTTAGACAGCATCCCCTCAAGTGCAAATCCGTGTGTGTCATCAGAGCAAAGCATGTTGCAATGTTTTCTGCTTTGCAGACTTCTCAAATTAGATAGAAGCCTCCTGGTGCAATGGGAAGATCACTTGTACACAGTATTTTAACTTCTATGGCAAATTTGTTATTTGATCTTTCTATTGCGTGAATTTTCAGAACTTTTTCATTCCAGAAATATGGAAATTACACATGTTAGCATTTCAGAGTGAAAATTTTATCCTGGGTGTCTATATTTCCTGGATTCAAATGTTTTTCTTTTGTTCTTCAGCATTATAAAAGTGAGATGCAGTATAGATACTTTGACAATTCAACATGTTGATAACATCTATCTTTTTCCTGTTAACACTGGTTAGATTTTAACTAGAGTCACTTGTTTTAAAAACCAAGTAGATATTTCTTAACACATTCCAAATATAAAACAACTTTTTAGGATTTATTTTAATTACAAAGTCAGATATACAGAGAGGAGGAAAGACAGAGAGGAAGATGTTCCGTCCAATGATTCACTCCTCAAGTGGCCGCATCAGCCGGTGCTGTGCTGATCCAAAGCCAGGAGCCAGGAACTTCTTCTAGGTCTCCCACGTGAGTGAAGAACACCAAGGCTTTGGGCCATCTTCAACTGCTTTCCCAGGCCACAAGCAGGGAGCTGGATGGGAAGTGGAGCTGCCAGGATTAGAACTGGCACCCATATGGGATCCTGATGTGTTCAAGGCGAGAACTTTAGCCACTGGCCCACAGTGCCAAGCCCATATAAAATAACTCTCTATACTGCTTTTCCCCAGTATTAGCTTCTGGTTTATACCTGAACAATTTTCGTATCTAAATGGGAGTGAACTACTAATAGTAATAGTAATAGTAATAGTAATAGTAATAGTAATAGTAATAATAAAGCTACTATCATGTTATTAAGGCTTCAAAATTAAAAATAAGTAGGTCCTGAATACATGTGAATATGGATGTCTGTTACATGTGTTAACATTGCTTAGAGAGAGATTGGGGATTTTAGATTTCTTCTAAATGTATTGGCAAAATAAATAGGCTACCTATAGGATTTACATGTATTGTGCTTGTTCTATAAAATATATCGAGAATAACAACAGATAAAGATTAATCTTCTAAAAGAATTCCTTAGACTCCTCAAACATCTCACAATGGGGTTTTGTTGTACGGGGGAGGTGTTGGGCTAGAGTGAAATCATTGTGTAGCACAGCAAAAAGGGTGATTTTACCAGCAGGCATTCCTATTCCCGTGCCTTTGGTGTCTTTTATAATGCTATTAAAAGTAAAAGGCCACTCATAAGCCTAGTAATAAAATGATAAACAAGGACAAGTATTTCTTGCCAATGACAGACAGTTGTTTATAAGTTTGCCTTAATCTACAAATTGCTTTCATTTAATTAATTAGCTTAGTGTTTGAAAAGCACTTTGAAGATGAAAGGATGATATAAAAGTTAGAAATTTTAATGGACTCAATTCTCTCCATAGAGGCTGTGAGCTCAACAGCTGTCCGTGTTCCTAAATGAGGACAGAAAAAAAATTGTCCTCTAGAATTTCACAGGGTGAAAACTTACTGTGATTCACTTTCCTCTGATCACATTAATAGTTTAAGAACCCAACCACACAGTCACCTTGCCTTGTGGTGTAGCTAGTAAGGCTCAGATGAATGAAGAGCTTGGCTCTTGGCTTCAGTCAGCCCCAGTCTTGGCTGTTGGCGTGCATTTAGGGAGCAACTCAACAGGTGGAAGAGCTTTGTCCATCTCCCTAATTCTTGCTTTGTCACTCTGCCTTTCAATAAATTAACACACACACACACACACACACACACACGGAATCAATCCTCTCTTTCCTTAGTATCTGGTTGACTGATTGAAGTGGTTCCATTTTTTAGGAGTTATGAATGTGTGTAATTGGTAAAATCAATAGAAAATAGGAGAAGTGTAAGTACCTATTTACCATCACTATTGCCATTGCAAGGCAATGTTTCAGGGAAAATCTGTTCTTTCTCACTGCTGAACTGAAGTAGATTTTGCCTCCTTAACAGCAAGAGAGCATAAACAGCAGTCAAAATCAGGTCTCAAACCAGCAGTCTTTGTATCTGAATCAACCAGTTAAATACTGAATGAGTTCATTTGTCTTCTGAACTGTCCTTCCTTCTATTCATTTTATCCCAAACAAAATCAATCATCAGTTTAACACAGAATTTAAGTGATCAAACACATTTAGTATAATGATGACTGATATTCAACATTTTCAGAATCAAAAGAAGGCGTCTTAGAAGACAAAAGGCTCCAATATGATCCCAAAAGCAAAATTAATACTTATGCCTAAATAGTCTCTATTTTAACTTCAATTTTAACTGCACTGTAGAAATTCATGTAGATATTAAAAGTTATGTATTTCAAAGAAAAACATCTTAACTTTGAGAGTAGCAAATTTACAAATATTTTAATATAGCATTCCCCCAAATAAATCTTATACAGTTTTGAAACAAATGAATAATTCATTTCATTGTTAAAGTGTTTATGTAAAAGAATACATAAATACATTTCAGATCTCTATTCACAAAAAATGAAAGAAAAATGGAAAATATTGATGATGTTTTATTATATTTTTAAGCCTTTTATGAGCTACTTGAAAACATCTCTAAAATAAGATGGCTCATGTTATAAAAATGATTATTAATTAAAATGTTCTTTCATGGTGGTATATGCATTGTAGTTACTCTTCAAAGTTTGGAGTTGAGAGGAAATACAGCATTCTATTTTGCAGAAAGAATAAATTAAGAGAAAAATATAAAGTTTCAGTTAGTTTTTCAGAATTCGGAGAACTATTCTACTCCAAATCAACCAAATACCTCATAGACAACTTTTGTGATTTGGAAGTAAAATAACACTAGATTAAAAAATACCTAAAGTACTTAAATTTATTTATTTTTAAATTTGAGATCATCAATAGAAAACAATCTATACACAATAAAACAGAACACACAAGGGATTGGATACACTATAAGAGAGATTGGGAGCACAACTCCCCTGTGGATTCTATTCCAACTTATTTCTCATAATTAATATCTTATCAGACTGAAAATACAGTGCTTACACATGTATTTAAATGCTTTTCTATTCTTGTAAAAGTAGTTTATCTCTGATCAACAGCTAGGCTGTTTGTACAAATTTTAAACTATCAAAACTGCTGGCCTTTAAGGGTATATGAGCTAGAACAGAATGGTAGATTTTGAGTTGTGGTGCTATACCTAACTTGATGAGGATGGTTGTGAAAATTATACCTGGAAGTCATTCATACAGCAAAAATAACTGCAATAGCTTTAATGCCTATTGGGTTGACATGGAGATTTTTAAGAATAATGCCTTTCAGGCCCTTAGTGTAATGGCTATGTGATGATGCAGTTAGCAATTATCAGTCACTGTCATTGGAGTAAATCCAAAGCAGGGTGCACAATCAGGAGTTGGAGGCTGAGGCCAGGCCTTCCAGACTTTTTATGCTTCATTCATTTTAAATTTTTAAAATATTTGTTTATTTTGGGCTCTGCGGCGTGGCCTAGCAGCTAAAGTCCTCGCCTTGCACGAGCCGGGATCCCATATGGGTGCCGGTTCTAATCCCGGCAGCTCCACTTCCCATCCAGCTCCCTGCTTGTGGCCTGGGAAAGCAGTCGAGGATGGCCCAGGGCCTGGGATCCTGCACCCACATGGGAGACCCAGAAGAGCTCCTGGCTGCTGGCTTTGGATCAGCAAAACACAGGCCATTGCGGTCACTTGGGGAGTGAATCATCGGATGGAAGAACTTCTTCTCTGTCTCTCCTCCTCTGTGTATATGTTTGACTTTGCAATAAAAATAAACATTTTTTTAAAGATTTATTTATTTTTATTACAAAGTCAGATATACAGAGAGGAGAGACAGAAAGGAAGATCTTCCATCCGATGATTCACTCCCCAAGTGACCGCAATGGCCTGTGTTTTGCTGATCCAAAGCCAGCAGCCAGGAGCTCTTCTGGGTCTCCCATGTGGGTGCAGGATCCCAGGCCCTGGGCCATCCTCGACTGCTTTCCCAGGCCACAAGCAGGGAGCTGGATGGGAAGTGGGGCTGTCGGGTTTAGAATTTGCTCCCATATGGGATCCTGGCAAAGTTCAAGGTAAGAACTTTGGCTGCTAGACCACCGTGCCAGGCCCAGCCTCATTTATTTTAAAGCATACCTTGTATTTTAAATGGTATGTAAATGATATATAAATGATATGAGCAAATACATATGGTTTTAAGACTATCTGCATTTCAATATCACATGACTCACTGATCTAGACAAATCAGAACACATCAGTTTTGAGGAGAGATTGGTGAGTGTCATGTGTTTATGTAGAGTTAAGCCTACCTGAATATCATAACACACTGTTAGGTAAGCTCGAGATACAGAAATGGGAACCAAGCCACAGATCTGCACTAAATCCTACACAAAATGGTATTGATGGTTGGAATAGGATAGCTGAGAGAAACCAAAAAGCAGAAAAGTTGGGGCCATATATGACAAGTTCTAAAAAACTATACTTGTAAGGCCCTATGATACTCGGAAAGGGGAAGGGAAAGCAGAGAAATCTTACATCACCCTAGAAGGTGTGTGGAAGAAGGGAAGTATAACCTATTAGGATCATAACTGGTAACTCATAGACAACAGACTTGAATCAGCGTTACACAATAGCAAAACTACAAAGGCATATGGGGGGAATTAAGAGCAATCCTAACAACCTCTTAACAGGAGGTCATAAGTATAGAGCAGGCAGGACCCCAGAGTGGAGCAGGCAGATAGGAGGAGGCTTGTATCCCAACCCTGAAGACTCCCAGATCCTCACCAAGGACTATCAGTATGAACACTGAGGACTACATCCCAACTGCCAAGGAGACCACGGGGAAATGGGGTGCCTTCGGAGGCCGAGAACTCTGAGGTCACCCACCCCCATTTGGATCTACCACATGCGATGGAAGAAGCCTAAATCCTGCCCTGCAGGGTCCAAGGTCATCGGAATGACAACCAGGAGCATTGAGCGGTCTGCAGAAACAGAACAGTAAACTTCTTTTGGTACTAGGGAGGGGAGCTTTCTCTGGCACTTGCCTGCTTCCAACTTTGGGTCCCCACCCTCTCTCGTAATGACCATCAGGATTGCTCCAGAAACCCCTCAAAACAAACAAACAAATAAACAAAAAAAAAACTAGAATAGATAGACAGAGAACAACATGGAAAGCTTAGAAACAGACAGGAAACGGTCCGCGGGGATGCACTTATAACTCACTGGGTGGGACACAAAGATTAGTTACTTCTCACTGGGGTATGGAAGATTTCTCTGCACACCTTTCCTGAAACTGTTCACCTAGGCTGTTGACACATGTCCTGTTAGAGTTATAGAGTTAGACCACCCGAAAAACAGCCAGGTTCAGCGAAATCATGCTTCAATGCTATGAACTGCTAAATACTAAAATTAAGATAGACATGAGACAGCTGAATGGTAATCTATAGCCATTTTAAGGTGTATAGAACCCGGTTGTATATAAACCAATAATTGAAATGTCAATGTAGAAGTCACAGGATGTGATTCAGAACTTGGATTCTTTTTTTTTTTCTCTTTTAACATATTGGTTACTCAATACCATGTCAACTAATTCCATAACATTATAAATTGTTACTGATGTAATGCTGGGACTTTTAATTGATCGTGATGATACTCTGCCGGCTCTAACTTCAAAACAGAGATGGTCTCCCCAAGAAACTGTTGAACTTATCCTGACAATAAGATGCTGGACTTTATGCTTGATAGATGCTTGTAATGAAAGAATCTCAACTGAATTTGAACTGTGGTAATGCAATAAGGTGGAGGAATCCACCATGTGGTGGGGTGGGGTAGGGAAGGTGTGGGGGGGAATTCCAGTACCAATAAAACTGTGTCACATAATACAATGTAATCAATAATAATGAAAAAGACTAAAAGGTGAATATAAGTAAGATTTTAATTAAAACTCATTTTGGCTATAAATATTCTTTAGAATTCTGACTAAACAAATGCCATTACATTTCTATAGATTCTAGTAACTGTGATGACTTAAGTCTCATAAAATCTGGAATTATTTGCAGGTTTCAGATATCTGAAGTGAATATTTTGTTGTTGTTGTTCAGGAAGACATGACTTTTGGCAGCCTTGTGGCTTATACTCTTACCTGGGATATTCATATTTATTTATTCAAGCCTGTTAAAAGCCAAAAAATCTAAACAAAACTTTCCTTCAATTAAATCCAACTGTGAAATTTCTTAATATTTCATCTTTCATGTCTGGTAGTAAAAAGTTATATTGTCTCACAACTTACCTTGTATAATAGCAATACTTCAAATAAAATTAACAGTTCAGGAACCCTGATATTACTCCAATCAAAATAAAATATAAGTAAAAAAAAATTCACTTGTGATATAAAAAATGTTACTAGACAACTTAAAATTATACGATTATTGTGGAAATGTTTATTGAAAGACAACAATTTAGAGATTTTAGTATGTTGATAAATGTAATTTTAAAATTTACATTTGTATAAACAATAGTTTATTCTTGGGCCCGGTGCTGTGGTCTAGCAGCTAAAGTCCTCAGCTTGAATGTGCCTGGATCCCATACGGGTGCCTATTCTAGTCCCAGCAGCTCCACTTCACATCCAGCTCCCTGCTTGTGGCCTGGGAAAGCGGTTGTAGATGGCCAAAAGCCTTAGGACCCTGCACCCGCATGGGAGACCCGGAAGAGGTTCCTGGCTCCTGGCTTCGGATCTGCGCAGCACCGGCTGTTGTGGTCACTCGGGTAATGAATCATTGGATGGAAGATCTCCCTCTCTGTCTTCCCTCCTCTCTGTGTATCTGACTTTGCAATAAAAGTAAAATAAATCAGGCCTGGCATGATGGCATGATGGCATAGTGGTTAGGGACCTCACATTGAATGCATCAGGATCCTATATGGGCACCGGTTCTAGTCCCAGTGTCTCCACTTTCCATCCATCTCCCTGTTGTTGACCTAGGAAGACAGTTGAGGATGGCCCAATGCCTTGGGACAATGCACCTGTGTGGGAGACCCAGAAAGAAGTTCCTGGCTCCTGGCTTTGGATTGGCGCAGCACCAGCCGCTGTGGCCACTTAGGGAGTGAATCATTGGACAGAAAATCTTCCTCTGTCTCTCCTCCTCTCTGTTCATTTGCCTTTCCAGTAAAATAAATAAATCTTAAAAAAAAATAAAATAAATCTTAAAAAAATAGATATTCTAATTACTGATTGTGCTGCTATGAGCATAGGAGTGCATGTTGGTTTCTCATGAAACAAGTGTTCTGGATATATTCCTAGGAGTGCTATTGCTGGATCATACGGTATGTAGATTTTGAGTTGTTTGAATATTCTCCATACTGATTTCCATAGAGGCTGTACCAGCCTGCAGCCCCACCAGCAGTGGAGTAGGGTTCCCTTTTCCCCACAACCTCACCAACAAGTGTCGTTGGTGCTTTTATTCATGTGGGCCAGTCTTACTGGCGTTAGGTGGTACCTCATTGATGTTTTAATTTGGATTTCCCTTATTGCCAGGGAACTTAAGCATTTTTTCATGTTTATTTGCCATTTGGGTTTGTTCCTTTGTGAAGTGTTTGCCCATTTCCCGTGCCCATTTCTTGAGTAGCTTGTTTGTTTTGACATTTTGGTTGTTTTGTAGCTCTTTGTATATTCTGGAGATTAGCCCTCTATCACCTATGTCGTGGGCGAAGATCTTCTCTCATTCTTGGGTTGCCTTTTTACTTTGTTGATTGTTTCTCTAGCTGTACAGAAGCTTCTTAGTTTGATGAGGTCCCAATTGTTTATTTTGGTCTCAATTTCTACTGCATTTGGAGTCTTTTTTAGGAAGTGAGGGCCTACCCCTAAGTGTTGCAATGTGTTTCCAAAAACATGGAAGCAACCAAAATGCCCATCAGCAGAGGGTTGGATAAGAAAACTATGGTTCATCTACTCCATGGAATACTACTCAGCTATTAAAAAAACAAAATGCAGTTCTTTGTGGCCAAATGGACCAAACTGGAAACCATAATGCTAAGGGAAATGAGCCAATCCCAAAAGGTTAAATACCACATGTTTGCCTTAATTTAAGATGATATGATGTTATGTATAACATGTTATGTTATGAATGTTATATGTTGTGTATAAACTAAAATTGAAATGTCAATGAGGTGGTCACAAAAGGTGGCTAGGAACTTGCATTTATTTTTACCATATTGGTTACTCATTACTATGTCAATTAATTCCATAATGATGTAAATTTTTGCTGATGGTATGTTGGAGCTTTCAATTGACTGGAATGATACTCTGCTGGCTCTGTCTTCAGACCAGAGAGGGTATACCTAAGAAGCCGTTGAACTTGACTGGACAATAAGATGCTGGACTCTATGTTTGGTATACGCTTGCAATGGGGGAATCTCACCTGAACTTGAGCTGTGGTTATGCAACAAGGTGGAGGAATCCACCATGGTGGGAGGGTTTGGGGAGGGGTGGGGAGAACCCAAGTACCTATGAAACTGTGTCACACAATGCAATGTAATTAATAAATTGAAAATAATAAATAATAAAAAAGTCATAAAAAATAGATATTCTAATATTTGAAATATTACCAGTTTATTGGAGGTATCCATTGTACCATGTATAAATCAGCATCCACTAAAATTAACCATAATAATATTCATAAAAGTTTGAATTAGTTTGCTGGGAAAAGATAAAATACAAATATATGTTATACATGTTTACAAGTTCCCTCCCCTCCCCAAAGAATCTGTATGTCTTTCACTTAGTTTTATGGTTGATGTTTTAAGTTCTGGAATTACAAAGGGTTGCCATAAGGAGTATACATTAAAGGTGAGCTCATGCCTATTATAGAACAGTTTTGTCAGATTGTCTTGTGAAATGTTGATATGTTTGAATAATACAATCTGGTTGTTTCATACAATTAAGCTTTTTGCAGGTTCACTTGACCTTTTACTAGGATGATTTTCTTTGACAGGTACATAAAGAAATATTTTTGTGCTGCTCAGTCTATCGTATTCCTAGGCACAGATTGTTGGTTGCCCATTATTCATGATGTTAAATTGATTACTTAGTTAAAGTCTTTTCTGCTAAGGTTCAATAAAGTATTGCCTCTTTTTTCCCCGTAATCAAATGTGACTTCGTTGACACATTCATTGACTTTATGGAACTGTTGTGCTCCTTATCAACTTTGCTCCATGGTTTCTACATCCAGAAATAGTAAATGTGAGAAGATATTTATATATTTAATCTTCAATAAAGATACAAACTAAAACACAGTGGCACATTGCTCTAAAATAAACTGTAATCTTGTATCTTCAATTCACTTTTTTTGTAATAAAACAAGATAGAATATTGTTCAAATTTGGTTTTTATTCCTTTTAGAGAAGACTGATACAGTGAAGATTCTTGAACAAAAATACACCTGATAGTCTAGCTAGGCATATTACTAATGAAATCAGAGCTTGGTCTGCAAGAGTAGAAGCCTTTGGCACATAATCCATGAGCCAAATTATGAAAGTCCCAGTGGGGAAAGTAGAAGTAAAGACATTTGCTTTCTCCATTGGATCCAAGGGAAGACCACCACAGCTTTTTCCTCCTATTATCTTTCATGGAAGGAATCAACTGTCATTGCCACAGGGATCAAAACTGGCCACTGTGTTCGAACCTCAGACTTTGAGGAAGCCCCTGGGTCAACCATCACATTAGCAACCAGGTCCCAGAGCCAACTCTTCAAATTTCCACATAAGAAGACTGAAATAGATGAAGACGTCTGGGTTGTAAAGTGAATACCAGTTAGGTCTGAAAACCAGGATATGGGACCATATGGTGAGCACCAGTGAACTTAAAGTTTAGAAGCGGAACTATTTTGCTAACTATTGGTTAAGACTGGAAATCCTGGAGAAAGACCACCAGTTATTTTTAAATAGGGAAATGATCAGAGCAGCCGGACTTGTTGATTTCATCTGTGTTCTCTTCCAGATGAGCAATCCACTCCATCCTGTTCAACTCCTTATTGGATTGTGTTCTAAAAGGTGGGTGACAGTCTGATCCACAGTCCTTCAGAAAACATTGACTGATCATTTTCTGTAAACATTCCAAGCCACCATATAAATTAGGGGACCAAACTCATGGCTAGAGTTAACACAGTTTTACCACCAGAGAAAATGCTTTTAATTTTCCTAATACAATTACAGTGAATTTTCTTACTCCAAGAGACATCTGCAGTTCAAATATTCAGAAAAGTATCTCGTATTAACAACCACAATAATTCATTTGACTCTAACATAGCAATTAAAGAAAACAGAATCTAGTTCCATAAAACAAGGACAATATGTAATATATTTGCAAATCTCTTTATCTTCTTTGCATATACTTAATTTCCACAGGACCATTGTGCAAAATGGCAATATCAAATATATTTGCAAAAAGAGCTCTCTTTTTACTGTCCAAAATACCATAGGTCCTTGTCTCTGTATGTCTGCCTTTCTAACAAAAAGAAATCAATCTTTAAAAAGGCACCATAGGAACTTAAATAGGCTTTTGAATCAGAGAAATTAATGTACTTTTCCTCAGAAAGAATACATTTTATGTGTGTGGAAACAGAGAGCATGCTGAGAAAAAAAAATACAATGGAAACACCTAATTTTCAAAACTGGACAATGAAAGGAATTCAAACAGCGTTCCCAAAACACAGTAGAAGAAGGGGAAAGTGAAGTTTGAATTACTTGATAGTCAAAGTAAAGGTGCTCTTTGCACTTCTAGGAAGTTCTAGATTTATCTGATTTAAAATGGGAATTGTTTTAGAGAAAGGTTCTCCTAGATTTTAGAGAATGGTTCCCCTAGGCAGATCTGAAGCGTAGCATTTCAACTGGAGGGAATATCAAGTAAGAAGGTATAGTGATGAGAGGGCTAGGCATGTCAGGATCAGACTTTGGACTGATAATTGCCCCATTGCTCTGAGCCCCTGTAATACAGAGGGTTGATCAGAGTGATGTGAAAGTTTATGGAAGAAGTCAGCATATGTAAGACTAAGAAATCTAATGATTACAAGTGAAATTGATATTTTGAGATTTGATTACTGTTTAGAGCCCTTGTGTATATTCTTGAGCAACAGTTGTTTGCTTGCTTGCTACATCATGAAATCTGTATTTAGTAGAGTTATGCTCATGCTTACAAAACAAACTGAAAAGTATATCATTCTAAAAACTTTTAAAAAATAAGAAAGGGGAGTGAATGGAGGGTAAAAGCATGGCTGAGAAAGGGAATAAGGTAGGCAGTACCATTATACTCTTAAACCATTTATAAGAAATGCACCAAATTTGTTCACTCAATATAAATGAAAAAATAATAGAAAAGAGAGCTTGCTTTTTCTCTGCATGGAATGGGAAACTAATAAGAACATCTACTTCAAGTAGAGATTTAATTGGCTCAAGAAATTTTTTTTAAAAATTAGCAATAATTAAGACTCACAAAAGAGTATAGTTCACATCTAAAATTTATCGTTCATTAGCTGTGGGAATCTGTATAATTACTTTCTTTTTGAAATCAGAACAACAAAACTAGCTTTATTTGATTATGTTATCATATTTAATACATGATTCAATTACTACACTATATCTCATAACTACACACAATTAAAACTAAAAACAATAAAACTTGGATAACAATACCTAATACTTCAAGTTGTTGAGATGTATAATAGTGTAAATTAAAATTATGCCTGCAATAGCAAATGAGGCATATCAGCAGTTCTTTTTCTCTTTTGTTTTGAAATATAACCCTGCCCTCTTTATTATACATAGTAACTTAAAACTCTATAAGCAATAAAAATCTTACACTTTCAAAAACATACCCCAATATTGTTCCCTCCCGCTGTTTATTTTTAGTATGATATCATTTTCAGGTGTGGAGAAAGTGTTTCAAAGAGGTGAAACCAACAAAAAAAAAAATCAAAATCCATGAGATATAGATTCCACTGATTTTTTTTAGGTGCAATGTGTCTCCTGTAGGCAACAAATAGACTGATTCTGGCTTTCATCCATTCTACTAATCTATGACATTTGATTGATGAGTTTAAGCAATTTGCATTGAATAGATGTTAATTTGGTCCTGTCATTTTAGGAATGGGTTTTTTATTGGTTCAGTCTTCTGTTGTCATTTTACTGGGATGTTCTTCACATTTGACTTTGGTTTTGGTGGGCGCTATTCCTTTCCTCTGTCAAGAGAACATCTTTATGTATCATTTGTAGGTCAAGTTTGGAAGAGGCATATTCTTTTAAGTTTTCTTTACCTTGGAAGAATTTTATTTCAATTTTCAAAGACAAAGGGAAGCTTTTCTGGGTACGTTATCCTGGGCTGACAATTCTTTGCTTTTAAGATCTGGAATATGTCACTCCATTCTCTTCTTGCCTGTAGAATTTCCTGTGAGAGGTCTCCTGTGATTTTAACTGACATTTCTTTATATGTCAATTGATTTTTTCACGTGCACATTTAAGGATCTGTTTCTTATGTTCAACTGAAGAGAGCTTGATTACCATGTCTTTGTGAAGATCACTTTTGATCAACCCTGTTGTGAGTTCTGTGTCTCTCCTGGATGCTGTTTCCCAATTCTTTCTCTAGATTAGGGAAATTTTCCCTTATTTGTTCCTTTGCAGGGGACTCTTCAGTAATATTCATTGTGCCTTTGTCTCTTCTTTTGCTCTTGGTCATTGTACTTCTGGTTAGCAGAGTCTTCTCCTTGGGGTCGGTTTCTAAGCTGTGTCACACACAGATCCACAGTTCGATTTTATTTTTTGCAATTAGTGCATGGCTCTTTGTTGGCAGTCACTTGTGCCACTCCCTCCAGTGAATTTTCAGGTCTGGGTTCTTATGTTCGATGTCCACCATGGTCTCTGTAGCCCCAGCTCCTCTCTCTCCAGTCTCTACCTCCTGTGATGCCATGCGGAGGCTGCACTGTTATCTGTACAAACTTTCTCCCACTTCCAATTGGAGCAGGCCCAAGGATTAGGGAGACAGCAGGTGTCCTAAATAGCTCAGTTGTTGGTGGTGCTGATCTTGCTGGAATGTGTTGGCTGTTAGATATGAGAGCCACAGAGATCTATTTTGACCAGTACCATGGCAGAGTTGGTATTATTTTCCTATGAGACCAGTGAAATACACTGAGCTTGGTGAGTTTTCTCCAAGCTCAGCACATGTGGAGCTCACAGCTGTCCCTGCAGTCTTACATTTTTTTGCCCCACCGTACAAAATGGTGCCTGATGTGCCACTACTAGAGTTCTTAATCTGCTGGCCATCATGTCTGAAGGCTACTCAGACCTGTCTTGGTTGGAACTTGTAGGATGCCACATTGTTGCAACTCACTGAGCCAGAAATGAGTTCACCCCCAACTCAGTACATGCACAGTACTGCCCATAGCCTCCTTAAACAAAATGGCTCTAGGTGGAGCAGACTAGGTTGTGAAATCCACCCTGTTTCTGCATTGCTCTTCTGGGATCTGGTTCTCTGTCTCTGTTCCTGGTCAAATCAAACAAACCAGCAGGATGGGCAAGTTTTTTGTCTGGGTTCACCTCCTGAGCTTCCAGTAAACACCACTTTCCACCTTATTGCTGGTGTAGTTCTGGCTGCAGGTACAATTTGGATCACCACTCGCTGAATGCCACTGGTGTATCAGTCACTGCAACACTACACTGTTGTATCCACTGCTTTCCTGTATCTGTCAGTCTCCAGTTAGCACTCTGCTGTTGTTCTGCCCTCTCCTATTTCCTGAGATGTGCTCTCTCTGCTTCACACTCTGTATTTCTCATTTCTAATCTTGTCTTCCTAGCATAATCTGGTCTCTTATTCTGAGTCATTTGATTATTTATAGTAAGCCAAAGAAATATCTAAAAGCTTTTTGCTAGTTTGTTAGTTGTACAAAGCCGTGACTGTGCTAAAATATAATGTTTTATGTTTTTTAAAGTGTTTTAAATATTGATAGAAATACAAACTCATAGTTTTTGATATTTTAGAAGATTTAAAAAGAAAACCATAATCCTTGGCAGACAATGAAATTTCCTATCACACAAGCAACATGTACTTCCTATAAAATGTACTTCCTATATTTATATAATTCATACATCATTATTTGAGTATACCTGTCAGGGAAATTTATTTCCCTTAGCTAAGATAGTCAAAAAGATGAGCAAATAATGCTACTTGGACCAACAATAGGAAGTTTATTGCGATAGGATTTAAGGCTTCACTGAATCTGCATATCTTCATCTACCTATTGGAAGATCCATATTCAACTTGTCCTGTACTACAAACTTGGATCTGACCAATGATTTTGAGACAAAATTAGAGATCAATGAAATGAAATAGCTGGCTGTATCTACTCATTTATGAGGGCAAAGAACATTTAAATTTAAACTAAATCATTGTTAACAAATGAAGCTTTTGTGTGTGTGTACTTAAAGCCAAATCTATTATTAAACTCAACAAGGAAGACAGATGTTTTTTTCTCATAGGAGAAGATTCAACACTAATATCTATTTTGAGCATCAGAGCTTTGGGATATCTAAGTCCATTGATAAGATTTCACAGGATGCAATCTAGAACTCTTACAAAAAATAGGGGATTTAGCATGAGTTGAGAACGCTATGAAAGGTCAGCTCTTATCCTGTTAGAGGATCCTGGCTCCATTTAAAGTGCTGTAATATCTATATAACTCTGTAATATCTAAATAACTCTCCTTCTAAGATATTTCCAGATGACTTAATAGTAACATGATCTTCAGAATTATACGAATAGGTTTTTAAAATCGTTAGCACATTAATGTTTTTATGTTTATTTTATACTGCTGTCAGAAAATCAAATTTGCTCTAAAAGCATAAGTTTAGGTGATTGTTGAACAACTAGCAGTTTATATTGTAGCAGTAATATACTTGTGGAAATTTGCTAATTTTCCAGAATCTCCTGATTGAAATTGAAAACAGATAGATACTTTAAAACACATAAAACTTCGTGTAGATGTTAAGATGCCTTTTGTTGTTATACCTGGTTTTACCAGTCCATGGTCTTTCTAGGTGTCTAGAGAATGAATCAGCAAATGGAAATTCTCCCTTTCTTTGAAAATAAATTTTAGATTAATGTCTAGATAGTTGAAAACAGCAATTAAGACTACAGAGCTTTAGAGAAGAAAGTTCCTCTTTTGAAATTTTTGTAAGTGGTAATAATATTTTTCAAAAAAATTTTTTTTGCTAAAAATATATGACTTACAGATGCAATGTATGGCACTTTTATTTATGAGTGAAGTTTTTATCAAGCAAGTGATTATATAAGTTTAAAGAATGATTCTAGTTTTCTCCTTCTATATTTTATTGCATCTTACGAACTTAAATGAAAATGAATGCAAAATAAAACTAAGAAATTGCTTTAATGTAATTGGCTATAAAAGAATTATAGAGTTCTGAATGTAGACAGATCTCACTGGAGGTAAGTGGAACCTCAACATTGTATTCATTTTTATCTCCCTGATGGCTAGGGTGTTTGAGCATCTTTTCAAATGTTAATTATTTTAGTTTGTTCTTGTGAAAAATGACTTTTCATTTCCTTTGCCCATTTCTTCATAGTTTTTTTGTTTGTATTTGCTTTTTACTCTCTGAGTTTCTGAAGCTCTTTGTAAATCCTGGATATTAGTCCCTATCAGCTGTGTAGTATACAGCGAAATTCTCCCATTCTGTTGGTTGCTTTTTTACTTTGTCATTTGTTTCCTTTGCTGTACAGAAGCTTTTTAGTTTGATGTAGTCCCATTTGTTTATATTGGATTTGTCTGTCTGTGCTTTTGATGTCTTTTCCAGGAAGTCTTCCGACATCCCTACATCTTGGAGAATGCGGCCTATGTTTTCTTCTAATATTTTGATGGTTTCTGGGTACCTACATGCAGAACTCTGCTAACAACATCTGCTGGCATGGATGTGTGGACAAATGTACCCTCCTTCACTGCTGGTGAGAGTACAAGCTAGTACAACCACTATGAAAATTATTATGGAGGGTGCTTAGCAAACTTCAGATAAACTTGTGATATGACCCAGCTATACTGCTTCCAGGAATATACACAAAAGTACTGAAAAATGCATATGAAAAAGAGATCTGCAATCGCATATTTACCACAATACAATCTACAATAGCGAAAACATGGAAACAGCCCATATGCCTGCCCATAGATGGGTGGTTAAAGAAAGAGTGGTGTATCTACTCCATGGAACACTGCTCAGCCATTAAAAGAATGAAATTATACCATTTGCAACTAGCTGGTCCCAACTAGAGAACATTATGCTCAGTGAAATAAGTCAATCAAAAAAGGACCATCTGTTCTCTCTGATATAAGGCAACGTTAATGCAAATTATTATAAAATCAATAACCTTTTCAATACTGTTTTTGCTGCAACCCATGTTTAGATATTGTGTTTATTTTCATTTTTTCAAAATAGTTTATTTTCTTTTCTCTTACACAATTCTTCATTGATTAGTAGGCCACAGAGTAGCATCATTTTCTCTAAGAAGCTCTGTGTTTTCTTTTTCATTTTTTCACTGACACATCGGTTATTCAGTAGTATGTTATTTAATTCCTTATGTAATATTTTGTTTTATTTTTATTCTTGTTTTTGATTTTGTTTCATGGCCTCTCATTTAATTGAATGTATGTTAACTGCACAATTGACTATCATGTCCAGATATGCAGATACAACACAGTAGGCATCTCAACTTCCAAATCAAATCACAGATTTAATGAATTTCTGAAAAAAACAAGAATGACTTTTTAAAGAATTACATAAAATGTATAAAGCATCTTTGAAGTTCTGTTGACAATATTAAGCCATCAATTCATGAACACAGAATATTTTCTATTTAAGTCTTGTAAAATTGTTTCAAACATATTTCAGTGTGTAACTAATATGATTGTTTTCTAACATCTGTTCTATGATTCTTTGCTTTTTTGTTTCTATGGAAATAAATTGTTTTCTTAATTTTATTTTCGGCTCTTTACTGATAATACACAGAATTAAAACTGATCTTTATATTGATCGTCTATCTCACAGATTAGTGAATTTGTTTATGCATCAAACACTATTTCTTATGTGCCTTAACACTTTTTTCTGTACAAGATCAGGCCATTGATTAATAAAAAAATAGCTTTTCTCTTGCCTTTAAACACAAGATACCTTTCAATTATTTTGCTTGCTAAATATCTGACAAGATTCTCTAGCACAATATTGAATAAAAGCAAAAACATGACCATTCTGTTTTAATTCTTTGTCTTAGAGAATAATCTTTCTTTAACTTTATAGCCTCCCTCTACGATGTGGCATTCTATTTCATATAATATATTAGAATTAAAAATCATAATATGACCTCTATACTCTGCATGTTAATATAGTACTTTAATTGATTTTTCAATGCTAAACTGAGATTATTTGTTTATTAGAAAGTCAGATATACAGAGAGAGGGAGAGACAGAGAGAAACATCTTTCGTCTGCTGTTTCACTTCCCAAAAGCCTGCAATGGTTGGAGCTGAGCCATCTGAAGCCAGGAGCCAAGAGCTTCTTCTACGTCTCCCACGCGGGTGCCGGGTCCTAAGGCTTTGGGTCATACTTTTCTGCCTTCTCAGGCCACAATCAGGGGCCTGAAGTGGAAGTGGAGCAGCCTGGATAGGAACCTGAACTTATGTGCACTCCTGGTGATTGTAAGGCAAGGATTTAGCCAGTAGGCTATCGCGCTGGGCCCCGAAATTTTGTTTTTAAAATAGATATGCCTTTGTCATGATAAATAAACCTTTCTATAAATTGATGGATTCTGTTTTCCCTTTTTTCTTTTTTGAGAATTTTTCATCAATATTTACAAAGGATTTTAGTCCAGGTTTTCTTTTTTTTAAGATTTATTTATTTTATTACCAAGTCAGATATATAGAGAGGAGGAGAGACAGAGAGGAAGCTCTTCTGTCCGATGATTCACTCCCCAAGTGAGCCACAACGGCTGGTACGCGCTGATCCAAAGCCGGGAACCAGGAACTTCTTCCGGGTCTCCCACGCGGATGCAGGGTCCCAAAGCTTTGGCCCATCCTCGACTGCTTTCCCAGGCCACAAGCAGGGAGCTGGATGGGAAGTGGAGCTGCTGGGATTAGAACCGGCACCCATATGGGATCCCGGGGCTTTCAAGGCGAGGGCTTTAGCCGCTAGGCCATGCCGCTGGGCCCAGTCCAGGTTTTCTTTACCATTATTATACATATACATATATATATATATATATATATATACACACATATACATATATATATAATGGTTTGTGCTAATATCATAAAATAATTTTAATATGCTTTCCTGACCCCAGTCTTAAGTGCACAGCTGGATTCTGTGGCTCAGTCTGGCATGGCGGCAGGGCTCGCCTCACATGAGCATTTAACAGCAGGTGCTTCAACCTGGCTTGGCCTGGTCTGTCCCCATTCCAAACCTTAATCCAAGCTCACTGGTGTTGCTGCTCAACCTGCCTGTTTTGCATCCCACTCTGGTTTTCACATGTGTCAGTGGGTATTACAGTCTGGCCCACTCCCAAACTTGACCCACACATATATCAACAGGTATTGTAACCTGGTCTGGTCTCACCTGCACCCAATCTTGGTTCTTGCACTCATCTGTTGGGAGTGTGTCCTGATAGAGGAATTCTCCAAGATCCTCTATCAAGTCTCCTCCTATTCGCAGATCTCATGTACTCCAGAGGGATGTTGGCCTATCCGAGTTTGACTCACTTCCTTTCCTGGCAGAAACAGCAAGTGGCTCGCCTGGCCACCCTAAACCCATTCTGGCTCTGACTGCTTGGTCCAACCCTGCTTGGCACATCCCTAAACCTAGCTTTCACATTGCTCGGCAGATGCCGAGCCCTATCCTATCCTTTCCTACACCCATGTTAGCTCTTGAAAGCACCATTTAGTGCTGAGGCGTAGGCCTATATGGCACATCCCAGACTCAATCCACACCTATGTTGAAGGATACTGTAGCCATGTCCACCAAAGTTAGCCACCCTCGTTCTGGCTCTCATGCTCACTCGTGGGAACAGCAGCTCAGCAGTGACATTTCCTTAGCTCCCAGAGTATGTCCACTCTCAGTCACAGATTTTGCATGTACTGTTGATTGCTCTGACCGAGCTGAACACAACCAATCACCCAGCTTGATCTTTGTCATCAGATGCTGCAGCATAACCTGGCTTGGCCAGCCCCTAGTCCCAAGTTTTACTGGGTGCTGTAGTGCACTCTTGCTCAGCCTGCTCCCTCCCTGGCTTGGATGCAAACCATTAGATGTGATAGCCTAGTCTAGCCCAGTACAGCCCACACCCCATTCTGGATCCTGTGCATGCCAGTGTGTTATGGTTTGGCATAGCCCTGCTTGGCCAACCCCACCCTCACCCCCCAAGCCAACCCTCACACCTGTCAGCAAGTGAATTATTACTACCCAGCCTGACCAGCGCTCAGCTGACACATATGCTCACCAGCTGGAACAATGGCCCACTAAAGGAGTTCTCTAATTTCGTCCATCAGTTCCACTCCCATCCCAGATCTCAGTGTGCCAGCGGGTGTTAGACCTTTATCCAGCACAGTCTGCACCTACAATGTTGGTCCTTGTGTATGCTGGTGGATGCTTCAGCCTGGCCTGACCCAGATCCAATTCTGGCACCTGTGGGTGCTACAGCCTGGCCCTGCCCAAGCTATTCCCAATTCCAGTATTCATGAGTGTTGTGAATTCATAATCATGACAGACTTGGCCTGTCACAACTCCCAGCCCTGTAACTAACGAGGAAGTATGGCATTCCCACAGCATGATCTCACAAATTTCCCACAGAATGTGCTGCCACACTCAGTTCTATCTTGCATGCTAGTTAGTGGCATCGCCCAACCTGATATGCTCTGCCCCCTGTCCTGACGCTCACTGGTGGGTACTGGGGTTGAGCTCTAGCAAGCATGACCTCAACCCTAGCTTTTGTGTGCTCTGATAGATGGTTATTGATACCAACCAGTCCAGCTCAGATCTCCCACATGAGTGAGTATATTGGTTTGCCCTCTAAAGTCCTCCAGATTCCTTCTTCTAAACCACCTGGTCTTAGCCCCATTATTTACCTGCAAGTGCAGTAGCTTGGTTGGTGGAAGTCTTCCAGAAGTCAATTCTCACCTGTCGCATTCTCTTCCAGCAGTTTCCCTTGCACACATCTCAGATCCCTTTCCCTGAGCAATCCATGGCCCTTACACACTCATGAGTACACAGATCCCTGAGCCCAGTCATCTGGTGGTGTGTTGGGCTGCCCTGGAGCCCTGCCCATCTGCCTGGGCCCCACAAACTTTAGGGCACAGGTTCCCAGACAAAATCTGTCATCATGCAGCTTCTGGGCCCCACAAATATTAAAACAAACAAACAAACAAACAAACAAACAAACAAAAAACACCTACACAGGAGTTTTGGATGGAGATTCAGGACCCTGGTCTTTGGTGGCTACTGGCCTGATTGTGGTATCCCTCTGTTGCCATTTGGGAATGAACCAGCATTGGCAGCATCTTGCTCTCCTATTCTTGCTGTTGTTCTCATTCTTTATCCTCCCCACCTCTCCCTCTTTGCCTCCTGCCATTTTGTCATTCAAATAAATTTTTTTTTTTAATGTGTTTGTAAACCTCTGTGCCTTCAGGTCTCTAAATTCAGTACCAATATGCTCTTTGTCTCAGGAGTTGTAGTTACAACCTGTTTTACAAAAGTAATTTCAACTAATGCATTACAAATGACATTAGCTTTCAGCTTCAGATTTTCTATTCTTCCATTTCTTATTTCTGCACAGCTATGCTTCAGGTTCTTTTTTTGTGCCTAATCTTCAGATAAAAAAATGGTTTTAGTTGTGTTAGCAGTATAAGCTATGAAATATTCTCTGATGAAAAATCATGATTCTAATTCCAACCAAAAATTTCAAGTGGAACAAGAAGACTTAGGGATCTTCTTAAGTGAAAAACAAAATTTCAAAATTCTCTTATTCAGATGTTTTGCTCACAATAGCCTAAAGTGATGCTATAACTTGGCTTCTCCTCTCATTCATGATTTTGACCAGGTAGGACAGATTTATGGCTTACATCTGAAGTATAAATTAAAATCTGCCATGGTTAATCTGATAAATGTTCCAAGGAGTTGGCACAATTGTGTATTTATTAGGAAATGCGATATTCTCTTCATGATTGTGTGTGTCTTTCGAAGCCATGATTATATCCAAAGGGCTGATAGAAGAAATTTTAAAATATAATCATGTGTAAAAATTGTGCTGAAGCCTTAGGTATACAGAAAATATGGTTCAAATAAATTGTATTTTTTTCACAGAATGCATGCTATATAAAAATGCAAATGAAGTAGCACAAACTTGGCTATAGCCAGACTGAAATATGGAAAGAACTAATATGTTTGCCTGCCAGCCATGTGGTAATTCTGACAACTAGATGATCATTTGGCACCCTGGAACATGGGAATGACTGACTCAACATGACCAACATTTCACAGATCCTAAGTCTGTACAGGTAGAGGTGGGTAATTACTTCGGCTACCCAAGGGGAAAGGGAGGAGCAGGTGTTATGCTGCCAGCACCAAGTTTCAACTCATTTTAAATGTAAATGCAGCCAGTAGTAGGAGCCAAGAAATTTGGGTCAGATGAGATTTTTGCCATCTCAATTTGGGGTATTATAATTGAGTTTTGCCTCGCGGACCTAATTCTGTCTAATCCATTTCCCATATTGATAACTTTTAAATTTAACTTTTCCCTTAGCTCCATGTGTTCTTTTAGAATCACCGAGTACACAATTCACATGCTGTTTCAGTAAAGCAACTGACAAAATCGTCTTTTGAAGAGATTTACTGCATCAGCTTAAAGAATAGATTTGTCTGTCCATTTCCTGGAGTAGGTTTCTACTCAGTTTCAGCAGTTGTAAAAAAGACTGGTGGAAGGAAGGTAAGGAGGATGACTACACAGAGCAAAACTTCTAAAGGAGAACAAAAAGTTGGAAAGAGTGATCACTTTTATTTTTCTATTTCATGTCACAGGAAAATGTTAGTATTCAAGTAACCAACCCTGATTTATTACTCAGAATGAACTACTGTGCCTCACTACTTTGTTACCTTCATCTCTTGCTTATATTACTGATACGTATTTGGAAACTGTACAACCCTGTAAAAATGTCTCATTTTTCCAAGCGCATTTCTTGCTGCGACTTGTCTTTTATAGGTCAAATTTTGCAAATTTATTTGCCTATTTCCAAGAAAATAAGAAATAAATGAATTTGCTCTCTTTAAAATGTTTTGTTTCTGTAGCTTGTATCCATAGCACAATTCACTTTTTTGCTAACATTGCAGACATTAACATGCACATATTGCCTGTAATCTATGGTGCATTTGCAATAACCTCAAGATCTATTGAGGAATACAGCTATTTCCACTATAACAAATGGAAAAGATTCATGGAGTTCTTTTGTATTTCCACATATATTTATTTTCTCACTTCAATTTCAGACTTTGGGCTTTTAGTTTTCACTATTGCTTTATAACTGCTCCTTTGTACACCTGTTAATTTGCCCCCTCAAATGTGCTCTGGCCTGGGAAGTAGATAATCACCTTTGTAGAACTGTATGCAAAGTTCTCTTTGATGGTCTCTTCTAAGAGAGAACCAGAAACATGTTAATGCATAATTTTATTACTAAGGGAACATTTTTGTTTGATTCCCACATTTCACACATATCCAGATGGTCACGGTTTTTGAATAGTGAATTTTAAAATAAGAAATTGAATAACATTTCTGATTTTTTTGTTTTGCTTGTGTTTTACTGAGTTTCTTTTTAATTTAAGCTATTTTATTTGATATCATTTCATGCTGGAAAATTTTCTCATTCTCTAATACATATTCAATACATTATTGTTCCATTCTCAGTGGTTTAATTTGTTAATAGCCTAGATGACAACCTGATACAAATTTATGTATGAAAAATATTCTACTTGTGCAGCATAAAGCTTTTTGTTGCATTATTTTGCGAATCTAGCACACTGCGTTAATATTAAGACAAGTTTAATTTGTATGTCTTCATATACCATACACCAAACAATTTCTATAATCTAATTCAATTCTGATTTTAGTTTATAACTTTTGCATTTAATGTTTGCATTAAATACTGTAATCATCACAATATTAGACTGTGAAAATACTGATTATAAGGGGTCCCATAAAGCTTCAATAAATTAATTTTAAAATTTTGGATAACATCACTAAAGATTGTCATGAATGTGCTGGGACTTAGAGATTAGCAAGACACTTCCTTAATCTGTGACATTGGGAAAATATAAATTTACATGCTAAGTGATTTCACATGTAAAGTGCGCTGACAAATATTCACCACCTAAATGTTGTCTCTACGGTAGACGTGATGAGGTACCTCCAAATGGGGTGCATTAACAAGATCGGTTTTGTTCTTAGAGGCTGCCATTAGGCTCTGGTGGCATCAGGAAAAACAGACACCAAGAAATCGTGCTTCTGCTTATTGTCCCATGAGTTTTCAGTCTTATTTTTATTTTTCTCTTCATTTGCTACAGTGTTTGATCAGGCTTTAAATGCAACTGAATAATATCTTGCCATTTGTAGCTATTATTTCTGTTGCTTACCTAATGTTATTCTCTATTGGGAAGTTTGAGATAAATATTTCTCTTGTCAATAAGTTACCTAACCTCAACATTGCTGCTCTGCTCATGAACATATTCAAGGGTACACAGTTTAGCGTTCATGCACTGGTATGAAACACCTATATTTGGAAGAATGATATAAGTTTTTTTCCATTTACATTTTTTGTAATGCATAATAAATTTATTGTTGTATTGTTCTGGGAGATAGCTGCCTAAAATAAAGGTGTATAAAGTGTTGATTCTCTCTGAAGGTAATAAGGCAGAATTTGTTCCAAACCTTTTTCCTAAATGCTGGTGATGGTTCGTAATCCTTGACAGTCCTCGGTTTCTAGACACATGATCCCAATCTCTAATACATCTTCACTTTTTTTTATTTCACATATTTTATTATTATACCTCAAATACCAAAAATGATAAAAGCAACATACAAAGTAAAATTATAAAGCAGTTTAACACATAAATAAAGATAGAAAGATTCTTGATAAAATGTTGTTAAGTCTTGCCTGGCAAAACTTAAAATGATAATACATCAAGATAATATATTTTGTCCCTTAAATGGAAGGTTAGTTCATCTTCTAATACCTATCTAATCAACAAAAATATTATCATAACAAATTGGCAAACAAAAACCATGACCATCATCATCAAAGCAAGGGCCTTTCATACAATTTGAACACATCATTTTTAAAAAAGAAAATGCTCCTATTAACGGGACATAATATGATTAAACCATCAAAGAAAATTACTTTTTTATTACTATTTTTTCTGATTGACATCATTTCATAACAGCCACATCGATCACAGCAACAATAACACCAACAACATCAACAACAAATTGTAGCACCCTGATAAAATAATGTGCCACTGAGTAAGCAACACATGCATAACCAAAAGGAAACACAGAAGTCTCTTAGGAACCATGACGCCATCGCACACTTCATGGG
Source organism: Ochotona princeps (assembly GCF_030435755.1). NCBI lineage: Eukaryota > Metazoa > Chordata > Mammalia > Lagomorpha > Ochotonidae > Ochotona > Ochotona princeps. Next base: position 70,065,572 of record NC_080834.1, read on the forward strand.
CACCCGATGAATTCTATTAGAGAAAAGAGACCATTTGGAAGCAAGCAAACCGCATCAAAACATGAGATACAGCCAAAAGAGCAAACAGACACTCAAAACACAGCATAGATTGGACCGCTGGAGTCACCCCTTCCATGTTGGCTTCCTTATATGAGAGAGAATATATGGTATTTCCATTTACATTTGTCTTTTTTAAGATGTGTTTATTTGAAAGGCAGTGAGAGGAGAGAGACAGAGAGACAGAGAGGGAGAGAGAGAGAGAGAGGGAGAGAGAGAGAGAGAGAGAGATTCAATCACTGGCTCAAGTCATGAGCCAAAAATTTCAATCAGGTCTCTGATGTGAGTGGAGGGAACCGAAGTACCTGTAGCAACACTGCTATCTTCCAGGACGTACATGAGCAGAAAGCTGGATAATTAATAGGTAAGTGGGACTTAAGCTAGCTCTCTGATAATGTCTACCCCATAAAACCTTTTTTTAATTTTATGGATTAACTTCTGCATTCTTAGGATCAAAGTATTATTCTGAATGAGACACTTTGATATTGGCAAAAACATTCACTCTAGAGTTACAATGAAAAAATCAAGCAATGTAGGTATTGACACATTAGGAATGGTCATAAAAAATAAAAGATGCTTTTCATGATGTAACAAAAATTTGAGTGTCTAAACACTCCTTTTGTGTATCTGGTAGATTGCTGAGGCAATTTACAAGAGTGTTTTTATTTTTCCTCTGGTATTGTAAAATAGAATGAAAATGGACAAAACAATATAAGAACAGAGGAAACGTGGAAAATACTGACATTTAATAAATAATTCCTAGTTATTAAAAACAGGAAAAAATGAAAGTTCCCTGCTTCCCAGATTTTATTATGCTGAGATGAAATGTGAACACATGGACAAATTAATGCAGGGACCAGCATTGGGGTGCGGAGTTAAGCCACTGTCACTGCCCTGGGCGTCGCATATTGAAGCATTGGAAGGAGGATCTTTCTGTAATTCCTTCTATCCATAAATATGCCTTTCCAATAAAGGCATACGAAACATGCACTGTGATTTCTAAACAAATGATGAGCAGCGACTGCAGCCAGTTTTAGGTCGTGACAAAGCACTTTTTATGCAATCACACTTCATGCTTAAGTATAGAAGAAAAACATACTTATTGCATGCATACCAAACTGTAGTATTTTCTCCCACATTCAGGGTTTTTTTTCCTCTTGGTTATTTCCCTTAGTCTTATTCAATGCCTGTTCTATAGTTAATGAATGAAAGGGAAATATTAACATGTGACATACAGCTGTCTCAGAAATATTTTCAGAACATATGCTATGCAGGAAAGTGTGTGCATGTTTAATCATCAACCATTAATAATATTACAAATATTAGTCACTGTCTATACCTAAACAGCTTTATATAAATAACTTAGCCAATGATTTTATGTGAAATTATAAAAGACTAAAAACTCAAAGGTGACACACCAGATAATAGAATTTATTACTTTCCTAGCTAAAAAACTTATCTCTCATAGAAACTGAGTTGGTACAGTACTAAAATGTAAAACATTATGAAGATCCCAACACCAAAGAAGCTGATGATACAACAAAACAAAACAAAACACCACTTTGACTGGTTGGTTAGCAGGATTGTAAGTTAGAATGAAAAATTTAGATTTGATGGCTTCTAGTCTGCAACACGGTTTAGAAAAGTAAGCATTTTTTCTTGTACCTTAAGGACTTCGCTTTGTACTGGATATATATATTCATATATATATGCATATGTACATATGCATACATATATGTGTGTATATATATTTTTTTCAGAAAGAGAATGTTTAGACAAATTTATTTCTGAAAGTTACAGACATTTGTCAGCTCTGTGATCAATGGGCTTCTTCAGCTGGTTATGAATGAGATACTTCAGAAAGACAATTTTGCTTTTAATATTTATTTATTTTTATTGGAAAGGCAGATATGCAGAGAGGAGGAGAGACAGAGAGGAAGATGTTCTGTCCAATGGTTCACTCCCCAAGTGATTGCAACAGCTGGAACTGAGCTAATCTGAAGCCAGGAGCCAGAAACTTCCTCCAGGTCTCAGACGTGGTTGCAGGGTCCCAAGGCTTTGGGCCATCCTCAGCTGCTTTCCCAGGCCGTAAGCAGGGAGCTGGATGGGAAACAAAGCTGCCGGGATTAGAACCAGTGCCCATATGGGATCCCAGCGCATGCAAGACGAGGACTTTAACCACTACGCTATCACGCCAGGCCTGAGAGGATAATTTAAAGAGCTATCCATCTATCTAATCTGAACATCTATTTGTATCATTTGTCTGTTTTCTATCCATCTATCTACATACCTACTTAAGTTCTACAGATTTATATAATCTTTCTATCAACTGTTCGTCTACTTAGTAATACTAGATGGACTTTAAGGTGAATTTTTGAAAATTAAATGAAACATACATTTATTTTGGCATACAATTTTTTAAATCTCTATGATTTTTTTTACAATTGCTGTATTTATATCTATTCCACAAATATTTTGAAAATCATTATGTGTATGTATTTAATTTTACTCTGTAACCAAATAAACATATATTAAATTGCTTCCACATGTACAGTGCACAGTTGTTTGCTGAGAAGCGTCAGTAGTACAGGCATGTGCCATGGGCAAATGTACCTTGTTTTGATTTCTAAACATGAGAAATTAAAATGATTGGCTCTCTCCAACTACCGTGCCCTGAAATTCTTGCTTGTGCTCATGTTGAATAAACCACTTCCCATGAGTTGTTGTTTCTTAACAAGTGAGTATGGTGGACCCGGCACAATAGCCTAATGGTTAAAGTCCTCACCTTGCACGCGTCAGGATCCCATATGGGTGCTGGTTTTAATCCCTGCAGCCCTGCTTTCCATCCAACCCCCTGTTTGTAGCCTGGGACAGCAGTTGAGGACGGCCTGGATCCTTGGGACCCTGCACCCACGTGGGAGACCCAGAAGAGCTTCTGGCTCCTGGCTTCGGATTGGCTCAACTCCAGTCGTTGCACTCTCTTGGAGAGTGAACCATCAGAAGGAAGATCTTCCTCTCTGTCTCTCCTCCTCTCTGTATATCCGCCTTTCCAATAAAAACAGATAAATCAAAAAAAACCCTAAAAAAAAATAAGTGAGCATAGTAAGGATACTACAGTGGTCCTGTTTCAGTATTGAGAGACAAGATCTGACTTTTGGCTGTGGGAGGCACCATCAGAGGTACTTATACTACCCTTTGATGCTTTCACAGGTGCATTAGCAGGGAACTGGATCGGAAGCAGAGCAACTGGGACTCCATCAGGTTCTCATATGGGATCCTGGCATTACCACAGGTGGTAACCATAACACCTGTCCTTGTCCATGGATGTTAAGGAATCAATCTAAGTTTCTATCTAGTTGGCTTTTACCCTAGCCTTTTTTTTCCTTTTCATTTGAGTAGATCTGTATTACATTTTTTTGACTGAACTTTTTATTTGATATGCTTTTTGACTAATATTTTTATATGGAATTTTATACTGAATTTTGCTTCCTTTATGGCCCGGTCTAATACAAGCATCAATGACTAAGTTCTAAGTTGTAGGTGGGTTGTAAGATGAACGTAAGTAGACAAGCAGTCATTTGCCTATATGAATGTCACAAAGTCCTTCATAATGATTATTAAAAACTAATATTCAGAAGGAACATAGTTAGAGTTATATGCAAAAGCAAGTTAGAACTTGTTTGTTACAAGTGTAGAGGCAACATAAAAGTTTTAGTCTCAGAGGTTTGCTTCTTCAGTAGAGCTGCAGTTGTAGTCTATTTTTCATGTAATCCATTAACTAATTAATGCTATGTCTTATTTGCTTTTTTAGGGATTGTAAGGAAAAACATAAGACAATAGAAACATTAACTTTTTAAGAATGTATTTATTTTTATTGGAAAGGCAGATTTACATAGAGAAAGAGAGACAGAGAGAGATCTTTCAATCCCATGGGGCTGCAATGGTTGGATCTGAGCTGATCTAAAGCTAGAAATGTTTCCTCTATGTTTCCCATGCAGGTGAAGGGTCCTAAGCTTTGGATCATTCTCCATTGCTTTCCCAGGCCACAAGCTGGGAGTAGAGTAACAAACTGGTCCCCACATGGGATCCCAGCGTTTCCAATGGGAGAATTAGCTATTGAGCCTTTATGTTAGATCTGTAAAAGTTAACTTATAAAAGTTAATGGTGTGTGATCCTACAAGTAGAAAACTACTTATTATATGGACTTTTACAGAAAAAGGTTTTCCAGTGTTTACTTTAGAGAAATTCAAGGACAGATAATAAAGTAGGATATTAAAACAGTACATGATAGTGTAACAGAATGAGAAAACAATTTACAAGCTGCCTACCAAAGACTACATCAGCAATTGAGACTCAAAAACAAAAGCAACAACTTATGTAATCAAGAACCAGGAAAGGTGCCTCGAGAGTGGCTGCACAGGCTAATCTTTCATCTTGCAGCACCAACATTCCTTAGTTTGCCAGTTTTATGGCGGCTCCATTTCCAATCCTGCTAGCTTGCTGTTTAGGCTTAAACCATAAGGATGACTCAAATTCTGGTATCTTCAACAAATGCTGTAAGAACAACTGGATAGCAGCTTGCAGAACTAAGAAGCAAGACCCACACCTGTCACATTATACGAAAATTAGCTCTAAATCAATCAAACACCTAAACTTACACCCAGAAACCACCAAACTTAAAGGAAAACATAGGGCACACACTCCAAGATATAGAAACAGGGAAAACTTCTTAGAAAAGACACCAAAAGCAAAGGCAATCAAAGCCAAAATAAACCAATAGGACTACATCAAACTAAAAAGCTTCTGTACAGCAAAAGAAACAATTAACAAAGTGAAGAAACAACCAACAGAATGGGAGAAAATTTTTGCACACTGCACAAGTGACAGGGGACTAATATCCAGGATTTTAAAAAGCTTCAGAAACCCAGGGATGGTAAAAAAAAAAAAAAAAAAAGTGAAAAATGGGCAAAGGAAATGAACAGACATTTTTCAAAAGAACAGATTCAAATGGCTAACAGACATATGAAAAGATGCTTAGGCTTCCTAGCCAGCAGAGAGATACAAATGAAAATCACATTGAGGTACCACCTAACTGCAGCGAGACTGGCCTCCATTCAGAATTCAACTACCAACACCTACTGGCACAGATGTAGGGAGAAAGGCACCCTCCTTCACTGCTGGTGGGAGTGTAGGCTAGTACAACCACTGTGGAAATCAATATGGAGAGTGCTTGGAGAATTGCAAATAAATCTGCCATATGACCCAGCTATCCCACTCCTAGGAATAAACCCAATAGACGTGAAATCTGCATATGAGAAGGGGATCTATAATCCTATATTTGCAGCAGCACAATCTACAATAGCAAAGACATGGAAACAATCTAGATGTGGAAAAAAACAAATGGGTCCACATCACTTGTGGGAGAAATGAAAGCATGTTATTTGGTAATCAGAAATTCATGACAGCAAGCAGAGCTTTTTATGTTGACAACCCAGTGTCTAAGTCTTAGCACACTATTTGTGATAAGTGTAGTAATCTGTTAGTTGTCAGTCTTTAGGTTTAGTATAAAGAATTCCATGAAGCAAATGCATAGTAAAATAGGCTAAAGATAGTAGAAACAGCTCTAGTTGCAAATAAAGAATGACACTGTGATAAAAATTGAAGGAATAGGTTCAGAGGCTCTAATTTGAAGCAAGTTAGACACTCCCATGTCATTAACTTTTCCAATTTCTGATTCTTTTGCTTTGACTGTATTTTTCCCAAATCTTTTACTTGACTATAAAGATAAAACATATCCTATTCAGTTGCCATTTCTAAAAGGAATTACCAAAGTTTGTAAATGCTTTTCCAAAATATAATCTGTTTGTATACTTCAGTCAAATTTGCTGGAACACATGGTGGCCAATTTCTTCAATTAAAGTATTTTTTAAGCTTTGTAATTAAATTAAAAAAACTATTATGAATTAAACAAATAACAAGGAGAATATAAGAAGAGGAGGTTCTCAAATTTGAACTTTAATGTTATCATAAAAAAAGTGTGGGTTGGGGGAGGAAGGGAAGGTGAGTTACTCCCAAAGTGGATGAAAGAAATGACAGAAAAACAGGCAAAGAGGCCTGCAACATAGTGGGAAAGGGGAAAAGTAACAAAGCACAAGAGAAAGAGGAATTACTAACAAAGAGATTATAATAAATGGTATTTTTTCTGTCAAATGAAAAGCTATTAGGTGACTTTGGCAGAGGAATGATGTGATCATATTAATATATGAAAGTTTTAAAACCTTTAGCTACTATGTTAAAGACAAAGAGAATACATCAGTTAAAATTTAAGGGATGGTAATGGGTTCAACCAGGTTGATAGCAGTGATCAAACTAAAAGCCACAGACTTTTGAATACACTTAAGATAAGGAAAAACGCAGCTTTGATGTCAAAGTAGGGTTAGAGATTTAGAGAAAACAAAATTGACATTTGTCTGATGAACAGAAAAATATACTTACTGTTAACAAAGATGAAGGAGTAGGTAAGACTCCAGTTTGGGACATATTAAATATCAGTTCCCTAGGGAATGTCCATTGGACACATCTCAAGTAGGGCATGGATATAGGATTCCGGGATTAAGAATGAAGAAGTGGTATAAGCAAGTTTGATTAGCATTATAGCTGATGTTTCACAAAGCTAGACTCGATCAGTAAACACAGAGAAGAGCCCAAGCAACTGAGACCATAGGCAATTCAATTGCAGTGGATTAGAAAAGTCAATAAGAGAATAAGAATAGTGATAAGCAATGGTGGATATCCAGATACAGTATTTACAGAAAACATGATTACCAGTACCAAATATTGCTGCTAATTAAGCAGTCACTTGTGATGCACACATCTCTAATCCGAATATCAGTAAGAATAAGAAAATACAAGGTATCTCTGATTCTCCCTCCTTCTCTACCACTGTGTATTTCAAATATGTAAAAATGTAAAAAAAAAAAAAAAGCCTGGCACAGAGGATCAACTGTTAAGTCCTCCCCTTGAAAGTGTCAGGATCCGATAAGTGCACCAGTTCCTTTGCTGTAACTCCTCCTCCTAAGCAGGCCCCTACTTAAGGCCTGGAAAAGCACTGGAGAACAGCCCAAAGCCCTCGAACTCCACACTCAACATGGGAGTGCTGGAGGAAGTTCCTGGTTCCTGGATTCAGATGACTTCTTCTCCGGCCACTTTGGCATTCTCTGTGAATCTTCCTTTCCAATAAAAATGAACAACATTTTAACAAAGAAACAACAAAATAAAAAGTGTTAGTATTTTGTGTAACTATTATACATAAAACCGCTCTACCAGTAAAGTAACACTACAATGTAAAATAATATAAACTAGTATAATAAAGAGAAAATGCACACTAAGATTATTTTCATGACCTGAATGTATATGTGTGTGCATGTGTGTGTATTTACTTAACATATATGCATATATATTTTTCCAGTTTTTTTATAAAATTTATCTTAAACGTGTGTGAAATCATCGCAGAGTTTTTCTGTTTTGGCACAATGACACCTTGACATATTGGATTTTTTTTTCAGCTCGTATGTAAAGTTAGAGCGTATGTTATATATTTCACTGGGCAGTTCAGAGGCTTCCTAAAATACTATGGAATACTCTTTGTTACTGAGTATAAAAGATCAACATGAATGTCATTTGCTGGTGTTAAATATAGCAACATGAACCACTGAAGACAATAATTTTATATTTAGTTAGAATAGGTGGTTGTCTGAAAATGTCAGCTCTCAGCTTCAAATTATAATTTTAAAAAGAAACTGAATTAGGAAACTTATGAATAATGCTAGCTATAACTGAAAATCATTAAAGGATATGAAATTGGGAGATAATCAAAGTTTAATATTAATTTCAGGACTGTTACACATGTACACGAAATAAAACAAAAGCAAAAACAAAATGCCTTAAATTCTGGTCTCATTTTGGCCTTTTGAAACTAGAAAAATATTAATGCTTTATCATTTTCACTGTCCTCATCAGGATGATGCAAATAATTGCCCATAGAGTAGCTTTCATTTCTTGATCTTCAAAGTCAAGCCCAAATCATGCATATCTGTTGCTTTTCATAAAGTTACTTATACAGTTACAACTATGTGCTACTTGGGAGTGACAAAATGGAGTTTAGAGAAATGAGACTGACAGGTTTTTCTACCACATATTTCCTAGAATTTAGATGTCAGTTTAAAAAGATTGTGCTGTCTCAAAAGCTTTTTAGAACCATCTCTTCAATCCCAGACTGCTAACAGTCAATATATTGATTTGTAATTGAATGCACAGGTTTTTTTTGTCATATTGCATTTCACTGAATACCTAAAGACAAAAAGGATAAATTAAGAATAATGCAAAAGTGACTGACATTCATTTAATTCAATAAAAATAATTATTTGAAGACATGCAGTATTTCAAGATTTAAGATTGAGAGTATATTTTAATTTCTCCATATTCTGAGGTGCTACATGTTAGATTATATATACATAAATACCCACACACATATCTATATACACATATATCTATATATACGCATATATCTATATACCTATAGAGATATCTGTAGATATAGATATTTATCTATATATCTATAGGTAATAGGTATCTATAGATAGAATCTATCTATCTGAATAGATGTAGATATCTATAGTTATAGATATCTGAATCTCAGCAGGATACAATTTAGCCAATAATAGAACTCTCCCTTTATTTCTCTGTAATATTACTTTGCATGGGGTACATTTTTGTGACTAAAATTCAAGACAATAGGAATAAAGAACTAGAGAAACAAAGTTAATACCAACACGTTAGTAAATGCTCCAATGAATAAAGCTGATGAGTATTTTCCTTAGTGATTTTAATGTTTCTAGTACTCATCAAGTAACATCCATCATTTTTGAATTATGAAATAGAATAAATATTATTTTAATTAAATACATAAACATAACATCTATACAATCTACAAAAGAAAGAAAGAAGGAAGGAAGAACAGAACGGAAGAGGGAAAGTAAGAGAAAGAAATTCTCTGAAGTTGTTTTACAAGAATATTTACAGAAATTTTACATACCACATACTTTAAAATTACTGATTATCATAATCTAAACTTTTTAATACTATAATGTTCCAAATATGTAATATTCCTTTACATTCTCTGTAGTTTTGATAAAGGAATAAAGCTTTGATTAGAATTTAACAGACTTTGATATACAACATCTATGATACAATGTCTGAATAGAATCATATGTAGATATTAATTTCTGGGTTATAATTTTTTGAACAAAAAAAGTGTTTTACACTGAAGTGTATTGCTTGTCTGGTTTGTGCTGGGTCTGAAAGCTTCAATTCTTAGTAGAATATTCAGTTTATAACATAAGTCATGATTTCTGAAGCAAAAATTAAAGTTTTATTTAGCTAAGTTTTCACTTAATGAATTTTAGTAAGATGAGACAGGATCAACTTTTTCTGAGAAAAAGTCAGGATTTCGTTTTACTTTGATAGACATTTAGTAAATCCTCTGTTAAATACTGAAATTTCTCAAATGGATAAATAGGAGTACGTAAATCTCATTGCTAACTATACTCATTATAACATCTTAGTGTATTAAAAACAAACAAACAGCAACAATCACAACAACAAACATATTCTTGCTATAGGAGCATTGTAACTCTCACACTTTTTATCTTGGCAGAAGTTTTTGGAGTGTAACTTGCATGCTAAACAATCCACCATTTACAGTACAGAATTTTATGATTTGGGCAATTTTGATGAAATTTTCTTAGCACTAACACTATTTTAGAACCCAAAAGAAGTCTCAGACCCATTAAAGATGTTTTCTATTTATTCCCAAACCTCCCAGTTGCTGAAAAATATATATGTTATTGAATATGTTCATATATGGATATAAAATATATAAATATAGAAATTATATATATTCTAGAGAGATGTTACTAGTGGCATCTTCATAACACTGAATAAATACAAATATCATTCAGATAATTTATTAAGATATTCCCAAATTCCTTCATTATTTAGCATCATTTTAAATTTCTACATGCAATTTAAGTTGTGAGATCCTTAAAATTTTTGTCAGGTTGAGTGCCTCGAACATCAGCCCTGAAGATTAAGATTCACAGGATCGCAGACCTGGTGCCATTTTAGATATTTGACCCTTGCAGGACTGTTCTGCTCCAATCCACTGTAGCCCTACGGCCCTATCCATCAATTCCTTGAGGCCTCATACTCCCAATACCCACCCCCTTGTTATAAAAGTTCACTGTGCCTTGCTCTCTCTCTCTCAACATGGCCATCTTACTCAGGTCTAATGAACACTTCTTGTGTGATTCACTGCATCTGCTGTTTAACATTTGTGGCAAAAGAAAAACCTAACATTAGGTTTACTCTGTACTTTCAATTTGCATCTATGTAATTGTTGGTGAGGTTAAAAATTTAGGTACATTTGAGCGTTATTGAAATTTCTTTTTCTGAAGGATATTTGGTCCTGCCTTTGTGCCTCATCCCCACTGATTCCTTGATACTTTTACTCAATTTTTAGAGACAAGTTAGGGTATAAGAAAGGTTAGTTGTAAGTTGATAATTTTCCAAGTTAATCTTTGTCTTATAGTTTGTTTTTTGTCTTACACAAGATATCATGTGTATTTCAAAGTGTAGTTCTCTCATACATGCCTTCCAGGTTTTGAGTTATACAAATAGAAATCAACCTTGCCTCAATGCTTCCAAAGAACTTGCTCATTTTTGTACATATATGATTTTGTACATTTAACAATGCCTATTTAATCTTAAAACACAAAACAATATTTATCATCTTAATCATTTCTAATTGATAAACAGATAAGCACACATTTCTTATTTATACATCTATTGATATATATTTGGCTTTTGTCCATTGGCTTTTCTGAATAGCAAAGCTATAAAGATGGGTATCTATCTATCTACAGAGATACACACGTTTCTTCAAGATCTTACTTTGCAACCTCAGCTGTAGGCAACTGCATACACTGCTTTGTACCAAAGCAAATTTTACACTATTGGGAGAAAAAAGGCTGGATGGAATTTGGTCCTGGTTAATGCCAACTCTGTGCTAACCCTATCAGTGTGACCGTATTATTGGCTAGCCTATTCTATTTATGTTAAAGAAAGAAAGAAAAGAAAAAAGGAAGGTAGGAAGGAAGGGAGAAAAAGAGAGAGAGACAAAGAGAGGAGAGAGAGAGAGAGAGAGAGAGAGAGAGAGAGAGAGAGAGAGAGAGAGAGAGAGAGAGAGAAAGAAAGAAAGAAAGAAAGAAAGAAAGAAAGAAAGAAAGAAAGAAAGAAAGAAAGAAAGAAAGAAAAATAGATTTGGGGGAGCATAAGTGCAATACTCACTGAGACGATTCAGGAAGAACCACCCCGCCAGCATCTCCACAGGCACGCACCCAGGCAGGCTGTGCACTGCCCCCAGACAGGGGACTGGGGACAATTGGAATGGGGGATACTGAAGGATTTTTTTGCAGGTATGTATGCAATGATTTCTGGGGGTTCCCATGGACCAAGCCACTACACTAAAGGTAATCAAGGGAGCTGGGACAGAGGGTTCTTTAGGGAAAGGCAGTGCACCTACTGGCACTCATGAGATCCATATGTATCAGCAACTCCCTCACCTTTATAAAAATTATTAAATATTTTTAAATCTTACTTTCAAATATTTTTGTACATAAATTTACAAATGAAATTTCTGAATATATGGTCATTCTTGTTCTAATTTTTGGAAACTGCCATAGTTTTTATTGATATGAACAATTTTCCATTTCCACCTCATTTTTTAGACAGTGCATAATAGGTTTTATAATACTTCAGTGAGGTATGTATTAGTTGACTACAATGACCAAAGACTTTTAATGACTGTTAGTGCATAAGCAGAACCATTGCAGAAGAGTCACAGCCTGTGGCATGACAGATTCAACAACAATAAAGGTATTTTTGGTATATGTGTATATGCTATGAGTTCCTGGGATCTCCTTAGGTGAACTGCAGCACAGGCTTGTATAGGCTCTGAACGAATGCCATGCCGTTTTTATTAGATACAGACTTATGATCTGAAAATAGTTTATGCTGATTGTCTCCAGTAGATGATGAACACTGACACTGGTACAAATATGCTGTCAATGTGGATATTACATATATATTCTATATGGATAAGATGAGCAATCAGATAAGCTGATTAAGCCATGCTGTAATAAAATGCTTATGTTGTTGCTCAATATAAAGTCTGAACTGACCTAGAGGGTGTAAGAAAGCTTTGTAATAAATGAAGACTCATGGACTCCTATGTCACATACTGTTTTGTGAACGAGCTTTATCCTCAGCACATACCTATAGTCCTATGTGATGTTATATGCTAATAAGTAATGCAGGTAGAATAAAACCCTGATCCGCTTTCCTAGTCATGGTTGGTTATTATCTTAGAGTGGGCTAAAAATTGGCATTGAATTAGAACCTCAAGTTTTCATATTCCTGAAGTGTTGAGTGGAATCCTCAGAACTGGTAGAGTTTTGAGTAATTTAGAGAAATAAGACCAGGTGTGAAAGAAGTGTACTGAATTAACAACCCACCCAGAGTTCTGAATAGATCTTGATTGAAAAGTAAAGGAACAGAAACACAATTTGTAGGGAAATAGCTTTTAGCATCAGTATATGATGAGGGTGAAGCAAAAAGCGTGTAGAACACCTTTCCTCATGTAAGTAATGATCTCCATTGTTTCCTTGGTAAGAACATTTGTATCTAAGTGTTTGAACTTCTGGGAACAAATTGATATTGGATTAGAACACAATTACAGACCTCGGATGATCTCTATTCCTCTGAACTGTTTACCAAGTAATGACTTTCTTATTTTAATTTGTCAAAAATACAAAGATTCTGTTTCAGTTTTTAGCAGCAGTACAGATGTGTGACTGACCTTTGCATGCTTGTTCATAAACCTGCGTTTTCTTTTCAAGTATTTTTATGAGAATATTCATAGCTCGTTGATGTTGTTTTGTGGACCATGGGACTCTAATGGTCAATTCATCCTAAATTTCTCCACAGTTGTAACAGAATTGAGTAGCAAAGTTCATATGTCAATTGACAATAATTATTTTTGCATAATGAATATGCAAGGCTCTGGTCTCAAATGAGTGACTCTGAGATGGTTCATTGTGCTGAATGGTCCATGGGTGTAGTGTGGCAATGATTGCATTCATATCTCAAAGAAGCAACTGAAAAACATTCTATGTCATAAACTGAGCTAGAAAACAGATTCCCATCATTTCTGTTCACACTTTGCCTAACATACTTTGTTTCAAAATGCTTTTTTTTCTGGTGATGAAAATAAAATAAATCTAGATACCAAGTTTATTTTTTAAACGGGCATTGAGTAGAAGCACGAAAGCCATGACTTGCCAACTTCAACTTACCTCCTTGAGTGTTTTGCCTATGCAAAGAAAAAAAGAAAATCAATATGAAGTTACAACCTAGAAATAAGAATGCTTTTTCAATGATGACTTTGTTATTGCTAAGTTTGAATTAGTTCAATTATTTGTAGGTAAGACTTTGGAAAAGGAGAAGATTCTGAAAAGGTAATATCCTTTCTGCTTCTAATTCCTCTCTGGTATTGGGGGCACTTCTCAGACTTTCTGTGGTTTCCCCCAAGCCTAGAATAAATGAACACACAACAGATTTTGTGTATACAAAAAAATATAGCATACATTAAACAAATATAGGCAACTGAGCAAGCATTTTTCAGAACTATTAAAGGTGGTAGGATGATACCAGATAAGAACAGCTGAATATTCATTTTATAAATATATTTAATACAATTTTTGAGGGCTTACAGCTCTCATGAAGAATCTGTATCATCTACAAAAAAGAGAAGTGCAATAACATAGTTACAACAGAGACAACTTTATCTTTTCTCTGAATTAAGTTAAAGAGTCACATATAAGTAAAAACATCTACATTAGCCAGATAGAATTCTGGAAATAGGCATATTTTGAAAAATATATCTTAGTGGGAAATAGAACAATAGAAGTCTCTAGAAAAATTCCTATGTGGTAAATACTCAGTGTGAGAACTTGAGATTATGCCAGAGTGAAGCAAAAATATTCTTTATGGGCTTCTAATAAGAAGAAACAGAAGTATAATATTCAATAGTTTTTTAATCGTAAGACATCTTACAATGGAATTTAAAATATAGTTCAGAATAATGAAGAAAATATATTTAAGCCTACTTTTGACCCAAACTTCATAGATTCTCTCTTTTTAATTAATTAGGCTGGTAGGTTAATATAGACTGAAGTTCCACCTTAAATGTAATCGAAATTTGTTTAGAATGAATGATCTATAATCCTTTTCTCCTAATATATTGAATAGAGCTTCTTTCTTTTTAACTACTCCGATGCCATGTAATGAAATTTCCCTTCTGGCCTTTCCAACTGACTCTTAACCTTAAATAGCTTTCTACTTCTCTCTCAACTGAAGTTTATGAACTTTAAAATTAAGAATAAGTACATTACAAAAGCTGTTTAGATATCATGCATTCTCATCTAGAGGTGTTTCTTAGAACATTTGACCAATAAGCAGTGTATCGCAAATTGATGAATTCTATCTCAAATTTGAGAGGCATTAAAAATTACATTCTATCAAAATCTTTGTAGATGTCTATTCTAATGATTCTTAAAATTTAATCTATGAACCTGCCTATTACTGTTGCTTGGAAATACTAAAAATTAAATTTTGGGTCTCAACTTATTCCATAAAATCGGTAATTATAGTGTGCTTGCAGTGATTTCTGATTTAAGAAGGCCAATAGGTAAAGCTGATGTGGTTTTGTGAACATTGTCTTAGCTGATTTTCCCTCTTTGATGTTCGGCTAATTATCCATCTATCTGTCTATCTATCTATCTATCTATCTATCTCTTCCTCATTATATTTCATTTCATGTATTTCTTTTGTTTTTCTCTTTACTGTATCTGTGAGGAAATTCCTTTGTCTCATACATTTTATTTTAGTGCTCTGGTGACAACCAGAGCATTGTCAATTTTTGGCCACAGTTTGTCTAAGGGAGATTTATAAAATGCTCTGCTTGCTTCTATTTTACATATAAATGATTCTATTACTTGCATTGAGACGAAGGCATTTTTTCCCCAAAGGATTGAAAAACATGAGGTAAAAAAATGGTCTAGATTTCTTTCAAAAAGTGCATAAATATTAACATGCTTAACCTCTCACAATGTGGGTCCTGCTTTCTAGCTTCAGACAAGGTGGAGTAGACACACTTCTCCCCGATTCTACCAGTACATCTACCGTGATTGGTAACGAGTATTCCTGACCTGTAGATGGCCATCTTCTCACTGTGTACTCATTTGACCTTCTCTTGAAGGGTTCATGTGGACAGAGCAACACTAATGTTTCCAGTGTCTTTTCCAAGGGCATTAATCACAATATGACAGCCTCACCCTCAGGACTTCACCTATCTGTAACTACCACCAAGAAGGGCTCATCTCCCAGCGCCATCACAGTGGAAGGTAGAGCTTCAGTGTGTGAGTATTTGAGAACACATACATTCATCTCATACCAGGGGCATAAAAGTCGGTAAAAAAAATATCCAGTTTTCAATGGTTACAAGCTGCAATCTGATAGTTATATAGTATTACTGAAATGGCAACGGAAGACATGTTAATGCTTGTTTGGGTTTATGGAACTGATTAGTAGCTGTGGTGAACAAGGCAGTTACAAGAGTGGTGGTGAGGGAATATTTCCCTATCTTGATTGTGAAGGTGATTGTATTAATTTGCTCAGGTGATAAACCAGCATGGACTAAACTCACTCAGGTTACCAGCGTCAGTTTATGTGTTTCAAAGTCCAAGTTTAGTTATGTAAGACAGAGCCGTTTCTGGGTACTATATGAAGACATTCTGCAAATTTTCCAGTCTTCTAGGAATTTTTTAATATCACACACACACACACACAAAAAAAAAAAACAAAGTAGGGATGGAATAAGCAGGGAGAGCAGTGAAAGAGATGAAGGCAAATAATATCCACAAAGATAATATATCATACCTGTAATGTTTTGTTTTGAGGGCAACAATATGTTATATGGCTTATTAGGCAAATGCAGTTCAAAGAAAAAAGAAAATATGCAGGAACACAGCAGAATGATAGTTGTTGCTATCATTTGAGAATAGCTGCTCTCAAACTCAATCTGAAATGGAATTGCGAGATCCTGTACTATAGCAAGATAAGTTAAGGTAGTGCTGGCTGCTATACTATGGATGCTCCCTACTGAAGCACCTAGGGCAGGCATGATGTCTAAAAGCACTTCATGAAAACAAGTGAAAATTTTATCAGGAAAGTTGAGAAGGCTTAATCACTCACTCCAGGCTTATATTTTGCAGCTAAGGTAGAGAGAGTATATGTCCTATGATTATGTCCAGTTGGAGCTTGCATCCTTCAGCTTCCTTCACCCCCCTCACAGTCTCACAACAGTTTAGTTCCTGAAGTTTTTATCTTTTTTTGAACAAAGATTGCATGAATTATAGAGGCTTCTAATGAAAATGTAGAGCAAAGTTTAATTTCTAACTATTTTTCTCCTTTAACATTGTTTTATATGCTGCCTCTTTGGAGCAGATGGCTGGGTGACTGGTATCTTCTCACTGTGTTAATAGTCATTATCACTGTGTCATTTGAAGTGTTGCTTCCATCCTATTTATTTCTTTTTTCTTCTCCTTTCATGTGCATTTGCCTTTCATGTGTGCTACAAATACCTGAGGTTTTTTTATGCTTTTTTATTTTCACCTGCTATGGAAATCATTCTTGATATATATAAAAAAATAATGAGCCTGTGATGTATGAGGTGATTAATGAAGTGCTAACGCTAACAACTGCTTTCCCTAAGATTCTGGAGGCATAAAATGTGTATTTTTCTCATCAGCAGTCTTACCAGTGAGATTGCCATTTTTAAAAGTTAAGATACACAAGACAAACTCACATTTTATGACACTTAAAGAAGCAGTCACTAGGATGTAATTTCTGTGACTTGCATTGTGTATGAGATATAATGGAGATTTATTTAATTAACTGACATTGAGCCAAATCTGTCTCATAAATAAAATTGCTATTTTATGGATGACTCTTCAGCCTTTCCCTAGCCTGTCATGTCAGCTCTTGAAAATGCAGTACTTGATATTAAACCTTACATTCTTTTATATTTTAACTTTTCTTCTGTCCCTGTATCAGAAAATCTAATGTGTAATGAATGTGTAAAATTTCCTACCTGCAAAATACACATGTTCTTTTCTGGCAAATATTCTTAGAATAGTAGGTTTAATATGCAATGTTATTTTAATGTACAGGAAAAAAAGTGTGCTGGAAAACATAAAAGAAACCAGATAATTAAGGATATACACCTTGATTAAAAAGGATACAATAAATGAGACCTAACTTTGAATGTAGGAACTGTTTCTGCTCCTAAGCACATTTAAAATCTGTAAGCTTTAAGTCATTAACTTTGCTCTTGGTTTCAGCCTGAGTAGTTTTAGATATGAATTCTTATGCATATAGATATTATTATTCCATATTATTCACAGATTATGATGCTATTGTTAAACTTCAGCATGGAATGTTTTAAACATAAAATATTTTATAATGCTTTACTATCAAATACTTTATTATTGAAGTTATTGTCTGTAAAACTTCCTGCGAACTAGCAAATGCATTCTATGGAGCATAATTGTTTTAATGTTATGATAAAGCTTCAATCAATTGGTCACAGCAAGTGCTAAAATGTGGTCGTGCATGGTTCATGTTTTCTGTGTGAATAGCAGCTATAGCAGTTCTCTATCAGAGGTAAGCTATGCAAATGATGCAAAGAGAGTCACAATGGAATTTTAAAACTCCATATAATATATTAGCACACCGCGATTGCATTACAATTTGAAGAAAATTTCATTTGTGCAGGTAATATATCAACTTAACTAGGCAGCTTTAAATGCGTTGATTTATTTCTCCAAAGTAGTTCAGAGTCTCCTTATAGGCATATTTCTACATGTTGATTGATTTTTGTCTTTGACAGATTTCCTAACAGAAAATAAGCATTGCAGTTGATTATATTTCTCATAATATACTAGAAGTAACTAATGACTGCTAAAAAATGGAATCTAGATCCTTTCTTTTTCTATCATGAAAGTAAAACAGAATGAAATGAAGCACGTGCTTTGCTGATCTAATGTTTCTACCAGCTTTGGATATACATAGTTTAACTTTTTAAAAAATATTTATTTATTTTTATTGGGAAGTCAGATATACAGAGAGGTGGAGAAGCAGAGAGGAAGATCTTCTGTCAGCTGATTCACACCACAAGTGGCCACAGTGTCCCAGGCTAAGCCAATGCAAAGCCAGGAGCTCAGAGCCTCTTTCAGGTCTCCCATGTGGGTGCAGGGTCCAAAAGTTTTGGATTGTCTTTGACTGCTTTCCCAGGCCACAAGCAGGGAGCTGGATGGGAAATGGAGCAGCTGGGATATGAACTGGTGCCCATATGGGATTCTAGCACGTGCAAGGCGAGGAATAAACCCTGTAGGCTACTGTGCCTGGCCCAATTGGTTTAGTTAAAAAAAAATAATATAACTCACAGCAATATTCCATATGTATATATACATATGCATATATGTATACATATACACAAATAAAATAGTATATATATAATTCACGACAATATTCAATATACAAAGTACATAAAATAATATAGATACATAATTTATAATATGTTTATACATTGAATATAATATATTGAATATTGTGACTTATAATATATGTGTGTATATAAATATATGTAACATTTTCATATAAAGATACAGAAGATATTATTGCTCTTTTGAATTGCTTTGGCTTTCACATATGCTATTACTTGAATTTTTATCAGTCATGTAAATTTTTGTCATTGAGAAAAAGAAAGTTGTATCCAGAATTACTGCTGATTTTATTACAACTTATTAATTGTCAAAAAATGGAATGATGAGCGTTCAGTTTAGCAGTTAGGATGGTAGTTAAGGTGCTTGTGTCCCACATTGGAGTTCTTGGGTTTGATATTTGATTCCAATTCTTGTTTCAATTCTTCTTATGACATCCCAGGAGACAGGTATGATGGCTGGACTAATGGGATTCTTGTCACACACTAGGGAGACTGAGCTGATAAGTAACTCTAGTACAGCTTAGATCTGAAATGCTGTGCATTTAGGGAGTGAGCTGCCCAATAAATGTTCTCTTTCTATACCTCTCTCTATCTCTGTCTCAGTGCCTCTCCAATAAATAAATAAATGGAAATGTTGAAGCCTTTTGATATGTGAATTCAATCTAGTTATAAAAGGACATGAAGCTGTTGGTATTTTATAGAAAACGTGTAATTTGATTTTGGTAGATAAAAAAGCAATGGTAGGGTAATATTATAACACCATTTGTTACTAACTATCACAATAAGAGGTGAACGATAATTGCGGAGAAATTAATTTAAAAGAGAACATAACGCCAAAAGAACTTTGAAGTTTGAGATATATCATCAGATCCTTGTGATGCAAATGAGAGAAATGAATGGGGGCTGACAGTGTTTCTTGGAAAGCTATCTTGTAACTGAGAAGACACAACGTTTCTGTTTCTCTTTAACCTTAAGTAATATTAATATGTGCTATCAGGTTAAAATCCATATCATTTTTATTTACGAATTTTATATGAAATTGTGGACCTTTTCTATTTCCTGTTGGATAAAGGAAAACAAAAATCTCAAAGCAACATTCCAAGGTGAAATATTACTTGAAAGCCACTGTGGCTAATTTCACACAATAAAACCAGGAGTTTGTACATAGTGCTTTTTATTTGTTTGTTTTTTGTCCTATAACTGAATTCAGGTATTCCCACATGGTTGGTAGAAACTCAAGCACATGTGGTTTATTAGGAAAAAAAAAAAAAGGACTTAGTTATTTCTTCGAAAGAGCTTGAAAGAGAGAAACTACCACCAGCTGTTTTACAATGGCCGGAGTTGAACTAGGCCAAGGCTGGGATCCAGACACTTTTTCCAGGCCTCCCATAAGAGTAGCAGTGACACAAACATTTGGGGCATCTTTTACTACTTTTTCAAAACTGTTATTTGGTAGCTAGATTAGAAGTTGAGTAATCAAGGTTCAAATCAGTATGCACATGGGATGTGGGCATCGTAGGTGATAGCTTCATCCGCTGTGCTGTGACAGTAGCCCCAGTACATATTCTAAAGTATGCATGAATGATGCAGAGCGGCATTCCAGGTGGAGAATATTGATGAGTCAGGCTTGGTAGTGGAAGGAGAGCTTGGTATGAAGAGGGTGAATTATTGAAGGTAAGTGTTTGGGAGCATGCAAAAGACAAGGTGAATGTAAAACATTTTTTAAGAAACAGTATCTGGATTTGGAACTTGTTGGATTCTAAGGCAAGAGGAAATAAAAGCAGATATGTTTGATTGATATTTGGTAACAGTGACACAATTACCAAAGATAAGGCTATAAACAGAGAGCATTTGAATGTATAGAAGATAACACGTTAAGGTAAGGTTCACTTGTTTTTAACTAAAGATATTTTGTTGGATTCCAAAGATTGGAAAAATAAAGAATGAAAAAAAAAAAATGAAAACTCATCAAAGGATTTTTTAAAAAGATTTATTTATTTTAATTGGAAAGTCAGATATACAGAGAAGAAGAGAGACAGAGAGGAAGATCTTCCATCCTCTGATTCACTCACCAAGTGCCTGCAATACCCAAGTTGAGCCAATCCGAAGCCAGGAATCAGGAACTTCTTCTGGGTCTCCCATTCAGGTGCAGATTCCCCAGGCTTCAAGCCATCATTGACTGCTTTCCCAGGCCACAAACAGGGAGCTGGATGGGAAGTGGAGCAGCTGAGATACAAACTGGTGCCCCTATATGATCCTGGCACATTCAAGGCAAGGCCTTTAGCTGCTATGCTACCATGCCAGACAGCACCAAAGGAATTTTTAAGACAAAAAAGAAAGAAACCAGAAACCAATCCCAATGATCAAATGGCTGATATTCTGCCTTCCATGCCTGGGAATCCCATATGGTGTATGGTTCATGTTGGCTGTTCCTCTCTCCATCCAGTGCCTTGCTTATGGTTTGGAAAAGCAGTGGAGGATGGCCCAAAGTCTTGGCACCCTGCAGCCACGTGGGATATCTTGAAGAAGCTGCTTGCTCCTGGCTTTGGATCACCTCAGCTCCTGCCATTAAGCCCATTTGGGATGTGAAACAGCTGATAGAAAATCTTTTACCCTGTCTCTCCTTCTCTCCATGAATCTTTCTTTTCCATAAAAATAATTAAATCTTAAAAAAGAAACCAGCCCTTCAATATAAAGAAGGGAAAAAGAGAATTTAATCTTTGCAGAACTGTAAAGAACATGTCTATTAAATATGTTCCATACCACTCCTCCCAATAGTGAAATAGACTGTGCGTAAAATAAACAGATTAACCTATACATAATGTGATTATCAAGTACTTTGCATTATATATTAAGTTTTGGCATGTAAATTGCTGGAAAGTACAGTTACACACTGTAAAGCATGTACTAAAGAGACAAATGTGTAAGTTTAATATTATGATTTTGAAATAAAAAATAAGTTTGCAGGTTCCTATTTACCTGAATTTTATATTTTCTTCTCTTTGCTTTCCTGGAATTTCTTGATTCTAATTAAAATAACATAATTACCTATTTCAGCACAATATAATAGTAATGAAATAGCAATATTAATTTGATCCTCACTAAAATTGGACAAACCAGTTTTGTGTAGCTCTGTCATTAGCAATTACCAAAAAATTGTATATAGTTAACACATACAGACATTTATTTTCTCTGGATTATAACACAAAGTTTATAAAAATGAAGGTCCTTTGTTTTTATTTGAATTTTTTATTTGATTGGAAGTATTTCTTGTTTTCTTAGTTTACCTGTATAAGGCAAATGATATTATGGAAACATTCATACATGCTTTCATAGACCAAATTAAAAACTAATGTTTTAAAAAATATAGCTTTTAAACATGTAGATATAATTCTGTGCTTCTGTTTATACTTCAATTTTTCCTTTGGAAGATTTAAATAAGTATATACTGAAAAATGTACACACATATTTGTGTACTCTTTAAAACAGCCTTAGAATATTATTCAAGTAATTTGCAGATTGTGTAGGGTTTTACCTAAGAGTGTATTTGTATAATACATGCATTATACATATTATTGGCATATTAGCAGTGACATACATAATATTAGATAATATGCATTACATATAAAATAAATAACATATATTAACACTATCTTCTTCCAACAATTTTTCACAAAGATCACATAAGTATGCCATATCTTATAAAATCAGTTTGAAAGCCTACCGAGTTATTTCCAATGTTGTGCCATGGAAGAGCCATTCCTAGAGACAGTAGAATTATTTAAACACTAACACATATGCTTAGAAAGGTTGATGCTTCTCATAGGCATATCAAATGAGTATATAAAAAAGTAATAGGATGGGCCCAGCACAACAGTATAGTGGTTAAAGTCCTCACCTTGCATGCATCGGAATCCCACATGGGCGCCGGTTCTGGTCCCGGCGGCCCTGCTTCCCATCCAGCTCCCTGCTTGTGGCCTAGGAAAGCAGTTGAGGACAGCCCTAAGCCTTGGAGCCCTACACCCGCATGGGAGACCTGGAAGAGGTTCCCAGCTTTGGACTGGCTCAGCTCCAGCTGTTGTGCTCTCTTGGGGAGTGAACCATCTGAAGGAGGATCTTTCTCTCTGTCTCTCCTCCTCTCTGTATACCCGCCTTTCCAATAAAAATAACTAAATCTTAAAAAAAAAAAAAGGAATAGGATGTCATTTTAAAATATCCTCGATAAAAACAGAGTATAGCAGTTACAAATTTTCTTGAACCAGGGACTTGTGTGAAATACGAGTGATCATTTAATTTAATTAAAAAAAAAACAGAGAGAAACCAAGCATTATTTACACATGATTTTTTTAAAAGATTTATTTATTTTTATTGCAAAGTCAGATATACAGAGAGGAGGAGAGACAGAGAGGAAAATCTTCTATTCATTGATTCACTCCCCAAGTGAACACAATGGCCGGAGGTGCGTCAGTCTTAAGCCAGGAGCCAGGAACTTCTTCCAGGTCTCCCACATGGGTGCAGGGTTCTAAGTCTTTGGGCTGTCCTTGACTGCTTTCCCAGGCCACAAGCAGGGAGCTGGATGGCAAGTGGATCAGAACCGGTGTCCATATGGGATCCTGGCGCGTGGAAGGTAAGGACATTAGCAGCAAAGCCACCACACCGGACCCAAATTTTCTACTTCAACTGCATAAATACTTCCTGATTTTATACTTCAATTTGACAATTCGTTATTTATTTAATTTTTACCTAAGAAAAAGTATATAAAACCCAAATATTTTAACCTGTGAATTGAAAGTTTATAGCATGTATAAGAGATTAAATCACTACTTCGAGGATTTTTAGATTTGAGTAACTTATAATAAATTTCTTCACTGTTTCAATTATTTAGGATTTTCACATAAATTAATAAAGAAATACATAGTAAACATGATTGAACAGAGTGATAAAATGTGAGAAAATAAAAAGAAAATCTCATAAAAAGCTTTTTAATAATACAGTGTAATCCTCATATCAGTATGATATTTATAGTTTTAAAAATCAGAACAGTAATTAAATACATTTAGTTATGTGGTAAAAGAAGTATCATGATCTTTTCATTATAGTTTAGTAGAACATTGCTGTCAGGTAAAATTTCAGGCTCTGTGAGGAACAATAAAGGATCAGTTTATAGGCTTTTTTCAAACTATGTTTTCTTTTTGTTTAAACAATTTTGATTTATCTTTAAGAGAAATAAATTCACAGCTACATGTACAGAATTTGTACTTAAAATAACAGATTATAAATACACGGATAATAATATGTGCTTGGAGTAAGCGCTATTCATATATAATGATGAGTTGCTAAAAATAGTGATACCAACTGTACTCCACATGAATCACAAGTTACTCAAATGATAATACATTAGAAATGCAAAGGCATTTTGAAAAAAAAAAGATTTAAAGACTCATTTTTATTGGAAAGGGCGATCTACAGTGAGAGAAGGAGAAACAGAGATCTTGCATTCATTGATTTACTCCCTGAACAGTCACTAAGTTGAGATTTGGGCTTTTCAAAAGTCATGTGTGAGCCTGGAGCTTCTTCTTGGTTTTCCAAGTTAGGGCAGAGCCCACGGATTTTTCCATCCTCCACTGCTTTCCAAGCCATTAGCAAAGAACTGAGTCAGTAAGAAAAGCAGATGGGACTTAAACTCATGCCTATTTGGCATTTTGGCTCCTCGACTTGAGGAATATTCTGTTTTGCCAAGACACTGAAACCAAATTATTTGTTTGTGTGTGGAAGAGAGTGAAAGAGTACTCTCTAAGTACTGCTTGAATCTCTAAATCCCTGCAATAGCCAGGATTGGGAAGGGCTGAAGCCAAGAACCTGGCGTTCAATCCAAGTCTCGACATATGGAGTACAGGAATGCAATTCTTTGCCTGACAATACCTTCCCCCCCAGCTTGTGCTTCAACAGAGCATGAACAGGGAGATAGAATCCGAGTTTGAACATAGGTACTTAAACCTGGGTCACAACATTTTAACTAGTGTGTTATCTGTTAAATAATAGCCCACAGAAAAGGCTTTGTTGTTGTTGCTGTTATTGTTTGTTCAGTCTTTTTAAAGACATTATTGGTTCAAAGATGGTACAACACTGCATGTTTTGATTGTTTCACAAGGTTGTTTTAAAACACATACAATCTTATATATTTACTTACTAATATATATTTATTTATGCCAAAATTCAGAGTTGGCAAAAGAGAGAAAGAGAGAGGGAGAGTTAGAGAGATTCCATCTGCTAGTTCACCCCCTAGAAGGAAGCAGATTGGAGCGAAAGGAGATTCTCATTGTAGTCTCCCAAGTGGGTAGCAGAAGCCCAATCTACTTCTTCTGCTTTTCCCAGGCCACCAACAGAGCTGAGTCAGAAGTCAAGCAGTAAGGACAGTAACCAGTGACAATTAGGGTTACCAGTATTGCCAATAATTGTCCCAACCTGCAGGACACGACACACAAACCCTGAAGGTGGACTGGGAATGCCAGGCTGCTAGCCCCCGGGCTGCTGGCCCAAGAAACACATGGACACACGTACTTGGTGAAAGAGAGTGCCAATGCCCTTTATTTTACTCTTCATATGTGTGTGTGTATATATATATATATATATCTAGCCCATATGGACACTGGCTCTAATCCAGGTGACCCCACTTCCCATCCAGCTTCCTGCTTGTGGCCTGGGAAAGCAGATAAGGATGGCCCACGACCTTGTGACCCTGCGCTCATGTAGGAGACCTGGAAGAGGCTCTGGGCTCCTGGCTTTGGATTGGCTCAGCTCCGGCCGTTGAGGTCACTGGGGCAGTGAATCAATAGACGCATGATCTTCCCCTCTATCTTTTCTCCTCTATGTATATCTGACTTTCTAATAATAAGAATTAAATACATCTTTAAAAAATGATTAACAAGAAAAATTTAATATATGTGTTCATTTTTATGTACAAATCTTGTTCACCTTCTTGAGAGAAGAACTTTGTATTTTTGCAGCTAGAGACTCCAGGAAATCTATATGTATTCAACATGTTAACCCAAGTAGCCACATGTAAAATGAGGACTATGACATATGCAATACCAGAATGGTATGATGGAAGACCCCTATGAGGATCAGAATTAGAGCATTGCAAATAGGTTATGCTTTTGTCTCTGTTTGTTACAATGAGTCCTGCTTTTGGTCTCATATTCTCCCTCCCAATGCATTTTACTTATTGGCTTGGAGAGCAGAGGCTTTCTTGTATTGCCTTTGACAAATTAACTCCCAGTATTTATTTATAAGGATTTATTTATTTGTATGGGAAAAGCACATCAGATTTACTGGGAGAAGGAGAACAATAGAGAAAGATGCTCCACCCACTGGTTCATTCCTCAAATGGCTGGAGCTGAGCCAATCTGAAGCAGAAGCTAGGAACTTATATGTGGTCTCTCAAGTGGGTGTTGTGTCCCAAGACTTGGGGCCTTTCTCAACTGCTTTCTTAGACCATGAGCATGGAGCTGAATGGGAAATGGAGCAGCTGTGACACAAACCATTGCCCATATGAGATCTTATACTTGCAAGGTGAGGATTTAGCTACCGAGCCATCATGCCAGGCCCACCTCTCAATACGTTTATAGCATTTTGTCCATCCTTTTACTGTGTATCGCTTAGAGTAAAAGCATGTGTAAGGAAAAAGAAGCTTAATACTACTGGTGTAAATCATTTGAGATCACACATACTCAGAGGCCGTGACTGCTCTAGAGTAATCTGGATAATGAAAACATATATCACACAAAGCATATCACATGTTAGATAAGAAATGTCAATAGAAAAAAATATGTGGTGCAGAGCTAGCATTCTGGCATGGTGGGTATAGACAAAGCCTGCAGCATAGGCATCCAATATGAGCACAGGTGTAATTCCTGCTGGCTGCTCTATTTCTGATCTAGCCCACTGATAATGGACTGGGAATGGTAGAGGGAGATGGCCAAAGTGCTTTGATTACTGCGTCCATACAGGGAAACTCATGTTTCCCAGCTTTGGCCTGACCCAGCCCTAGCCATGGTATCCATTTGGAGTGCAAACCAGCAGATGGAAAATCCTTTTGTCTCTCCCTGTTTATAACTCTAAATTTCATATAAATAAAATGAAATACGACCATATATATGTATCCATATATCAATATATACATACAAGTATATATGGATACATATATATGAATGTGACCTAAAAGAATCATTAATTGGTTAGTAAAATGTGCGTTAGCTGTAGAGAGTAACAACAACAACAACAGAAAGAGTGTAATAAACTAAATAAATTATGATAATGAGAGTATTTTTTTGCCTTGACATTTTGAATTCATTTTATAGCAGCATGAACATAATACTTAACTAGAATTCCTAAAGTTGCTTTTAGGATGATAATTCAGTGAAACTATAGCAAATGAAACCTCTTTAAGATCAAAAATTGACGCAACTGAGCTATGTTCAGAAATGGTCTTTTTTCACATTTATTTCATGTTAAAGATTAATGTTTGAAACAACAAGGAATGTGCAAACTAAATTCTTTCTCCATTTGTGAAGTTTTGCACCTAAACTTGAGTTGTCATAAATGTGACAGACAGAAAACCATGCCAGCTTCTTACACGTATCTTCCATGCTTTAGGAATTTTAAAATTGCCTGAACTGAATAAAAAGGAAGTTTGGGGTAACCAGCTCAGTGGTACAATAAGCTAATCCTCTTGCTGCTGTACAGGCATCCCAAATGGGCACTAGTTCTAGTCTTGGCTGCTGCGCTAGGATCTTGCTGCCTTATTGTGGCCTGGGAAACCAGTGGAGCATGGTTGAAGAGTTTGGGTCCTTGCACCCATGTAAGCGATTTTGAAGAAGTTCCTGGTTTCCAATTGGCACAGCTCCAGCCATTAGTCATTTTGGGAGTGAACCAGAGAATGGAGGATCTCTTTTTGTCTCTCCTTTCTGTTAATCTGCCTTTGCAATAAAAATAAATATTTTTATTAAAAAATCTCTTCCAGTGGAAAGTACCTTCAATCATTAAAAATATTAATACATTGGCAGATTTCCAGGGACTATTTCTCCATTAGGTGCAAACACTTCTCACGTACGACTAGCTGTACTTGTATTCCAGACCTGCCTGTACTGAGTAATTCCACAGCTCCTTAAACAAACCTCATATACTTTTGGAGGCTCATTCAGTTACTTTTTTTCTTAGTTACATAATCCAAAGCCTATAAATTACAGTGTGTAGGTGTGAATATTTTAAACATTTAAATTTTATACTGAACTAGATAATTCTTCAGTTTTTTTCAAGTTCTCTGAAATAAGATTGTCCAAAAGATGGTACCATAACTTCTGAGTTGTTAACAATTTCCAGAAAGAACGAAAATATTGTAGAATTCATTATGAGAAATTTCCAGTTTCAAAAGGTTTAGAAAGCATCAAGTCATCAAATCCTATTAAAATATCCTTCAACATGTAATCTTACCTGGCAAATTATTATGTGTGATATTGTTTAATGACCAGGGTGCTTCTACTTCGTTTTGATGGTAAAAAGTAATGGTCTTCCTTTTTAATGAAATGCTTTACTATTGCATAATCTATGCTTTATTAATTACTCTGGCTATAATCTATGCCAATGATAAGCCATAGAATGAAAGGTCACATTTCAGCTGAATCATTTTCTTGATGTGGTTTTAGTTCAATTTGGCAATTTGAAGTTTCTCCCCTCCCACTGTTTGTGAAGTCAATGATGCACACATTCTTCTTCATTGATGGTGGCTGGGGAATGCATTAGTAAAAAAATACTTTGCAGGAGGAAAATATATAAAACCTTGAGGTCACTATATCTTTTCCCTTCAACAAAAAGAAATGTGGGGGAGTGAAACATCAGATGGAAGATCTTCCTCTCTGTCTCTCCTCCTCTCTGTATATCTGGCTTTCCAATAATAATAAAATCTTTTAAAAAAAGAAATGTGTGTAATGACATTATTAGCATTTTGTGTATTTGAAATGCACCTTCAATCACTTTGGGAATGTTCACTATGATCTGCTAGTGCAAGATTCACATCACTTATTACTGAAAGTAAATCCTATTTAACTATACCTAGGAATGGAGGATCTCAAAAATTTATGACTGTATCAGAAAGGCTTAGTATGTTTGTTTCAAACTGTTCTTCTTGGAATATACATCCACCAAAGAATTTACAGTTTGAGCTTTCTTCCTGCACAAGTACGATGTTGAAGACAGCAAAATATCCCCCTGTTCTCACAAAAATTTATTGACTAACTGTTAGTATGCCTGGGTGGACAGCAGAGGAAAGCACAATATCCTGTGTCTCTGCCACCCACAGGGAAGACCCTAATGGTGTGCATGGCTATTGTCTGCTTGGTCCCGGCCTGACTGTTGTGATTACTTAGGGAGTGAATGGTAAATTTATTTTGGCACAAAATGCATGCATTAAAGACACTCTTTCTTTACGTGTTCTTCATCTCACAGTCATCTTGATTTAATAAGGGAAAGAAAATATTATATGAAAACATATCTCAGGTACTTTTTCATTCTTTCATTATCTGAGCATTTGGACTCAATTTTATTCATCTATGTCTTCATTCATCTGGTAACTACCCAGTAATTTCTGGAATTTGTTGTAGGTATTAGCCATTTAAATACAAATACGATGCCTTCTTTATGCCTTATTTAATGTAAATGAAATCATACTTTTGGGAAAATTAACATAAAATGATAGAGATTAAATTAATTATATAAGTTTGTTTTGCTAGATGTTTAGCTCAATTCCAGAATGAGCTACAGACCAACACAGAAAGTGAGAGGGGGAGAAAGGAGGGAGACAGAGAGAGGGAGAAAAATCCTTCAATTATTAGTTCATTCCCCACAAAATACCCGCCTAAAATAGCAAAGGCTAAGTGAGGTCAAAGCCAAAAGACAGAAACTTCATCCAGGCTGCCATTATGGATGCCAGAACCTCAGACTTGGCCCACATGCATTGAAAGTTTGGCAGCAGATTAGCCAGGACTCAGAGGAGCACTCTGACATGAGATGCAAGCATCCTATATGGTGGCATCACCAGCTATTGCTACAATACTTACTCCAAATCCTTTGGAGATCAAGTAGAAGCTGCCAGCCAAAGCAAATATAATGTTCAGGGTTCTATTGGTTAAGCTAAATATGTTGCCAGCGCTGACTGACACCAAAATATATCTATAGGACTATCAAGTGAAGTGAATGAAATTCTGTGTGAGTTCCTATATAGTTCAGCAAAGTAGCCGATTGATATGCCCTGCTGCCATTTGTGACACTAAAACCCAGGAGGATATCTTTGCTATCTTCTTTTCTCTGTGTGTCAGGATGCAGCTTGGATTCCTATGTACTAAGAATGAGTTCAGTTACTCAACCCCAGAATTCTCTCTGTAAAACTAGCACCTCCATATTCCCCTAAGAAAACTCTTTTGTACTGTTGTTGACACACAGAATCCTCTTGGTTCTAAAGCTATTTGGTAACTTGCTAGCAGGTCAGAAATAATGATTAAGGTCATTATGACAATTTATTTTCCTATATGTTAAGCTCATTTCCAGGAAGTTTCTTCATCCCTCATGTCAATAGATGATTACAAGGCGACAAAGTGACCAAACATTACCAGGTGGGACTAGAGTCTCAGAAGCAAAACAGAAGCCAAATATAGGTAGACATCATGGTTTGAATTTGATTCCATCAAAATAATGTGCTAGAACATTAATTTTTTAAATGTGACCTTTAAAACAAAACAAAAAAGATCATTCACAGAAATAATAATGTGGATTTAAAATGGCAGGTGGCTGCTGTCTTCCTGAAATGGAAAAACTTGGTCACAGAGACAGAGGACAGAGCAAATGCTATGTGATGGTGATAACAGGGATTGAAATGGTTCAAGCACATGTTTAAGATTTCCTGCAAACCAGCTAAAGATAATAAGGGGACAAATTTTTCCTGCAGAGTTCAGAAAGAAATTATCCTTGACAGTGGATTTCAAGCCCTCACACCTGTGAGACAATCCATTTATTATTATTATTATTATTATTATTATTATTATTATTCAAGCTTCACTTTGTTTGTGGAACTTTGTTACAGCAGCCCAAGGCTATCCACACAGGAGACTATTCCAGTTCACATTATCTTCAAATGACTCATTATGTCTTAGTATTCCTCCTTACTAAATGTTAAGATTTAGAGAGAGTAGGTACTGTGTCATTCTGTGTTTTATAATCATGACGGACTGCATGTCAGGTCTGACTTCTCAACTTTACAGTACTGTCCACACACTCACATACAGCCCTTCTGATGGTCAACCTTAATACAATATTCAATGAATTGAAGTAAGATGTGTTTCACTTTGCTAAAATAAGCTTTGTGTTAAACTATTTGGTATAACTCTATGCTATGCAAGTAGTCTGAACATATTTAACATATACCGGATGAAATCTACGGCATTTGGTATTTGGTGTTTTTAATACATTTTCAAGTTAGAATATTCTCAATTGGCAATCGGGTTATCAGAATATAGCACAGTAAGTTGTAGAGCATCTGTGTATTTGCACTCCCTTGTACCCATTGATTTGTATGCAGAAGGAATGAAAATGCTTTTTGCTAAATACATTTTAAAATGAAAATATGCATTGAGGGTAATGAGTAAAATAATTCCTTGTTTCATAAGGAAGGAAAACAGGAGTAAACTGATATACACGTCCAAGGAAAAGCAAAATTATCTGTGTAATTTTAATATATGTCTGCTATATATACATATTTTAACAAAATCATTATTTTTTATTACTATAAACTTTCACTGAAAGCAGATATATTTTACAGAAATTCACTAGTGGCTATGTATTTATAACTCTATGAGGGCTGTGTATTTCATGAATATTAATTATGGCTTTTTAACCTCACCTCCTATGAACACAACTGAAAACACAATGATTATTATTTCATTATTTTTCTATTACTACAGTTATATTTTAAGCAGTAATGAATTTAGCTTGCCTTAGAAAACATTAATACAAGTGGAACAAAAAAGCAATTTGAAGTGTAATGTTTGAATAAATCAAAATCATGTTAAAGGGCAATAGGGCCTTCCATAAAATGCATTTCCTGATTTTTATTTCTCATTTTTCTACCAGTTCTCTTTTAAACATACTCATTTGACTAGTAAGTTGTTTCAATGCTAATACATCAACTATTATGTTGTACTTTTTCAAAAATAATATTGTACTGGTACTGGGTCACTATAAATAATACATATGATTAAATATGATTTCCTATAGGAAGTGTGAGAAAAATTAGGAAAACCTATTCTCTACTACCATAAGCAGATATATTACTAGTATTGCCTATGTGAACAACTGCATTAACTAAGTTCAGTTTAAAAAATAAATACATGGGGCTGGTGCCATAGTGTGTTAGACTAAGTCTCTGCTCTCAGGACTAGCATTCCATTTAGACACCAGTTCCAGTTCTCGGCACACCACTTCTGATACAGCCACCTGCTCATGACCTGGGAAAGCAGCTGAGGCTGGTTGAATTCCTTGGGCCTCTGGACCCACATGGGAGATTGGAAAAGGCTCTAGATTCTGGGCTCAGGTCCAGCCGTTGTGGCTATTTAAGGTGTGAACTAACAGATGAAATATCTTTTTTTCTATGTGTTTTTTCTTATCTCTGCAACTATCTTCCAATTTAAGAAAAACTTTAAAAAATAAAAAAACTAAATACAATGTAAAATCTATTGGTACACATCTACAAGACATATCAAAGCAGTTAAATTTAAAATAGTTCTAAATTATTTGTTTAGTCTGTCTTTTTTATTTGGCTGAGATTTAATTTTCAGATATGTTTTATGTTTTGTGGAAATGGAGGTGTGATCATTATCATATTTGGTTAACGAGAGTAGTGGGGAGCTAAATTTTGTTCTTATTTTTTAAATTTTGATTTCTTTTCTCATTAGTACAATGTGAAATAAAGAATTACTTTCTTGCTTCTTTAAGTTCCAAGTGAATATTTGCAGAAACAGTGCTGGAAATCATGAAGAATCTTCAGACCACAAGTCATGTCACTTTTCTTGATCATATTAATATTTATTAAACCTAGTCATAAAATTATAACAAAATTAAAGGTATTGGATCTTTACAGTTATGCAAGTTTCTGGATAAAACAACCTGACTTTTGAATGGAAATGAAGAAAAAATTAGGAAATTTTTTTTTCTAAAGATTTATCCATTTTATTACAGCCAGATATACACAGAGGAGGAGAGACAGAAAGGAAGATCTTCCATCTGATGATTCACTCCCCAAGTGAG
Source organism: Ochotona princeps (assembly GCF_030435755.1). NCBI lineage: Eukaryota > Metazoa > Chordata > Mammalia > Lagomorpha > Ochotonidae > Ochotona > Ochotona princeps. The sequence continues at coordinate 70,098,723 of NC_080834.1, forward strand.
CCGCAACGGGCCGGTGCGCGCCAATCCGAAGCCGGGAACCTGGAACCTCTTCCGGGTCTCCCACGCGGGTGCAGTGTCCCAATGCATTGGGCCGTCATGGACTGCTTTCCCAGGCCACAAGCAGGGAGCTGGATGGGAAGTGGAGCTGCCGGGATTAGAACCGGCGGCCCATATGGGATCCCGGGGCGTTCAAGGCGAGGACTTTAGCCATTAGGCCACGCCGCCGGACCCAGGAAATTTTTGTATGGTACTTCTTTCTTCTGAGCTTCTTTTATGGGTAATTGAAACTAAATATGCAGATGACATAAGTTCTATTCAGCAATGTTGAACAATATTTACTTGTTGTGAGACCTGTCAAATATATATATTTGCTTAGTTTGCGGTTATATATGCTTCAGCCAAAGTCTCACAGGACATTCAGTCATGTGGATGAGTTAATTTGGAGATATTATATGTATGCTTGTGTGTGTGTGTGTGTGTGTGTGTGTGTGCTGTTCATATAGTTGTATCATGAAGTACATATTTACACAAAAAATATATTTCATTCCTGGAGTAATGTTTTATGCATATAGTATATGATGATTATAGAAGGACTAATGAGGAAAAACTTGGAACTCTGCACCCACATGGGAGTCCTGGAAGTAGCTCCTGGCTCCTGGCTTTGGATTGGTTCAGCTTTAGTTGTTGTGGCCACTTGTGGAGTGAATCAGTGAATGGAAGATCTTTGTGTCTCCTTCTCTCTGTAAATTTGCTTTTCTAATATAAATAAATACATCTTTAAAAAAAGAAAATATTTTAGAAAAAAAATCAACCTCATTGAGCCTTATGGGGCTCTGAGTTGACTATCAAGTGGTGGTTCCTGATCCCTGGTTATTGGAATGTTTGGAAAGTTAGGTGTGGCTTCCCCATTTATCTCTCCCCTTCTGCCAGAAACAAGAAGAAATAGCAAATTTGAAAATAATGGTTTTGTTTCACCCTCTCTCCCTCACCCTCAATCCTTCCCACTCTGACCAACCATGTAATCATTATGAAAAGTAAAACAATTATTATTAGAAAAAGAAGATCTGGTGAAACAGTAGTTATAAGCCATAGATATCTCAGTTGACTTAGTAAAAGGAATCCTGGCTTAAGAATTGGAGTATGTATGTGAAAACTCTTGTGTCTAGATCAGCTAGAAATGAGCAAATCTTTAAATGTAAATTCCTTGAAGAACTAAGCAGTAGAATAGTGATCCTGACACTATGATTCTGTAAACAAATCACAATAAAAGGCATGATGTTACAGAGATGCAATGATCCAGTCAAAACAAATACGGCCCAGTCAAGATGACAGGTAGCACACATTTAGGAATGCTACAGTCACTTGGCTTTTTGACTTTGTAATCAAACAGAATGATATGTACTAACTAGCAGAATATATTTTAGAAAGTTTGCCAAAGATTCAGCAGGGAAACATCCGGAAATCATGACACCAGTCTTTCCAACACAACAGTGTTCTTTCATATAAACAAGGACAATGTTATGATAATTCTAATGTAAAATCATCCAGTTTCCACTTTAAAACTCCTATTTTGGACCCTTCTTCTTTTTTTTTCCTAAGCTCAAAATCTTGAAAAAGTGGCAATTTTCCTTTAAGGAATAATGTAAACAGAACTGTATCAACAATGGTAAAAATTTAGAATTGAAGTTGAATTTGAATTATATAATACCAAATTACTTTGTGACTTAAGAAAACTGAAAAGTTTGAATAAATATTAAGCAAATCATTTTTACTTTTAAAACTCAATTTTTTGCAAACCATTTATCTGTATTCTTAGAACAAGCTACTACCTTCCAAAATAATTTGACATATTCTAGTACAATAGAAACTTTATCTGACATTATTTTCTTGCTGCACAAGCAAAAGTGAAATCAGTGTGTTCCAGACTTTCCACAGTAAATTTTACTATTGGAACTTCAAATAAATAAAATTTTAAAAATTGGATTTTAAAGAGTAGCTGCTCTTTGTGAATCAACTTTCCTTAAATCTTTTTTTCTTTATTTAGAAATCACACACAGAAGAGCACCTAAAAGCTATTTTTCTCATATTGGCATAAAAGGAATAAGAAATATTGTGTGGTAATAAACATTTTGTCTGTCTCACGATGCAAATTTCATCATGCCTTATTTACTGTAGACAAATCCTCAGCTATTTTACTCTGTGTAGAAAACCTTTACCTCATACCTACCTAAAATTATGTTATCAGCCAAACATATAGCTTTTTCCACTACTAATATTGATATGCATAATACTGTCTGTGATGACTTAACTTGCATTAAATTTAGATATTAAGAAGTGTCCTTTATTTAATCCTCTTTTTGGCATAATATCCATAATATTCTTCTTTAGTGAATTTCTCATCAAACTAGTGAATAGCTTAAATGTATGAATTCTTCTAAAAAGTCATGAAATTAAAACATTGAGCTCCAAGTAAGTTAATTGTAATTTCTGGATTGAGAGAAAATTATATTTCATAACAACCTATAAAACTTCTGCTGATAAGAGAGTAGACATATTTGTTTCAAAGGTTATAGGAATATGCATTTAACCAAATAGTTAAGACATCATCCCATGCTGAAGTGCTGAGATTTGGTTCCTGGCTTCAATTGTTCACTCTTGTTACTTGACAATATGTACCCAGAGAAGTAGCAATTGTGGTTATAGTAAGTGGGTACCTGCTATGTGGTTGAAAGCAATTGCATTTCCAACTGTGTTCTTATTGCCCTATTGCCCTTTTACTAATAATTTTTGAAAAGCAGAGGCAGATTCTGATGCCACACTTACTAATAGGCCTAATTCATCCTGTAATTTTTCTCAACACTGTTACATGATGTCCTCCATTACTGTTTCTTCAAAGATGTCTCATAATTCGATGTTTGGATCCTCAAAATGCAGACACAAAGGCAACTTCCTTTTTAACTGGACTTCTAAAAATCCAAAAACAAAGCAGATAAAATCCGATTTTTATCTTCCAAATAACAATTTTATGCTATAAATATATTTTGATGTAAAATAATTATGTCTATTTTTCTTACTCCAGCACCACATTGTTATAATTACTGGGAAGAAAAATGCTATCCTCCAAATCTTTGTTTTTGGTATTGTCTTATGGTTATTTTTACACATATACCTCTAACTTAATTTTATAGTTTTTGCTATATTGGAAAATAGCTATTTATTAATTGATATTCTTTTCTTTTTTAAAATTAAATAATACAAAGATAACAGATTTCATACATTTCAGAAATAAAATCTAAGATATCTACACTTGCATGTCTTTTTCCATCTTTTAAACCATTAGCCTTTAATTTTTTTTAAACATTTTACTATTTTTTAGTTGACATTCTTTGGTAGTATTTAAACTTGAAATTTCTCTAAGTATCCAATAGTTAACTTGCATATACATTTCAAAATTTTTTGTAACTTCTATACTTTTCATTAAAATTTAGTATATCAATTTTTATTATTGATATTAGTATCTGTTATCTCTATTACATTCTCAAAGAAATATGTTTTAATGTGTAGGGTAGAGAATATTTTTGAGTACTTACATTTAACAGTTTTACTATTTGTCTATAATACTTAGCAATAATTCTGTAGCCTGGAACAAATGCATTTTTTTATAATATTTGTCTTTTCATATAATCTCATACTGTCCAGAGGTGTTAAAGTAAAAAGAATTTCTCTGTGGTTAAAACATTTCTGCACATTTAATTTTAAGAATTACATTGACTGATTTTGAGGTAAATTGGCTTACTTCAATTGTTATAATTAATGATTATTTTGTTATATTTTTGTCATTTTCAAGACGAATGCATTATAAATTTTAAGCAATATGTTTTAAAATATATTTATTATTTTTTTAGAAGAGTTATACAGAGAGAAAGGGAGACAGAAAGACCTTTCATCAACTGGTTTACCTCCAAAATAACCGCATTCATGGGCTAAACAGGGTAAAGCCAGCATTAAGGGTTTCATCTTGGATTCTTACATGGATGGCAGGGAACCATGCCTTTTTCATTGCTTTCCCAAGCACCTTTGGATCACAGAGCAGCACCAGGGACAAAAACTTACAGCCACCTGGGAGGGTGCCAGGGTAGCTTTCACCACAATGCAATATTGTTGTCCCTAAATAAATAGTTTTATCAAGAACTGCTAAGATATTTCATTTACCTACTGCTCCCTATTGGATATAGTCCCTAATACTAAGTAATTATTGAATCTCAAAGATACTTTATCAATCTTTTCATTAGTTTCTATTTATTAACATGATATATTTGCATCAATATCAATACATTATATTTTAGTAGTATGTTATTGATGTAAATTTTGGGTTTTAGTATCTTGTTATAGTATGGAAATACTTGAATAAGTTCAATATGTAGTTATTTTTTAAAAAAATTATAATTTCATAGCTTGTGGATGTTTAGAGATGTGTAAACTAATTTTATAATTGTATCATTTTATACTTCAAGACTAGTCTGATATTTCTTACTCTATTCACTTTTCAAGAGATACTGACTTCTTTATTCCTTTATACCTAAAACACAGTATTCCTCATTATGTTCTCTGTAATTGACACTGTTCCTGCTACTTGTATCTGAGTAACTTTATGCCTCCATTGAGATGTGTGATTTAATATCGCCAATACAGACAGGTTTTACCTTTATTTTTTTGGTTCATCTAAGAAACACACTTATCTATTTTTCTTCAAATCTTCTACTTTACTTCCTCTAAAAAATGGATATGTTCAAATTTTCATTTGTTTTGGAGTTTTTAGTTCTTTCGTAGTAATTTATCCTGTTATTAAATTTTGTCAATATTGTGCTTCATTGAATGTCATTAAATATTTATTGTCTTTCTCAAAAATGATTATCTGTTCTTATATCATTTGCTTTGCTAGTATTATATTTCTCTTTTCTCATGTAATATTTAAGTATTTATTATTGTTTTACGGAGAAGAGACATTGTGTGTTCCATGCCTGTCTCAGCTGGGCATCCTGTGACTGTCCCCCATGTGGTACAGAAGTCCAGATAACCAGGCTCAGGCCTTGACAGCATCCATGAGAAAACTGGACTTGGACATGTGTAGAAGGTCATGTGGGAGGCTTAGTTTGTAAGCCAGCCCAGTCTTATACAGTTCATGTCCAAACAAGCAAAGCAAGAGTCACAAAAGCGAGGATTTCAGTTAACAATGAATCATGTTTGCTCCATTTTGATTTCAGTTCTACAATAGAAGAAAAGTTGTTGCTTCCAGTATCTGACTCCCCAAATTTGCCCATGACAGAGGTTGGATGTGGCTGAAGTTAGAAGCCTTGAACTCTATATCAATCTTCCATGTGAGTGTCTGGGAATCAAACTGATATCTCAATCCAAAGCTTAACTCTTGCATCACAATGCTGATCCCTGCTTTTAAAATTCTAAAACTGAATTTCTACTTCTTTTAATTTTTTTGTATAATTATTCAGTCTTTGAAATCTCTTGTGAGACTTGTTTGAATCACATCTTTAATGAATATGTTGTAATTCAATTTTCAGAAAAATCTGTAAAATGCCATTTTATCTTATTACAGGAAGAATGCATTAATTTATCTTCTCCACATTTTTTTATGCTGCTTGTTCATTCTTATTCTTTCTATACTTGAAATTTCAGCGTTTCAGTCTTGACATTGTAATTTTTCAAAAAAGAATAATTCATAGTTTAATTAAGAATAAAACCGAGGATATATCAAGCTGTTGCAAACAACATTACATAATACTATATATGTATGTAGATCAGATTGTATATATATACAAATATACATGCAATTTAATAAAGTGATATTAGGTAAAGTTTTGTGATTTAGATACAAAACTACTGTAAAATCAAACACAATCATCGCTGTGGTTGTCTATCAGACAAATGTACAATTAAACTCTTCCTCTGTAGAAAGGAAATTTAAGGTAATAAATTTTCTATAAGAATCAGTAATTTCTTGATTTTGCATAATTAGATCTTCTGTAAGGAAAAGCACAAAATATTTAGCTGCAACCTAAGGAGAGGAGAATGCTGAGCAGGGAAACAGTTCATGTCCCACCTGTTCTACCTCCCATCCAGCTTCCTGCTTGTGGCCTGGGAAAGCGGTAGAGAGGCTGGCTCAAAGTCATTGGACCCTGCACCCACATGTGAGACCCAGAAGAACTCCTGGCTGCTGGCTTTGGATGGGCCCAGTTATGGTTGTTGTGGCCACTTGAGCAGTGAACCAGCAGAAGAAAGACTTTTTTTTTTTGTCTTTTCTTTGGAAATCTGTTGTTCCAATAAAAATAAAAAGAAATGTTAAAAAAAAAACATAAAAACAATAAAAAAATGTTAAAGATGTAAAATGCAAACTCAAGTCTAAAGACACATATTTGAGTAGGTAGAGGAAAAAAAAATCAATGAATTTGAAGACAGAATAAAACAATATTAAACCGAAGGCACAGATTTAGAAAATGAATAAGATGGTGAACAGAATAAAAAGAATTTTGAAAAAAAATATTGAATAGCTCGTTGACAAATATATTGTTTGTAGAAGTATTGTGAAAAGAAAGGAGAGAAAAGAGGAGTAGAGATTACTGATGAAATAAAGGTTGAACCATTCCTCTGACTGTTGAAAGGCATAAATAGAAACATGTATAGACTTGATTAACTTCAAGTTGAACTCAATGAACTTTATCTGCGATATACTATAACAAGCTCCAAAAGTCAAAGAGAGAGAGAGAACTGTAAAAAAGACATGAATGAAACATTTTACCACGCACAAAGATCCTCAATAATATCTTCACTAAATTTAATGAGCAAAACATTTTAGAAGCTAGCATTGTAGTACCGTGGGTTAGGGTCCTTCGTGCTATGCCTCTCATTTATCCTCCCTGATTTCTTTGTATTAATTTTTATTGGATAGTCAGATTTACAGAGAGAAGAGACAGAGTACAGATGCAGTATCTCAAGATTGTAGGCCATACATCTTCTATTGCTTTCCTGGGCCACAAGCAGGGAGCTAATGGGAAATGGAATAGTCCAGACACTAAACAGTGCCCGCTTGGAATCTTGACTCATGTGAGGCCTGGACATTGCACTGAGCCAATCCATCTGTCTGTTAATGCACCTGGACAGCAGCAGGAGACTGACCATGCAATTTGACCCTTGCCACCCATAAAGGAAACAGGATGAAACTCCTGGCTCCTAACATTGGCCTGCCTGAGCTCCTCCTGTGTTGGCAATATGGAGAGTAAACAAGTAGGTGGCAGCTCTCTTTTCTCTCTCTCTTTATTCCCTCTCCCCCACCCTTTCTCTCTCTCGCTGTGATTTCAGCCTGTAAAAAATATACTTTTACAAAATTAGTCACCTTATTCCATTAGCAGGGAACAGAATTTGAAAAGGAACAGTCAGGGCTTGAACTGCTGGGACGCTGACATTCCACCACACTGCTGCTAATTTTGGCTTTTCACATGTGGACATTTAGCTTTCCAAACACTATTTATGGGTGGAACTAAAATTTTTTCAAGACGTACTCTAGGCAGACTTATGGTCACAATTGTGTGGATTATTAGAGTTGTCTGATTGATTTGTTTTGATTCGATTCAATTCCAGTGGTAAGTATTTTGACTTTGATACCTTTGTGATATTATTTGAAATAAAAAAGCTTAATGCCTTTAACTGTTCTTCATGATCAAGACAGCTTTAGATAATGGAGGCCTTTGTGTGTGTGTGTTTTTAATAGATTTAACGCTTTTCTTTTATTTGGTGGAAAATGTTAGTGAAATTTTTAATGGAATTACATTCAATCTATTAATAATTAGGGCTTGCATAGATATTACATTAGTATTGCTTTTTCAATCTATGAATATGAAATATTCTGCACATATTTATGTCTTCTTCAACATGTTTTATGAGAATAACATTTTTTTCAGTGGATGGTTCTTTCATTTCCTTGGTGAAAGTTATTCCAAATTTTAAATTACTTTAATAGAATATTCCTTAATTTTTTGAAGTGGTTTGATATAAATAGGTAGAAATGCCACTGAGTGTTGCTTGGTTTTGTATTCTGAAGTGGTTCTGAATTAATTTATTCTGATAGATTTTTGATGGAATTTAAGATTTTCTCTACATAAAAACATATAAAGTATAAATAAACCAATTCAACTTCTCAAAATATTTTAATTCTTTTTAAAATATTTCTACCTAGGAACTATGTTGATACTGTAATGAATTATATTGAACACAATTTTATTGAACAGAATGCATGAAAGTCAAAATCATTTTCTTATTCATGTGTTTAAGGAAATATTTTTTAGTTTTATTAACAGTTGGATAGGGTGCTATTTGTTTATAATACATAACCATCATCATGCTGAACTACATGCCTTATGCACATAAAGCTTGATAGGTTTATTCTAAATTTTGTCAAATGCTTTTTCCGTAAGAATTAAGATCACATGATTTTTATTTTGCTTCCTGTTAACGACATATCACGTTGTTGACTTACATATGTTGATCTTTCCTCATATCCCATAGATAAATATCACTTGATTATTATGCATATTCTCTCAACCTTTGGTTTGAATTGTTATGTTCATATTTTATTGAGAAACCGTGAAATATTTCAATACAAACACAAATTCTAGAAAAAAAAACCCAAAAAACCCCACATTTATTTGTTGCTTTGAAGTGTTGTTTTCATGACTGGGCTCAGATGCAGGAACTCATATAAGTAAAAGCACAATGCTTCATTTATTGCTTTTTGCTTTATGTCTTCTTTTTTACTTATCTCAGTACAACTTAAGAATCCAAATAATATTTTTTTTCCTACAAGGCATTCATTATTTCTGTTCCAAGTCTTAACCAAAAAATGTGCTGGATGTTAGTATTTATATGTACTTGCTTTCCTATTTCTTTGATTGATTCATAGAGATGTCTATTGTGGATGAGGTATGTTGGAATACTTATCAGTGTTGGAGAAAACTACTCTGAACCTGAATAATCTTCACAAATTGTCACTTGACTTTCGAGATACTATTTAGAATTACTGTCAGTCAACTATCCAACCTTTACAAAGATGATGAGGTTGTGCAGAGCCTGGTGGGGTCTTACTGGATCCTAGTTTTCAGTAATAATACATGAGTGAACAGCAGTAAGATCTTGATGCTTGTCAATGCATCTTTACTTCACCAAACTGGTTCCCAGTATTAATGAAAACATACTTTTCTAGACTGCTATGCAAATACTTAACCAGGAATAGAAATGAGGCAAAAGGGGATGTTGTGTTAATTTATTTACTAGATGTTTTAGGAAAATATGGAGTGCAAGAACATCCAAAGGCGTACTGAAGAATCAGGCATTTACATGAAATCTCTATCAGACATAATTTTCTTCAAAAGTTTCACAGAGATTATTTTCCTTATCTGCTATCACTACAGTCTCTTGTCTAAAAATCCCTTCCGTCCCTTTATATATACACTTTGGGAAGATTAAAATAAAATTGTATGCTGTGTTTGTTTTTGTTGCTTTCAAGCATTTATTTATTTACATGTGTGCAAAGTTACAGCTGGGGAGAGCCAGAGAAGTGGAGTAAGAGAGACAGAGAGAGGAAGAAGAAACCTTTAATCTGCTCTTTCACTACTTGAAGACCACAAGAGCCAGATCTGAGCCATGCCATGCAAACGTCCAGGGCCTAGAATTCAGTCCAGGTTTCCCACATGAAAGCAAAGAACAGGAATATTTCCTATAAAAGTGATAAATATTCATCATTATTATTTGCTGGACAGAGTGTTCAAACTCAAGGAAAAGATAACATGTAGGAAAAGATCTTTTGCAAAGCTATAGTTTATTAAATTTTAATTAGTCTTTCTTCTCTCTCTCTTTCTCTCTCTTTTAATGGTAATAAACAAAACAAAGGGACTGGCATTATGGCACAAGTTAAGATAGTACTTGTGTTACTCGAGCCCATGTGAGTCAATTCATGTCTCAGCTGTTGCACTTCAAATCCCCAGATCCTTGTTCATGCAAACATTAGCAGACCAATTAGCTGGGCTCCTGTCAGCCACACAGAACACCTTCACGAATGTCCTGATTCCTGGCTCTGGTTGTTTGGATGATGAAGCAATAGAACGTGTGTGTGTATGTGCACGCGTGCATGTGTGTGTGTTTGTGAAATCTTTCTGTCTGTGCCACTCTGCTTTTCAAATGAGCCAATATTGTGGGACAGACTGGATCAGTCTGCTGTACATACTGGCAAGCAGGGGAACCAGGGCAGGGGTCAGGCTTGGTGGGGGTTATTGTGGGTTGCTCTGACTAGGCTGCAGCTCCCATAGGTTTATGTGAGGGGCAAGTATATGCTGGGCAGAATCAGTTTGGACTTCAACACCCATTGGTTCCAGTGGAAAACAGGGCTGGAAACAGAACCGACCCAATAATTGCAACCACCAGCTGATTGGGGCGGTGGACTGTGCCGGGCCCTGCACTTGCAAGCACACACAAGAATCTGGTCTGGGATCAACTCAGACAAAGTTATTTGGGGTTCTTCCCAATCGAACTGCCGGATTCAGAACCCTAACCATGAAGAGAAGTGCTGGTTCCATGGTCTGCCATGGAATGCACGTGCGAGAGCCGCACCTCCTCAGAGGCTCAGATGGAGCAGCGGAGAGCATAACCAGGTGCACATGGAGGATATGGTAGTCTATCTGAACCTGCAGAGGATACCTGGCACTGCAACAGAGAACAGAACAAATCAATCAACTACTCCAGCCATATATTGGCAGTGAAAAACTGGGCAAACAGAGACTCTAAAGTGGTCTCTATCAATTAGTGGATTCTGCAGCGACTTCATCGTGCTTGGAATGGCAAGACTGGCAACAATTCAAAATTGTTGAACTATCAAAATCACTTGACCAGGACCTTCAGAGCATGCCCCACATCAGGGACCTGGGATGGGTGGGAGACTGGGTGGGGCTTCCCCTTTTATCTTCCCCCTTACCCCAGATAGAGAAAAAACCTGTAAAAATAGTAGTAAAAATAATAGTCTTGCCCACTTAACTGTAGCCTTTGTGCCCTAATTAACTATGTAAAGATTGTCACCCCCCCAAAAAAACCCAAATAAGCAAATATTTAGTAAACAAACAAAGAGATATCCTTTATGGAAACAATGGTTCCTAAGTCAGTCTTGCTATTTTTAACTGCTCAATTTACATCTCATAAGACAGTTCAAAATGACTTATAGAAAAAACTCAAGAATATTATTTCATTAAATGCATATTTCACCTTTAAAACTAACAATATGTAATTTTAGTTCATATTTATGCCCAATGCAAATTAAAGTTATGAATGAAAATTAAAATGAGAAACTAAGTCTCAGTATAATTATTTTTAATATCCAAATAGTCACTGGCACGACCAGAAAAATGGTCTCTCTTTCAATATTTACATTTATTCATTTTTCTTAGGACTCATTTTACCCCTTTTTCTTTATTCATTGGGTAATGTTTCCATTAGGCATATTGAGATCAACTTTGATTTTCTCATCTTTATCCAATGATTACCCTTTACTCCCAATTATTTTGTATATCTAATAAGATCCATAGGAAAGAAAGAAATCATCACATGGGTGTCTTCTGATAGAAACAGGAATCTCACTTGCAGCAGTGGGCTGGGTCTCAGTTTCTGAACTATTTAGATTTGCCTCTCCTTTACAATTTTCAGGACTGCTGTGAGTGCTCTATTCAGCTCAAGATTATAAAAGCCTGAATGTTATCTCAAGGTGAGTTTCAATAAATGAAATTTATGATGGGTGTAAAGCTAATTTGCTGACAGCTCTTAGTTGCAAGCAGTTCTTTCCATTGTAAGTATATCCAAATGACTTTGTTTTTCTCATAAGAGATTCAGCATCTTGAAGATTTGCTACCAAACCTATTTTCGAACAAACATCTGCTCCCTGTCTTTAAAAGCCTGTGACAGGTAAAATAGAATTTTGTTGCGTAAGCCAAGCCATGTGGTAAAGCTTTTGTTGTGGAGAGGAACTCTTTCATCACATTTTATTGATCAAAGGATTGCCATTCTATAAATAACAATAAACAGATAGGCTTTTAACAGGTATGTCTAGCTTAGAATAAGCTCAGTCCAATATAAATCTGAAAATATGTAAATCTATATAAACTATAATAACATGTTGTTCTCATTTTCAAACTGCTTGAATACTTGTGTATTTTAATATTTTGATGCACAGATTCAAAACTATTTTAGAACAAGATTAATTTTTTCTGATACCATTTTCATGAACTTTTAAAGTAATTTCTTATTCTCCACTAAAAAATTATACCACTCATATACTTCAGTCATATCAATCTGCATGTATTACTCAGAAGATATTCTTTTGAGCTTTTGTTTAAAAAAAAAAAAAACATTATTTATGTGAAAACCAGTACCAGAGAGAGAGAGAGAGAGTGTTAGAGAGGGATATATGTCTTTAACTGAATCATTCCCTAAATGGTAGCAATACCCGGGGCTGAGTCACACTGAAATCAGAAGCGACAAGCCCAATCTGGAACTCACACTTAGCTGGCAGGGACAGAAATACAAACTCTAGCTATTGCCTCTGAGGGTACACATTAGCACAAATCAAAAGTTATGGTTGGTTGGGTATTGCTTCATTTTATTTTAAATGATACATTTTATTTGAAAGGCAGAGTTACAGAGAGAGGAAGTGATAGGGAGAGAGATCTTATATCTGCTGATTTAATCTTTACGTGGCCACAAAGGCCAGACCTGGGCTGGTCTAAGCCAGCAACTTGGAGGTTTCTTTGAGTCTCCATGTGGGTATAGGGATCCAAATCCTCGGGCTACCTTCTGCTAGTTTTCCATGGCATTTGTAGTGAGTTGGATCAGAAGTAGAGCAGCTGGGGCATGAACCAATGCATCTCAGAAAAAACAGTTCAATGCTTTGCCTTCTGTGAGGCTAGATTTTATTAAAGGGATCCTTTGATAAAGAATGCTAGTGGTACAATCCTAGACTTAACCACTTTTGTATTTTTACTTCATGCTTTTGTCAAGTTATATACTCGGTGCAATCAATTTAAACTATGCCTGGTGCAGGGGCCTACTCTAGTTGTTGAAGCAATTGCCAGATCTATTCATTGGTTCATTCCCAAAATGGCTAAAATGGCTAAAATGGCCGAAGTTAAGCTGATCTGAAGTCAGGAGCCAAGAATTTCCTCCAGGTCTCCCACACAGGTGTGGAGTTCCAAGGCTTTGGGACATTCTGCACTTCTTTCCCAGGCCACAAGAATGGAACTGGATAGGCATTGGAGCAGCTGGGACAGGAACCAGCTCCCATAGAGGATCCTGGCACTTGGAGGTGGAGGATTAGACAATTGAGCCATTTCACTGGGCTCCTAACAATAATGCTTAAGATAACTTAAGGTCTTTTATATCTTAGCTCCAGGAATGCATTGTACTTTACTGGTTGCAATTTTAATGTTAGCTGTTGAGCAGTTCCCTTCTTCCTCAAGCTCTTATAAAGAAACTGTAGTGAACCATATTGTTTTTTGTTAACCATTTTTGCTATTACTGTTGCCTTGAGAAACTTACTCTCTGCACTTCCAAACAGGAATCTCAACAGGAGACTTCTTCCGGACATCACAAATGAGCTGCAATGGAGCCAGGGATCCTGTCTGACCAGACGCCACATACACCTGTGCTCCCCATGGTTTTATTTGCAGAATGTCATTTCCGGCACCTCAAATCCTATTTAGTTTGAAATGTGTGACTGGAACTTCTATAGTAATACTAATTTTGATTCTCTGAAAATTCTTGGTATGTTGAGTTAACTATTTATGAATGAGCTCTACTTAGTTTTTAACAGATTTGGAAACTGGAGCTATGTAGATATTCACAAAATATTTTTTAAAATAATTTGTTTCAAGGTCTCTTCTTAATATATGTAATATGTATATATCATCTATGAATTATATTCTCAAAATTCTTCTAAATCTTTATTTAAATTGTTTTTCAAATCTGAATCATGTGAAATATGCAATTCATGTTTTTATATTACAGAAGCATTTTTAATGAAGCAAATCTGTGTAAACATTTGTGTGAAAAAAGTTGTGTGAAAAGTTTAAAAAAAACTTAATTTGTGTGAATAGTGTATATTTGGAACAGAAAACTGAAAATTCATTGCATAAGATTATGTTTTAATAGCATTGGATACATTTTAAATAATTTATCAATTTAAACAGCAACAGATTTTTCTAAAATGTGTCACTATATGCTGGTAATTTACCAAAAAATTTTTTGTCAAATTTGCTGCAAATTTAGACTATTGGGGAGTGTCATGTAACCTAATAATTAACTTTTTAAATGAACATTAAATTCTGATTTGCTATATGAAACCATTTGAATAGTCATTATTTTTTAGAGCATAAGTCAGGTGGATACAATCACATTCAAAGTGAAACCTTAGTTTCAAAACTAGCTGAAAAATATGATTATGGGTAAGATGAAAAGAATAAAGAACAGCAAAAACAATAGCTGGATGAGTATAAAAATATAAGATAAACTACAGATTACATATTGCATCAAGTATGCCTTCTGGACCATGCTTCCAAGTAAAATGCATTTCTGCTACCAGTTCTGTTGATGCCAACTACAGAGCTTGGAAAGTTATTCAAACATTTGAAATGGAAGAAATAATTGAATAGCAGAAAGGAAACATGCTGCCTAAAAGAAATGGGCTAATTTTAAAAGCACACTTCACAATTATTATATTGAAATAAGGTTCTTGATCACTTGATCTGACCCTGTGTGGTACATAGCAACTGCAGTTGTCCAATATCTATGAATAGGATTATTATAATTCACTAAGGGGTGCTAAAGGGGATTATAAAACTTGGAAGGCCAACACTGCCCTTCCATAACAGGCATTTTTGCCAGATAATTAACCTTGCTGTTTGTTTAGCATTCACCCAAGGCCTCATTACTGAGTCAGTCAATTATCTCCTGGTAATGACCGCTACAGAAGGTAGAATTGCTTAATTAAAATTATTTAGACCAAGAAGGAACTTTGATTGGGCCATACATATTAGAGAGGCTTGATTAATCCTGATGAGATACACAACTGATGCAAAGCTTTAGTTTATAATTGCAAGATGCCAAATTATTTGCCTAATCAAAACTAAAATACAATATTTTCCTTCACGATTTGTATTAAAAAATATTATAGCAAAATGAGTGGATGAAAATCAGTCTCTGGCTTATTTTGCTATGGAATGATTTAAATGATTTAGAATTATTTTCTATTTTGGAAGAAGCAGCAATGAAAACTAGGGCATTCCTTCTCATTTGAAAGAATAGCATATATTTGGTATTGAATAGCATATATAAACTCTTGGCATTGTGCATACATATCAGTTTTTTGAATCTCCATCAGTGAATTCTCTCATGCTTTTTTCACATCAGTGTTAACATGACCATCTGATTTGAGAGCTGAACAGTTAACAGTCACTGTCCATCAGTTAGAAAGTTAAATATCTCTTCGTAATTGAATTAGAATGCTCAATAGACCATATGTTATGCCTTTTCAGGCTTGCATCATTTTTACTGTGTCTAGAATTTTCCTTATGTAAACAGCTATTTTCTGGTGCGTTATATTGTTTTCTTTCATTTCTATCTGTGGCTATGTCAAAGAATAGTATTCCATGTTCTTTTTCAAGATAGAAATTCATAAACTAGATCAGGATTTAGTTAGGTAAGACTTGAATGCATTTCTGGATTGTTTTGCTTTCTATATGTGAGGAGAGAATTTCAACTTGTTAGCTTGAACTCCAACATCACATTTCAAAGTTCTCCCACACTTCAAAAAAATTGATAACTGAAACAGTTTTCTAAAAACCTACTTTCTTTAACGAACCAAGAATTGCTGCTATGTGCATGCACTGTTCCACAGATATGTTATAAAATTATGTGCTATCTTAAACCTAAATATAATCTATGATTTTATTGCTCATGAAATAAAAAATGAAAAAGCATAGTACCTTTACTAGATAAGTTGTAATTTCTTCAAAACTGTTTCCCTTACCATGAAGCACAAGGGTTCCACTAACACTTCAATCTGTAACACGGAAATATTGATAGCATAAGTCAACTTCGCAATTTCAGAGATAAACAGGAAATGTATTAAGCTAAAATTAAAACAATGAATTTGTGTTATGATTATCAGACTATAAATAAGCTATACTTGCTTGGAAATAAGCATACTTATGTAATTTCTGAAAGAGAGAGAGAAAGAGAGACGGAGAGAGAGAGAATTTACTTGTAGAAAGAATACAGACTGACTTCTTTTTCCTCCACATCCTGGAAAGAAAATACTCTGCTTTCATAACAATGAAAATGGCAGTAATAAGAAAACCAGTGATAAACAAAACTACATATTTCAATAAAATTTACTGTGCTCATAAATATTTTGCAGAATTTTATGCTAGCTTTTATTAAAGCATTATGTATGTTCAGGATGTAGTTTAGCATTACAACCATCTTGGACTTATTGGTCATGTAGGTTGTCATAATCACCTCGTCCTTCAGGTAGCCTAGAGACATCTAAAGCCATTTTGGATGTACTCAGCTTAGCTGTGGGCCACCTTTGACTAGTTAAACCTAAAATTCATCTACGGGTTCAGGATCCATTATCTTGTCGCCACAAGGATCACACTTCTATCTGAAAATCACCTTAGTATATTCTTTCTACATAATTTTGATCTTGTCCGCTTTCTTCCTCCTCACATTCTGGTGGTTCTTACCACCAGAAACCATTGTACAGCCAGTTAATCTGCCATGCTTACATATGATTAAGGTACAGGAAGTTTGCAAGGGGAAATTTCAGCTTGGCTACTTTCATGTACATGGGGAAAATGGCCCATACACTGAATTAGTTGCTGAACTGATAACACATATCAGATTGTAGGAGTAAAGGTAAAACAGCCAGTAAAGGATGTATTGACATGATTGGAGAAATAAATGCCCTGGATGAGGTGTGCTTCAAGAAAATCGGGAATGAGACATGCCAGGCATATTGAGGATATTGATGACCCCATTAGGTGATTTTTATCACTAGTATACATTTTATCAAAGCCTTACCTGAGTGGTGTGTAGTCTGCTTCTCTCTCCTTACTTAGACTAGTTGTTGGACAAAGATGTGTTTCATGGTGGGAAGGTAATAACTGATTTTGGTAGAGATTAAATGCAACTGTGAAAAATTATGTCCTGTAATAAAACAGTAAAATAGAGAAAAATGGATAATTCCAGATAACTAGAAACAAATGTACACCAACTTTTTGTTTTTTTTGTTTTGTTTTGTTTTGTTTTGTTTTGTTTGGGTGCTAATGTTTCCAATGAAAAATAGGAAAGCAATCTAATTCTAATTTAAGTGCCACTATGGAAAACCTTAAAGCCCAACCAGTAGTTGCAACTCCTGTTTGTTCCTCCCATGGAGAAAGATTTTCAGATTCCATGGTCATGAATTATAGGGTAAAAGGGATGGAATCTACCCAACTTTGCAAGATTAGGGACAGGGTTAGTATCATTCCAAGGTGAGAGCAATAGGGACCCACAAATGATCTCACTTAAAACTCATTACCTACCTCACACCACAATAAAAGTCACTGCTGTAGATGTGTGCCAAATGTATTCTGTAATCCATGACAACCCAGTATCTTATCTAAAGCCATGAGTAGTCATATACAAACAGAAAAGGTGGTGCAGATTGCTAGACGTGCCCATTATTATTACAAGTGTGATAATAATTCAATACCCATCAAGAGCACCCCTCCAAGCCATATCCGCTACTCATTTCCCTGGTTCCCCAAAGCATCCTAGGAATGTACATCCCGCTTGATAGACACTGAAAATATCTGTGGAGAACTTTGAGCTTAAAACTGGTAGGATAAGAGCCTATGCTTAGGGATATGCACCACTGAATCCTGTCTGTCTCCCTGCCTCTGGGCAGGCAGCCCATACAAGGCAGTATAAAATAACTGGAGAATACCAAAATTAGAGATATCATAAAATACTGAAACAGGGTGGGAGAGCTATAGCTATCCACAGTTCTTTTAATATCTCTGGTTACAAGGTCTGACAAAACTTCAGAAATGACTGCAGGCTACCAGGAACTTAGTAGAGTAGTAATAGTAGTACCGCTCATATAACCAACATTGTTTCTAATACTACTCAAGTGTTAGGAAAACTAATATCTTCTTTATTTCTGTTCATGGTGTTTTCAGTTTTCTCTGTTTTTCAGAATCTCTTTACAGGTAGACTCCCAAGATTAGTTCACCTACACATGAAAGGTTAAGGGCCGTCTCACCTCTATTTATATGTTCCTGTCTCCACGACACAGTGCAGTAAGCCACATACTGCTGTCATTTCATATTAGCATTGCATTTTTCATTATATTGGCAACATCAGGCTAGTTGGTGAACATGATGCTCTCTTATCTATCCCAGTTGGTCACCTTTGTACTCACAGCTAGGTGAGAAAATGGACTATCAGTTCCAAAAATATTCAAGCCCTAGATCCTTGTGAAGCTTTTTGAAGGAGTCTGGTTAGGTAAGATTCATTTTATAACTGAGAAAATACTCAATAAAATTTTCCTGTACCATGTACAGTAGAATATACATAACCTGTTATATTTTCAGACTTTTGGCAGGTTTTTCTTCCCCAATCTTTCAATGACTAAGACCATCACAGAGTTTCATGAAAAATGTAACCAGGGACTGGCATAATAGCATAATGATTTAAGCCATTACCTATAACACTAATATGTAATATGTATCTAATATGGGCTGTGGTTGGAGTCATGGCTGTCCTACTTCTAAACCAGCAACCTGCTTATGGCTTGGGAGAAACAATAGAAGATGGCTCAAGTGTTTGAATTTCTAGCATTCACATGGGAGACCTGGATGAAGGTTCTGGATCTGGCCTGCCTCAGTCCTGACCACTGTGACCACTGGGGAGTGAACCAGTAGAAAGTAGATAGAAAATGGTACTCTTTATCGTTGTGATTCTGTTTCCAATAACTAAGTATGTTTTTTTTTTTAATTGGACCCAACTAAATATCAGATGCCTTCAAATAGGAAGTATTTAAAAAAGCAAAGATAGACTTTCCATTTCTGTCCAGTATAATTAGATGTCACTGATACAGCAAATGATTTGTGCTGAGCTATTTGCAAGAGATATCAAGATGAAAGCCCATTGTGGCTTTGATTACAGCTCAGAACAGGAACTGAAACTAGATATCCCATTTAGAGAGACAGGAGTGCAAAATGCTGTATTAAATACAGAGTCACTGACCAACACTTCACCATTTGCGGTGCTCAAAGGTCTACATGATTATCAGGCTGTGAGTGAACAGAGTGTAGTATCAATCTCCATCTATTGTAACAAAACTATTTATAGCAGCCTAGTGTCCAATCCATCCCAATCAATTTGTTGTCTTTAAGCTGCATATAACACATGGACTGGTGACTTATAATACTATCACACCACCACAGGTGCCCACCCCTGTGATTAGGATTTCGCAGTTGCAAGTGTGGTTCCTATGCATGAAGGTGCTTGGGAACATCTCACTATTCTGATTTTTGTCGCAGTCCAACTCACACCAGACACCATGTGCTTTGAGATGGGAGGGAAATCAGAGCAGCCAATGGGCAAAAGTACGTTTAGTATGAGTTAACACAGGAGCCACAGCTTTTTGTTTCGCAAACTCACAACTGAGAAATGTATTAAAACAGAACATTTTAAACAGCAAAATTCTGAGTAGAGCAATGACTGCTTTAGGAAAGCCTCTCTGAGACTTGTAATATGTCAACTCATGTGGGAATGGCTACCTGAGTCTGTGGCACAGTTAGTCGAATACCACTCTGTTCTGCTTACATTGGGATCTCAACCCATGAAAATATGGAAGCAGATATCTTGGCTAAATCACCAGTTATGCCATGACCCAGATGGCTGATCTGAACCTGGAAGCAGAGAATATTGGACATAGAGTTCTTACATGAGATGAATTTGGCTGAGGTTAGGATTGCTCCTAAAATGTAATGATGTGGTAATAATTACATGATTACTAGATGTTCTCATGCCTCTAAAACCTTTCCACTTCCTTACCTCCACTTGACCTTCATGCAGGAGTAGACACATTGAATCATCTAACACTTGCACATCGGAAAGATTGGTTATACAGCCTGCGTTGAAAAATAAGAGACACATATTCTATCTAACATATGCAGAGCACAGCTACTGGCCTTATGAAAACCTCTGTTAGAAACAGGGCTAACCAATCAGCCCCAGTGAACATGCTGAAACCTTGCTTGTAATATACAAGTACCTTTACTCAATTCGTAGTAATCGAGACACCCATTTTACAGTACATGCTGCTCCAAGACTGAGCTTGAGTACATAGTGTGTTATGGCACTTCCATCTTCCATGTAACACCTAGCCAGCAGGGTTGGTAAAAAAGAAAACTACTAAGAGTTGGTCCCATTAAGTACCTACTATAGGTTGGTGGTCTGAATTGCTTGGGAAGGCTTAGGGTTGTTGAACTGAATTCCTTGGGAATGTGTTAACAAATTTAGGCTCCACTTGACAGGCATGCATGCATGATTATGTGCATCCACAGTCATCAGTTCCAGCTCCAAATGTCATCTATAACCAAGCTGTGCATTTATGAATTGTGCTGCGGAGTTGATACACAAAGGACATTGTTCATTTAAAAACAATACCTAAATTCATGGGAGGGAAACTTACAGAGTACCCAAGTGAGCTATTTTCTTATTGTGCTTTGGATATTTCTCACCATTGTGGTGAGTTTCTCATCAACTTAAATGGCACATACTTATGCTGTTGGACTCGGAACCTATGGGTACGGGTTACACAATGAGTATACTAAGACAAATCCTTTGGGCAATACAGCTGTCCTCTTGTTCCAGCATACCAATTGGTCATTCACTTTAGGAATGGAGTTCATCTGGTTGACCAACATTTGTAATATGCCCAGTCACATCAACTTTCTGTTGCTGCTGCCGTATTGTCTACAGAGATTATGTTACCAATATTTACTTACTGGAATGTACAGATTTATCTTTACAATTCCTTTATTCACATTAATATTTAATTCATATCTGTGACCTGAAGCTTTGGATGCTCTTCTTTTCAATGAGGTCTCCTTATAGAGCCCATATTTTCTATCGCTTTTGTCATTTGCGCAATCATCTTTTGTTAGTTTATTGTATGATCATCTGTTGCTCTCTGCAATTTACTTAGAAGCTGAGCAAACAGCTTCATGACATGCCAGAAAGACAGTGTTAAAAGGCACTTGCAGGCTCAGAGTACATCATGGACAAAGGGAGAATATGAAATTGCTAGAGCAGATCAGAAGCATATAATATAGGGATTCTTCCTGGCATGACTGGCAGCACCTTGGTTTTAGTAGCCATTTTTGTTACAGTTGTCACCTTCTCTTTCAAAAAACAGTGACAATTACCTGAAATCTAATGTAAAATAAATCATTTTATTAAGATAATTTGTTGGATAGTCTTGTTATGCCACACATTGAAATGTACTTTATTTAATATCTGGAATGTTAATATTTCTTGGAAAATGGGCCCAAACATTCATCCTTTTGTAGCCACCATGGACTAAACTTATGTGCCTGTGATAAATCGCAATTTTTGTAATGTTGAGTTTATCCCCTTTCTTCAGCCTAAAGGGATCTCCTTCACTGGCCCTCATGTACCTGGATCTGTAATAATTCTGATGATTATATTTCTTAACATATTTATATATTTAAGAAAATGTCCAATGTTTCCCATGGGATATTTGTAAAAATACTGTCTTAGTTCCTGTTTTGTTGCTATTACTGAACACTTCAGTCTGAATAATTTACAAGGAATGAAGCTTTCTTATTGTTACTCTTCTTGAGGCTGAGTGATTCAAAACTCATGAAAACTACATCTGGTGAATACATTCTCACTGGGGCAGATTTCCAGGGCAGAATAAAATATCATGTACAAGAGACAAGCCAGAATCCCACACGATAGCGCAGTGGCTAAAGTTCTCATCTCTCATCTGCCAAGATCCCATATGGGCACGTGTTCATATCCCAGCTGTTCCCCTTTCCATCCAGCTCCCTGCTTGTGGCCTGGAAAGGCAGCCAAGAAGAGCTCAGAGCCTTGGGACTCTGCACCTGTGTGGTAGACCCAGAAGAAGCCGCTGGGTCCTGGCTTTGGTCGTCTCTGGCCGTTGTGGCCATTTGAGGAGTGAACCAGAAGATGGAAGGTCTTTCTATCTCTCCTTCTCTCTGTAAATCTGAAATGAGAGAGAGAGAGAGAGAGAGAGAGAGAGATCAACTCTCCATTAATAACAGATCCAGTTTGTAATAACTTATAAATCAGTTAATCCGTCATTGGACAAATATTTTATGAGGGTAGCGTTTCAAGGACTTCTTTACCTCTTAAAGGTCCCAGCAAGTCCTCCCTCCTAAGACCTCCTGGAGAGAATTATATTTAAAACTGAGTTTGGTGGGGTTAAAATCCTAGCAAATGAATAAGCAAAATTAATACAGTCATCTAGAGAAACTGTGTAATAGAGATTATCATATTCAGATGTGAAAATTACGATATAATATGCATTTCTCCTTCCAAATCAAAAATGGATTACCAGCAAAACTCCAAATGACTCCTAAAATGTAATGAATAACACCAGGGAAACAAAGCTGAATTTAGAAAATATCTGATACTGAATGATAAAATAGCACACATTATGTTTTAAAGGATTGATATGAAGTAATATTAAAACAAAACTTTCTGGGGCCGAGCGGCGTGGCCTAGCAGCCAAAGTCCTTGTCTTGAACACCCCGGGATCCCATATGGGTGCAGATTCTAATCCTGGCAGCTCCACTTACCATCCAGCTCCCTGCTTGTGGCCTGGGAAAGCAGTCCATGATGGCCCAATGCTTTGGGACCCTGCACCCGCATGGGAGACCCGGAAGACCTATATAATATAGGGAGGTTCCTGGTTCCCAGCTTCAGATCGGCACAGCACCGGCCGTTGTGGTCACTTGGGGAGTGAATCATCGGACGGAAGATCTTCCTCTCTGTCTCTCTTCCTCTGTATATCTGACTTTGTAATAAAAATAAATAAATCTTTAAAAAAAACAAAAATAAAAACAAAATTTTCTGCCGTGCATGCTGTAATAGAAGATTAAATAGTAAAGTAAAAGGGAAAAGGCCGAATCATATTAAGTTCATGGGTACTTTTCGGACTTTATATATGTTTCCGCATTGTTCAAATATACTTAAATAGAAATAGAAATTAAAAATAACCCAAATTAAAAGGAAATAAATGCCAGGATATCCAAGCATATTGATAAGAAAAATATGTAAAAAAATTAAAGAAACTGGGTAGGATAAGATTAGGATTCTTGTAACAGAAAAAAAAAAAGATGTAATAAAAACTTATCAAATTTTCTCCAAAAACTGAGAAAAACTTACAGCACATTGATTAATAAAATCAGAAACAAATAAAATACAAAGAGTGAAATTTTTCCACATATAAGAGTATCTCTAAAACATAGAAAACTGATATAAAAATGCTATACTTTAAGAACATTTTGTAGAGAACTATACTTGAGAAAAATTACTCCTATTTGCATACATGGTGAATTCTGAAAAGAAACATATAGCTACAATTGAAATCACTCACATTTATAGAAAAGAAGCCATATCAAAAATCAGCTTGATTAAATTATTTTGCTTTACAGAAACAGTTTCTATGATTGAACTTAAATTGACAAACAACTATAGCCAGATTTACAGTAAAATCTAGTTGTTGCTGAAGCTAAATACTGTTTCTTTATACTCTCTATACAAAACATACTTATTTAAACTAGTTCTATGTGTTTTATTATAAAATTATATGGGCAAGTATGTTGACTCAACAGGCTATTTTTTCACCTTTAATGCCAGCATTCGTTATGGGCACCAGTTCTGCTTCTTGCTGCTCTACTTCTGATCTAGCTGCCTGCTTATGGTTTGTGAAAGCAGCAGAGTCCTTGGTCCCTCGCACCCATGGGGGTGACTCCTGGATCTTGGCTTCTGATCCGCTCATCTCTGGCCATCATATTTTGGGAGTGGATCAGTAGAAAGAAGACTGTTGAAAGACATCTCACAAAAATACATTAATTAAAAAAACCCTATACTTGTGAAATTAAATAACATAAAATGAACATTTACTGCTAAATAATCTCTAGATTTAGCTAAATTAGGTCAATATTTGATAGTTCAAAGAAATTTAAAAGTCAACCAGAAAATTTTGAGGACTATAAAGAAAAAAGTTAGGGTTTCTTTTACACTAACAGCAAGCCCTATACACCTAGAGTAGGACAGTATATAATTTGTACCATAATTAATATATTGTTTAACTGAATAGTAAAGGGATTATAAAAAGAAACCTAACCATATGTGAAATTCTGTTTATGAACTTGGTCATATTGTGAATCATTGGTACAAAACAGATCTATAAGTGATTTTGTGACTGTTGTATTCTTACACTAACAACAACAACAACAATAATAATAATAATAATAATGCTAATACTAAGTCTTTACACAAAACAAAATTCATTTTAGGTGAATTAAATAAGTGTGTACTAAAAAGAAAATAATTGAGAGAAAATAACTTGAGATAAGATGAAATTTTAAAAAATAGGTACAAATGTTTAAGATTAAATGATACAATTTTAGTAAAATTAAAAATAAACTTCAGTACAACAGGAAGCCATGATAAAATACAATAAAACATACAAGAAAGTATCCTTGAAATTAATCTGACCAATGTTTTATTTTCAAAACATGAAAATCACCTAGAAACCTTGTATAACCTTAACAGTTGAATAGAAAATAGGAGGAGGAAGAAGAAAAAACAACAAGAACAACAAGGAGGAGGAGAAAGAAAACATGATTAAACGTCATGACAATGTGCGTTGCATAATTGAAAGATACTTGCATTTTTTCAGGGCAATGAAATTCTAAATAGGTATGTTTGTATAAAAACAGAAACAGCGATATGAAATAGAGGGCAATGAACTTTAAGATAATATAATGGGATTTTAGAATCATCTACTGAGAAAACAATTAAATGTATTAATAGTAACTAGTTATTAGTTGTGGAAAGGCAATTTTCATTCATTTGTATGGTTACTTTATACAAACATCTTTGGATTCCTTCAGTCTCATCAATCAGCTTTAAAGGACACAACCTCTCAGTCAGAGATTCCTTTTTTTTTTTTTTTTTTTTTTTTACAATTTATATCTCTATTTTATTCTGGTCATAATTAAGAAAACTAAGATTCTTATAGTCAAATAACTATATATGTTAGCAATTTTTGCTTTACAACCTCAAGTTGTTTTTTTAAAAATAGAAACAACAGGAAAACTTTATGATCATTCCATAAGATGTTTATTACACCGCATGTCATCAAGTCAGAGATTCCTTATTGGATACACACTCTACAGACTTCTATACACATGGTTATGCAGATAGGCATGGCTGAGTTTGCCAAAATTCTGCTTATGGCAGAGAAAATTATTTGGGAAAAGGTAAATAAATGGAGTCCTAAGCCTTCAGAAACCAAATCTATCATCATGGGTTTATTTCACAGATAATAACAATGCAATTTTTTTAAAGATTTATTTTTAGTACAAGGTCAGATATACAGAGAGAGGAGAAGAGACAGAGAGGAAGATCTTCTGTCTGATGATTCACTCCCCAAGTGAGCCTCAACGGGTCGGTGCGCGCTGATCCGAAGCCAGGAACCTGGAACCTCTTCCGGGTCTCCCGCACGGGTGCAGGGTCCCAATGCATTGGGCCGTCCTTGACTGCTTTCCCAGGCCACAAGCAGGGAGCTGGATGGGAAGTGGAGCTGCCGGGATTAGAACCGGCGCCCATATGGGATCCCGGGGCGTTCAAGGCGAGGGAAGCCATGCAAGAATGACAGTTTTCTGTTTAAATAAATTCGTACGCATGCAAAGCACTAAGAAGCAATAACTGCTACAAATTTTAACATATAAACTCTCATATATCATGTAAACTGCAATAAAATATGTGGAATGAGATTGTGACAGTTAAGAGAATAAAAATGGTGACAGCAAAGGTAGATTTCCTGAAATATTTCAGGGACATGTCCATAACCTTGGATTCTCAAAAAGGCTTGGGTTCTTGCAAATACCTAGGAATATGAATGAGAGTGCTTATCACAAGCTGGAATTGGAAGCACCTGCTGGACTGGTTCAGCTGTTCACTACAAGGCAGAAGATAGCTATTATTGATTGGATACTTCAGAGTGCATGATGTTTAAGCTACTTTGATGTCTGTTTCATGCCATTACAATTAACTGGGATAATTTGTTTTGCACACTGATGTAAGCTTGGTTGGTTCAATGATTCAGATCACGTGCCAGTGCTCTCTTAGTGGATGGAATGATCACCCCTGAACACAGCTGATCGGGGCTATTCCACTCTTCCATATGTTGGGACATAGTACCGTCCACCAGCTGTCGATTAAAGACAACTGAGCTTCAGAGTGTCTGCGTTTGACTCATTTATGGGATAGATTTGGTCCACTCACAAGAGGTGTGTGGATAAATTTGATTTAAAATTAAAATTTACTTGCATTTTTGCTTAAGCTATGTAGTGAAATAAGTTGAGTAAATGGAATCAGTATGATTCTCTAAATTAGCAGTGTCAAGTTACAGGAACAAATATCCATAGTTATGAATTATAGAATTCAGTTACATTTTCCCCATGATTCACATGACTAATTGATAATTTTATTAATAGCAAAATTTTCACATCAGACATACCACTCATGACACATTAGATGATCTCTCATATTCAAGGAATGGGTTACAACTAAAAACTTTTTCTCTACTTCACCCTCTTGGCCCATCAGAATTAAGAATAATGAACTTAAATTTCTGGAGACTGACTTGGAGAAAAAGTACAATGAAATTGATAGATGTCAAATTTGTAATTTTTTTTGAAAAACAATAAACACAATGTAAGGCACTTCAAATCTCATTTTCTCCAGAAGGAAAGTATAATCAACATATAATACACACTGAAAATAATAAATACAGAGGAAATCAGCATAAGCAACGAATGAGCTTCAGACAGTAATTATGTTTGCAATATTATAAATTAATTTCCAAATGAATATTTTCAGTACACTCAATTTATTATCAATTTTCATCTTTTTTCTTAGAGCACAATGTTTCAAGCTTGACTAAAACATCATGCTATGAAAGATAAAACAAGAGGCATTCATTAATATACCTTCTAGCATTCCATTACTTCACAACATCTCTTTTGATTTTTAAATTTTGAAAATTTTGCTATACAGTTAGAATGTTCAAGCATCTCCCTAACTGAAAATATAAAAATGAATGGGACTACCTATGCTTTTAGGTGATATATAAGAATATATGCTAAGTCACTGAAAAATAAATAAAGTTATTAGGTGATAAGAGTACATATTAAACCATTAGGTAACTAAAATGTTTATTTCCTTTTATAATACAATTTAATATAATGATTGATTTTTAATTCAGGTTACAACTCTTCACTTTGACTTACATATTTCTTTTGCCTCATTTACAGTATAAAAAATCATTGTCATGGGGAATCAGAACAATGGTTGGAGACAACCTCTGTTCTTCCCTCACATGAAAGAGCAGTTTTCACATGGACTGATCAATGAGCAAAAGCAGCATTTATTAAGCCATAAACAAAACCAATCAAAGCAAAACAAAACTAAACAAAAATCAAACAAGCAACAACAACAAAAAACTTCCCTCCATGGTTGGAAGTCAAATTTTCAGGGGAGATAACACTTGAAAATATGATTGAAGTAATGACTTTTGGACACAAAAATTTTGGTGAGGGGAAAAAATTATGGACCAGCATTTAACTATCAGAAGTTTGGGACAAAAATCATCAAAAAGTCAGGATGGTAATCCTGTCTAGTTTGCTCAAAGAAAGCTATCAAAATGGTGTTATTGGTAACTTTTTTCTATTTTCATAAGGTGGAATAACAAAGCATGCAATGAGGCATGAGAGTTAGAAGTCAGAATTCTCCCTAACAGGGGCTTTAAAAGGCTTGGGAGAGGATTGGTTATGTAAAAATATTACATCACATACCACTCAGGGTCCAGGTAACAATAGGTAAGCATAATTTGACTTTCAGGTGGGAAGAAGGGATTATGTAGGCGGTGGAGGTGTGTTTTTCAAACTCATGATCCTGAACTAGTTGCCTAAAACCATATCATTATCTTTCAGATGATCAAGCTTGGAAAGCAAAGTCTCATCCAAGACTCTAAGAATATCATTTGCATGTACATGCACATAATTGGTTATGTGGCTTCTCAGTCAGTGTGTGAGTATGAAGAGATCCACTTGCTATCAGCCAGTATTTCAGTCAGTTACAGTTTAAATTAAAAGAAGCACAAATAGAATCAATGCCAAGAAACCATAATCATATTCATTATAATATTCAAATCTATTTGAATTCAAAATAATCACTACCAGTGTAAATTGTACATCATAACAATACCCATATGTAGTTCCATTATGGAATGTCTCACATTGTCAAGTGTAACAGTCAGGTGGTTTCTACATACACAGTGTAACTGCTGACTGAATTTAAGGACCATCAAGTATTGTAATAGAATGTTAATAAGTCTGTCAATGCTTGCCCCAGAAACAGATGTTACCTTATACTCTTGGATAACAAATTTGCATCTGCTTTCTTAAATCTTTCAAGGTGGTTGGATTGTGAAACATCCTTGAACAGACATGCTAAGAACAAAATCTGCTGAAGTTTCTGCTATACGGAATTCAAGAAATAGGAGAAAACCATGAAGAACTGGAGAT
This sequence comes from Ochotona princeps, assembly GCF_030435755.1. Lineage (NCBI taxonomy): Eukaryota > Metazoa > Chordata > Mammalia > Lagomorpha > Ochotonidae > Ochotona > Ochotona princeps. Next base: position 70,127,747 of record NC_080834.1, read on the forward strand.
GTAGGATGAGATCATTCCCCAAAAACATATAGATGGCTCCAAATTATATTCTTCCTGTGGAAAATACTCTGCTACATCCCCTATTAATCTATGTCAGTGTCAGTAAACTTTATTCTGCAATAGATGCAGACAGAATATCTTAAACTATTTCCTAGGCTGTCCTTCCAAAAACTAGAGAAATTATATTCATTTATTCAACCTGAAAAATAAAAATGTAAGGGTCAGTAATCAGCAAGTAGTAGGTTTCATTGGATACATCATCAACCTCTTTCCCAAGGCAGAGGTGAGCTCTAACTGGAAGGCTGCAATAATTGTAAATGATATTGATAGTCTTCAGTTACTATGTATGTCACTGAGATCGCGATTTAAGTGTATTACAATCAGACATTATTTTGCATCTCTCAAAAGGAGATCATTTGCACCAAAAGAATGATCATCATAGCTTAAAAAACACCATCTCAGCTCTGTCACTCTGTCGGGCCTTAGTTCACTAGTTAAGGTTAATATGAAAGCTTAAGTCATTCGAGAGATTCTTATTTCAGGGCAAGATGAAATCTGAGAATTTGCCAATACCTCCCTTCCTATGCAGGCTCATGATAATATAAAAAGATAAGAAATCACCTTTTTCTTTTTCTTTTTTTTCCTAAGGTTGATTCAGATTGTTTAGGACCAGGTTAAAATTGAAGGTTAATTGAAGGTTAATAATTTGCAGTTCCTCACATATGACAAAAACTTATTATGGCTACAGTACATTATTGAACAGTTACCCAACTCCCTATGGGAGTTTGTAGAAAAAAAATAACCAATGATATCATAAAGACCATATTATTCTTTATGGCATGACATTCCTGAGTAGATAAGGTCAGTATGAATGCTCAAGGACTCACTCTCACGCTGCCTCTGGCCAACATCCTACTCGGCCAACCTAACAAAAACAGTCTTTTTTTTTTTTTAAGATTTATTTTATTTTTTTATTACAAAGTCAGATACACTGAGAGGAGGAGAGACAGAGAGGAAGTGGAGCTGCCGGGATTAGAACCAGCAGCCATATGGGATCAAGGTGAGGACCTTAGCCACTAGGCCACGCTGCCAAGCCCAAAAAACAGTCTTGTTTCTACCAGTACTTTTATGTTTTCTTCCAGAGCCATATATAAAAAAAAATTCTGGCTTACTAATAATTGTAAAACCTCAGATTTTCAACAGTTGCAATTTGACCAAATCTATCTCAGAAATGAGTCAAAGGTAGACCCTTGGAAACTCAGGAGCCCTTATTCACCAGCTGGTGGACTGCCCTATTTCACCATCACAGAAGAGGCGAGCAGCCCTGATCAGCTACATCCATGTGCCTACATTAGTGTGCAGTACAGATTATCCAGTCAAATGCAGTGGCATAACACAGACACCCAATCATTCACTCTAAACTATCCAGTCAGTAACAGCTACATCCAGTTTGGTACTGAACAACTGAACCAGGCAAACAGGTCCTTCCAATTCAATGTACAGGAACCAATTTGGGCAAATGAACTTGTCACATCAGCTGTAAAACAAAAGCAAGATCTCATCCTGTACTAGGATCGATTCTTTTTCTTTTAAGGATTTATTTTATTTTATTAGAAAGTCAGATATAGAAAGAGGAGGAGAGACAGAGAGGAAGATCTTTCAGAGCTGTGCCGATACTAGCAGCTAACGCCATCCCCTTGCATGCACCGGGATGCCATATGGGCACTGGTTCTGATCTCAGCAGCCTCATTTTCCACCCAGCTCCCTGCTTGTGACCTGAGAAATCAGTTGAGGACGGCCCAAAACCATAGGGCTCTGCACTTGTGTAGGTACTCCAGAAAAGTCTCCTGACTTTTGGCTTCAGATCAGCTCTGTTCCAGCCATCGTGGCCACTTGGGGAGTGAATCAGGTGATAAAAGATCTTCCTCTCTGTTTCTCCTTCTCTCTGTATATATGACTTTCCAAAAAAAAAAAAATACTTTAAAAAATACATACTTTAAAATTTCTCTTTAGTGCTACAGATGTTACTGAATAATTTCTGTCTAATTTTAGTCTAGAGATTTCTGAGCCTGTATATTCTTTGAGACATTGACCTTTATGACAGGCAAAAATTGTTTATCTTGGTCAAATATCCATTATGTAGAGTAAACAAAATTAACTGTTCCCTTTATTAAAGCAAGTTCTATTAAACTTCTATTTTATTTTGTAGAAATACCCAATACCTGAAACACCTATTCATGTCCTGTAGTAATGACACATTGATGTACTAATTCATCAGAAATCTATCCAATTATTAATAGCAGCTGTAGGTTTTTCAAATGTGCATATTTTATATTTTATATGAAGACTTTAAATCATTTTAAAATAGCAAAGATATGTGCAAATTACAATAATTTGCACTATATGACTTATTAGGTGATATTTGTAATTTTTTTTTCATTGGAAGGGCAGATCTATAGAGAGAAGGAGAGGTAGAGAGAAAGCTATTCTGTCTACCAATTCATTTGCCAAATGGCCCTAAAGGCCAGAGCTATGCTGATCCAAAGCCAGGAGCCAAAAGCCAAGAGCTTCTTCCAGATTTTTCACATGGGTATGTTGTGGTGAACTCATTGCGAAACATGGCAGCAATCTCATTTCTTGTCTCATACTAAAGAATAATTTTCATGAAGACAATTCTGGCTTGCAAAGTAGAATTTATTTAGGAAAAAGAAGGAGAAATGCCTCCTGCAGTAGTGACAGAAGGGGGCTTTAAGGAAGGAAAGCCCCAAGGAAATCAAGAGAGGAAGAGTACTCCCCTGCCATCCTGGCAGGAGAGGTCCGGGCATTCATTGTGGGCATCAGTTCATATCTGGGTGATCCACTTCTGAGCAGGCTCTCTGTCTGTAGCCCTGGAGAGCAGCAGAGGAAATTTCAAGTTCTTGGTCCTCTGTACCCACGTGGGAAACCTTGAAAAACTCTTGTCTCCTGGCTTAGTCTCCTGTCTCCTGACTTCAGATCAGCTCAGGTCTAGCCACTGCAGCCATTTGGTTTGCAAACCAATGGCTAGAAGATCTTTCCTTCTGTCTCTCCTTCTCTCTGTGAATCTGCCTTCCAGATTGAAAAAAAAAAAAAATTTAAAGCAATAAATAAAATCCAGGGTTAACTTTTTATTCTCTTTTATTATTGCTATGTTTATCATTTCATTTATATTTATGGTTTATTTCTTTGCTTGAAAGATAGAGGAGCAAAGGAAGAGAGGGAAAATCATAGAGAAAAAAATCTTTCATTCATTTGTTCACTCCCTATAGCCATAGCAGCTGGTGTTGGTCCTGGAAATTTCATGAGCAAGAAACCCTGTTTAGGTCTCGCACAAGGGTGACAAGGACTGCAGTGTTTCGGACATCCTCGGCTGTCTCTCAGGTACAGTGCAGGATATTGGATGTGAAGTTACAAAACTCCAAGATAGAGTATGGGATCCCAACAATCATTTTAATCCATGGGGGTGCAGCATTCACCATGAAACGTTCTCTTCATTCTCTGCTCCAAAGCAACATGTGGTCCTCATTCAGTTGCCAAATTTTATGAAAGGCGATTTTAAAATATAGAGACTATCTTGGAAAATTTGGGACGCTCCCAAATTGCCTTGGACTTTTCCTCCGTGAAGCCCATTTCTCCTTCCTTGTTTTATTCCACATCCGATGTTCTCTCTACGTTTCTTGCATATACTCTCGCCAGATGCACTTGCTCTCCCGTGTTTCCCCCTATAACCCCAAATGCCTCAAGTCCCGCAGCTCAAGTTTCTTCTCAGTGTTGCTTCCAGCTTCAGGATCATCTTGTGGAAACCTCATTGACTTTACAAGGGCTCAGCTACTTGAGAATACAAATAAATTAATCATTAGTCTAGAATTGTATGTTTTATCACTAAAATGGGTTTGAAGGCACTTGAACTGAGCACTTTTCTCCCCTTATTGTCTTTGCAAAGTTAGCCTACAGTGTGTTCAAAAGGACACATCAGGGCAAAGGTAATCTTAAAACCTCCACAATGCTTTTGAGAACTTTATTAAATAGGTAAAATCAAAGTGTACTGTCCCCCCACTTACAAGCCCAGTGAAAATGTAAATATGTCCCAATGACAGAAGACAGATCTTTTTGTTCAAACCAAAGAATTTAAATATTTGAATTGAAATGATAAACTTATCATGATGGTCTTCAGGTTATTTTTCTTCTTCATGTATGTATGACAGATATCTGCCAACCTGTGATTTCTATAATTAAATTTGATTACAAGAGCTCTGTATAAATAAACTTACATTTGATTAAGCATTAAAATAAAAATACACTAATATAAATTAAGATTAGCTAAAGTTAATTTTTGTTGTTTAAATTTTTTTCTCTTAAATTTTTTCAGAAAGGAAAAATGGACCTCATTGTTATGTACTAATATAGCCATCAAAGTTACTCGAATCATTCTAAAATATTCTTGTAGAAACTAATACACTCAAGTCAAATTCACATAATTTAGATAAAATTGACACAAAAGCTAGTTTAATTCCGTCAAGTAGAGCAGCTTTACTTTCTGAGTCATTAGCAGTGCTTTTAACACAAGAATATGTTTTTAAAATTATTTCAAATTCATCTCATTCTTAAAAATGAAGTATATTACAGATCACCCTATTTACATGGGTGCATATTTTTATTATCTTTTAGTGCTAACTTTAGTAAGTTTCTTATTTGATGCCTTTCTTAGTTTGTTAACTATTATAGACCATGGCAGAAATGTCATATTTTTCCTATTTTTAATACCATGAACATATAGAAAATTTCATTTGAAAAATTCATCTGTTTTACTCTTTCTCAATCACCAAATGAAAGGTCCATGAAGGTGAAGATCATGTCAAATCTGTTTATTATTTTGGATAATAACTGATCCATTTTTGCATGCGTATGTTCCTCTCTCTTGTTAAGAATAGTGTCATTTTATAACTATACCCTTAAATAATTTATTTAAAAGCATACTTTATATTTTACAATGAAACATGAAATCTAAAGATTTATCACCAAAGATCACAGTCAAAGCCAATTCACTGGTAGTTTATTTTTAAAGATTTGTTGGGGATTCTGGACTCTCTGCCAGTGTCTATGCCCGCAATGATGGACATATGACTGAGTATGAAGAACTATGTTAGTAATGATATAGAGGAACTGGGGGGGGGGAGGGAACTGGGGAGGGGATAAGGGAATATGAAACTGTATTATAAAATAATAACAACAATAATAAAATGTATTAAAAAAATGAAAAAAAAAAGATTTGTTGGAAAGTCAGATATACAGAGAGGAGAGACAGAAAGATCTTATGTTTGCTGATTACTCTCCAAGTGACCGCAACAGCCGGAGCAGAGCTTATCCGAAGCCTGGAGACTGTTCTGGGTGCTTCATGCAGGTGCCGGGTGTCAAGGCTTTGGGCCATCCTTGACTGCTTTCCCAGGCCAGAAGCAGGGAGCTGAATGGAAAGTGGGGCTGCCGGGGTTAGAACTGGCTCCCATTTAAGATACCTGCATGTGCAAAGGGAGGACTTTAGCCACTAGGCTATTGTGCCAGGCCTGCAGGCAGTTTAATATAAATGAGAATAAAAATATTTCAGAAAAATAAGTTATTTTATTTTTGCAAACCTCTATAAAGAAAATATCAGTGAATGGCATATGAGCTTTTTGTAAATATTTAAGTCAATTTTGCTTGTTGCTTAAAACATGAACTTTTTCTGGCCTTTTTTTTATTACAGTGTTTGAAACTGGCAATTATTGCACCATTTAGAATATATACATTCAGAGGCCCGGGACAATAACGTAATGGATGAAGTCCTCGCCTTCCGTGTGCCAGGATCCCATATGGACGCCAGTTCTAATCACGATGGTCCAGCTTCCCATCCAGCTCCCTGCTAGTGGGCTGGGAAAGCAGTCGAGGATGGCCCAAAGCCTTGGGACCCTGCACCCATGTGGGAGACCTGGAAGACGCTCCTGGCTCCTGGCTTCAGATTGGCTCAGCTCCTGCCGTTGTGGCCACTTGGGGAGTGAATCATTGGACAGATCTTCCTCTCTTTCTCTCCTCCTCTGTATATCCGCCTTTCCAATAAAAATAAATAAGTCTTTTTTTTAAAAAAAGAATACATGCTTTCAGAAAATGAATTATTGAAAAATTATTTTAATTTCCTAAATAAATCTGGAAGCAATGGATTAAATTTGGTCAGCTCTTCTAATTAATAATAATTTTAATGATGACTTATTTCACTTTAATGAGCATCTAATAGAATGGTCTGTTTTGTTCTTTCTTGGAGCTGTATAGTTTTTTTTGTCTGATTATTAATAACACAGATACTGAAGTTTGATTTGGCACTGCAAAAATTTATCTTCACCTTGCCTGTGGACTATGTATAACTGCTCAATATTCAGTGATAGTAAACATGTAGAACTTGTCAGAAATTTAACCTTTCTTTTAATTTGGAGCATCTAAAATTCTTCTCTTAGCTTTGCATCTATCTATTATATAAATAGTAACATAATATGTGAATATTTTTTGTTTTGTTTTAATTGGCATTGAGGAGATCCTTCACGTCATAGATTAAATCCGCCCCAGTGTATTTAACATTATTTTTGTAGTTATTGTGAATTACATTTATTTTACAAATTTTTTCTCAGTCCTGGCATTGTGTGTGTGTGATTTTATATAATGTTGCTTTTTCAAAATTTGCTATGAGCTTCAGTACTCTCTTAGTGGAGTCTTTTGTTTTGCTTGTATACAGAATTATATCATCTGCACACAGGAATATTTTCATTCTCTCTTTTATCATGTGTGTAACTGATTTATTTTTCATGTGTAATGACTTTGGCTAAAATTGCTATAACTGTACTGAATAGCAATGGTGAGAGTGTGAGAATCTCTCTGGTAACTGTTCTTAATGAAAATGTTTTCAGCTTTTAACCACATAGCTCTGTGTTGAGGCATGTTCCTTATCTACCCAATTTGTGTAAGGGTTTTTATCTTAAAAATACATACTTTAAATGTTTGATTTGGATCTATTTAGATAATCAACAGTCTTTAATCTCTATTCTGATCTAATATCTGAATTCTCTCAGAAATAACTATTTTAGTCTTTATCCTCAATATAAAAAAAATCCTCAAAATAATATCACCTCCTAGTTATTGAGTAAGTGGCTTAAAATTGAAGCCCAAAACTGAGTTTGGTAGACGAGAACCATGCAAAACAGCTCCCATTACAACTCTATGACAGAGAAATGCTAGTATGACTGGGATAGGAAACCAAACTTGGATCCACTGTGAATTCGACCATTCTGGATTATGGATCCTATAATTATCTGGAGTTATTTAGGCATCTAATGCTTTCTGCATTAAATGAAAGCATTTGATGACTTTAAAATTTGATGAAAAACTATGGTAGCTTTGAAATCTCAAAGATGTCATTTTCCATACAAAAGTTTCATCATCTAACAGCTTGTACCATGTTTTGTCTACCAAAACCTAGCAGGTGTGCCTGTTTTAATGCACTATTTTCACAGCACACACATATACAAATGTTAAAATGTCATTATCAAAATACAGCATCAGGCCCAATACAATGGTTCCATTGGCTAAATCTTCCCCTGTGGGTGCCAGGACCCAATATGGGTACCACTTCATGACCCAGTTGTTATACTTCCCAAGGAGTTCTCTGCTTGTGGCCAGGGAAACAAGTGGATGATAATCCAAAGCCTTTGGATTGTACAACCATGCACGAGACCCGAACGAAACTCCTGTACCCTAGCTTAAATCAGCTCAACTCTGGGCATTGTGACCATTTAGGAAATAAAACAGCAGGAGGAAGTTCTTTCACTCTGTTTCATATTCTGTCTGTAAACCTGCCTTTCTAATAAAAATAAATAAACCTTTTAAAAATACCATATTTTCAAAATACTCACAATATTTTGCCAAGTATAAACATGGTTTGGAAAGAAACAATAACTGCATAATTATAAATTACAGCAGTGAAAAATATATCAGTTACACTTGGTTAGCTTTAAATATTGTTCCCTTGTACTGTTTCTACATGAAAGGATACAATATGCTCCAACAGAACCGGTTTGATTTATGGAAAAAAAATATGCATTTTGAAAAATTAGTTCTGTGAGCAATGATGAAACAGACTGAACAAACACAGAAGGAACGGTTACACTCTGCTGCATAAATAATCATTACAAACCTGTTCCTGGTCAAAAAACAAGTAAAATTTTGCTAATGACACCCCAAATGTTAATTTTTTAGCACCTTCTCAATTAGATATGTCATTATCAATTTCACTTTTGAAGATACGTAAGTTAATTATTTTGAATTTAAAGGAGACTGAATTTCTAGTCACTGAGATTTTAGAATCATATGTTTGAGTTCATTATAAAAGTAGCTGAAAATATAAACTCACAAAAGAACCTGTTAATGAACAAAGAAACCAATCAAAATTGAATTAGCAAATAAGTTTATATAAATTTATAAAATAATACTGTGACAATCTGTGCAATAAAATGTTCGTATGCTACAGAATACTATACTATCTTATTTATGAATAACTTCTGAATAAATCTCTTACACAAAATTGTAGCTGCTTGCTTACATGAATGGAATAGATCCACAAAACTGCAAGAAGACTCAGTATATAATTGCAAATGCATGCAACAAAAATTCAAGCCAAAGGTAGCTGTTTGTCATAGACAGTAGGATGCATCCAGAAACCATAAAACTATTAGAAGAAAATATAGGAAGCACTCCATAAGATATAGGCAGAGGCAAAGATTTCTTAGAAAAGTTACCTAAAGTATAGGCAGTCAAAGCCATAATAAACAAATGGAGCTACATCAAACCTAGAAGCTTTTACACAACAAAAGATATAAACAACAAAGCGAAAAAGCAACCAGCAGAATGTGAGAAAATCCTTGCACATAGAGAAAAGATAGGGGTCTAATACCCAGAATTTACAAAAGCTTCACAAACTAAACAACAGCAAACTGAACAACTCAGCTAAGCAATATGCGTAGGAAATGAGCTGGCATTTTTCAAAAGAACAAATTCAATTTTTTTTTTCTGTCCCTGGGTTTCTGAAGCTCTTTGTAAATTCTGGATATTAGTCACCTGTGACTTGTGTAGTGTGCAACATTTTTCTCCCATTCTGTTGGTTACTTCTTCACTTTGTTAATTGCTTCCTTAGCTGTACAGAAGCTTTTTAGTTCGATGTAGTCCCATTTGTTCATTTTGGCTTTGACTGCTTGTTCGTTTGGCGTCTTTTTTAAGAAGTCTTTCCCCATTCCTGTTTCTTACAGAGTGCTTCCTATGTTTTTCTGTGATTGCTTGATGGTTTCTGGGTGCAGATTTAAGTCCTGGATCCATTTAGAGATGATTTTTGATGTAATGTGACAGGTGTGGGTATTGCTTCTTAATTCTGGAAGCTGCTATCCAGTTATTCTAACAGCATTTGTTGAATAGGCTAGGCTTTTCCCCTGGATTGCTTTCAGTGTTCTTTTCAAAGATTAGTTGGTTATACATGTGTGGGCTCCCTTCTGTTTTTTTTTTTATTAATTATTTTGCATTATGGGACAGTTTCATAGGCTCTGGGAATCCCCCCACCCTTCCCCCTCCCCTCCCCCCGGTGGATTCCTCCACCTTGGTGCAGTATTACAGTTCAAATTCAATCAAGATTCTTTCCTTGCAAACATATACCAAGCATAGAGTCCAGCTACTTATTGTCCAGATGGGTTGAACAGTTTCTTGGGGAGACCATTTCTGGTCCGAAGTTAGAGCTGGTAGAATATCATCACAGTCAATTAAGAGTCCGAATATAACATCAACAGCAATTTGCAACATTATGGAATTGACATGGTTTTGAGTAACCAGTATGTTAAAAAAAAAAAAAAAGAAGCAAGTTCTTAATCACAACCTATGATTAGCTCATTGACATTTCAATTTTAGTTTATATATAGGACCGGCTGCTATATACCTTAAAATAGCTATAAGGTACCATTCAGCTGTCTCGTGTCTATTTCATTTTAGTATTTAGCCATTTGTTGTGTTGAAGTATAATTTTGCTGATCTTGGCAGATTTTAGGATAATCTAGACTGGCTTGTAACTCTAACAAGACATTTGTCGACAATTAAGGTGCAGAACATTTTTTTTTGGGGGGGTGTGCAGGAAAATCCTCAACACCATGGTGAGGAGTGACTAATCTTTGTGTCCCACCCAGCGAGGCATGAGCCAATCCATGCCAGCTCTTTCCTGTCAGATTCCAGGCTCTACTTTTTGTTATTTGTCTATTTATTTTAGGTTTTTTAAGTTTGTATGATTGTTTGCTATGAGGGGTTTTCGGAGCGATCCCAATGGTCATTGCGAGGAAGGGTGGGGGTCCAGAGGTGGGAACCGGCTAGGACTCCCTGGTCCCGAAGGATATTTATTGTTCTTCTGTTTCTGCAGACCGCTCAGGGCTTCTGGTTGTCTTTCCGATGACGTTGGTTTCTGCACGGTAGTGTTTGGACTTCTTCCATCCCCTGCGGAAGCTCCGGTTGAGGGTGGGTGACCTCAGAGTACTCGGCCTCCGAGGGCATCCAATTCCCTGTGGCTTCCTTGGCAGTTGGGATATAGTCCTTGTTGCTCGTATTAATAGTTTGTGGTGGAGGTCTGGGAGTCTTCATGGTTGGGATCCAAGCTTCCTCCTTACCACCTGCTCCACTCTGGAGTGCTCCCCTGCTCCACGCACATGACCTCCTGTTAAGAGGTTGTCAGGATCGCACCCGATCCCCCCCCTCATGCATTGGTATAGTAGTTTTACTATTGTTTAGTGCCGCTTTGAGTCTATTGTCTATGAATTACCAGATTTGATCTTGTTAGGCTATATTGTACTTTTTCCTCACTCTTTTTATGGTCCTGAAAGACTTCCCTGCACTCCCTCCCCATTACAGATTAACATAGCGTATTGAGCGTATAGTAGGTTTTACAGTTTTTCGATGTAGATTTTAAGTATTCTGACATAATTGTTGGTTTATAGATTATATCGCATTATCTTATTGCATTGGATACAGGTTGTTGGAGATTGCACTAATATTACAATATACAGGTATTATCTTCCAGGTTGTCATCTTTTCATCTCAGATTAAGGCAAACATGTGGTATTTAACCTTTTGGGATTGGTTCATTTCTCTTAGCATGATGGATTCCAGTTGGGCCCATTTGACGACAAAGAACTGCATTTCATTTTTTTAATAGCTGAGTAGTATTCCATAGAGTAGATGAACCATAGCTTTCTTATCCAGTCTTCTATTGATGGGCATTTTGGTTGCTTCCAGGTTTTTGCGATTGTAGATTGTGCTGCTATGAACATAGGCGTGCATGTTGGTTTCTTGTGTAGGAGATGTTTTGGATATATCCCTAGGAGTGCTATTGCTGGATCATATGGAATGTTGATTTTCAGTTGTTTGAGTATTCACCAAACTGATTCCCATAGAGGCTGTACAAGTCTGCAGTCCCACCAGCAGTGGAGAAGGGTTCCCTTTTCCCCACATCCTCGCCAGCAAGTTTTGGTGGTATTATGTATGTATGCCATCCTTACTGGAGTTAGGTGGTACCTCATTGTTGTCTTCATTTGGATTTCCCTTATTGCCAGGGAACTTGAGCATTTTTTCATATGCTTGTTTGCCATTTGGGTTTGTTCTTTTGTGAAATGTCTGCCCATTTCCCGTGCCCATTTCTTGAGCAGTTTGTTTGCCCTGGTGTTTTGGTTTCTCTGGAGATCTTTGCATATTCTGGAGATCAGCCCTCTATCTCCTATGTCGTGTGCAAAAATCTTCTCCCATTCTGTAGGTTGTTTTTTTACTTTGTTGATTGTTTCCCTTGCTGTACAGAAGCTTCTTAGTTTGATGAGGTCCCATTTGTTTATTTTGGTCTCAATTTCTACTGCTTTTGGAGTCTTTTTTAGGAAGTCAGGGCCTACTCCTAAGTGTTGCATGTTTCCAAAAATTTCTTCCAAAAGTTTGAAGGTTTCTGGATGTAGGTTTAGGTCTTTTATGCATTTAGATTTGATCTTCGTGTATGGTGAGAGATGTGGGTCTTTTTGTTTCTGCAGGCTATCAACCAGTTGTCCCAACAGCATTTATTGAACAGACCTTCCCATTTGCTTGGATTGTTGTCTGTCTTTTTGTCAAAGATTAATTGACTGTATTTGTGTGGGTTTCCATCTGTTGTTTCTATTCTGTTCCACTGATCTTCCTCTCTATCTTTGTGCCAGTACCAGGCTGTTTTGATAACCACTGCCCTATAGTATGTCCATAGATCTGGTACTGTGATTCCCCCTGTTAAGTTCCTGTTCTTCAGAGTGGTTCTGGCTATTCGTGGTTTTTTGTGTTTCCAGATGAATCTGTGTATCATTTTTTCCAGTTCGATGAAGAATACTGTGGGTAATTTGATTGGGATTGCATTGAATGCATATATTGCTTTTGGTAGTATAGACATTTTGATGATATTAATTTTGCCTATCCAGGAGCATGGGATGTTGTTCCATGTTTTGAGGCCTTGTTCTATTTGTTTTTTGAGTGTCTTGTAATTTTCCTCATAAAGGTCTTCTACACTTTTGGTTAAATTTATTCCCAGATATTTCATGCTTTTCTCTGTTATTTTGAATGGTAGCTTGTTGGTTAGATCTTCTTCCATCTTGCGGCCGTTTGCATACACTATGGCTGTTGATTTTTGTTCATTTATCTTGTATCCTGCCACTCTGCCAAATTCTCGTATGAGTTCTAGGAGTCTTTGTATTGAGTTTTTTGGTTCTTCTATGTAAAGAATCATGTCGTCTGTGAATAGTGAAAGCTTGACTTCTTCATTTCCAATTTGGATTCCTTTGATTTCTTTGTCTTGTCTTATGTCTCAGCGAGTACCTCTAGGACTATATTGAATAGCAGTGGTGATAGTGGGCAGCCTTGTCTTGTTCCAGATCTCAGTGGGAAGGGATCCAGTTTTTCTCCATTTAGTATGATGCTGGCGTTGGGTTTTTCATATATTGCTTTGGTTATATTGTGGATTGTTCCTTCTATCCCCACCCTGGTTAGGGTTTTTAACATGAAGTGGTGTTGAATTTTGTCGAAGGCTTTTTCTGCATCTATTGATACTATTATATGGTTTTTGTTTTTCAGTTTTTGGATGTGATGTATCACATTTATGGATTTCCTTATGTTGAACCATCCCTGCATTCCCTGGATGAAACCTACTTGGTCTGGATGGATGATCTGTCTGATTTTTTTTGTATTCTATTGGCTAGGATTTTGTTGAGAATCTTAGCGTCAATGTTCATCAGGGAGATCGGTGTGTAGTTTTCCTTCTCTGTTAATTCACTGTTCGGTTTGGGGATTAAGGTGATATTGGCTTCATAGAATGAGTTTGGAAGAGTTGCTTCCTTTTCTATTGTTTTGAAGAGCTTGTAAAGGATTGGGGTTAGCTCTGGTTGGAATGTTTTGTAGAATTCTGCGGTAAAACCATCTGGGCCTGGGCTTTTCTTTGTTGGGAGTTCTTTAATCACTGATTCTATCTCTGATTCGGTAATGGGTTTATTCAGGTCTTCTGTTGCCTCTGGGGTGAGTTTTGGTAAGTGGTGGGAGTCTAGGAATCTTTCCATTTCCAAGTGGTTATCGGATTTGTTGGCGTATAGTTCTTTGTAATAATTTCTAACTATTTCCTTAATGGTAGTAGTGTCTGTTGTTATGTTGCCATTTTCATCTTTGATGCTGCTAATTCTTGCTTTGCCTTATTTTTTCTTTGTCAATCGGGCCAGTGGGGTATCTATTTTGTTTATCCTCTCAAAGAACCAGCTTTTTGATTCATTTATTTTCTGAATTTTTTAAAATTTCTTTCTGATTTAGTTCTTGTCTTGTTTTCATAATTCCTTCTTTCCTCTTGCTTGTGGGGTCCTTCTGCTGTTGCTTTTCCAGTTCGTGGAGGTGTGTGTTTAATTCCTGCATTTGTTGCCTTTCTTGGGCTTTGACGTGCGCACTAATTGCAATAAACTTACCACGTAACACTGCTTTGGCAGTGTCCCATAAGTTTTGGACTTTTGTACCTGGGTTTTTGTTGGTTTCCATAAATTTTTTGATCTCGTCTTTAATTTCTTCTCTGACCCATTGTTCATTTAATAGCATATTGTTCAGCCTCCAGGAGTTTACTTGTTTCCTGGGACATTTTGAGTTGTTGATTTCCAGTTTCACTTCGTGATGGTCTGAGAAGGTACATGGTATGATTCTGATATTTTTGTAGTTAGTTAAACTTGCTTTGTGTCCTATTATGTGGTCTATCCTGGAGAAGGTGCCATGCACTGCTGAGAAGAAGGTGTAGTCTGTGGCCTTAGGATGAAATATTCTATAGATGTCTACTAGGTCCAATTGTTCTATTGTTTGTGTGAGTTCTGTGGCTTCTCTGTTGAGCTTTTTGCTGCGTTGATCTATCTGTTGTTGTTAGTGGGGTATTCAGATCTCTCAGAATTATCGTATGTTCATCTATGTCCCCCTTTAAGTCCAAAAGTAGTTGTTTCACATAGCTGGGTGCATCCGGGGTAGGAGCATAAATGTTAAGAATGGCGATTGGTTCTTGTTGGATCCTCCCTTTCAAGAAGATGTACTGCCCTTCCCTGTCCTTTTTGACGTTTGTTACTTTGAAGTCCATATCATCTGAGAATAGGACTGCCACACCAGCCTTTTTTTTCTCGTCCATTGGCATGGAATATTTGTTTCCACCCTTTCACTTTTAGTTTCTTGGAGTTTCTTCTGGTTAGATGTGTTTCTTGCAAGCAGCATATAATTGGGTCCTGATTTTTTTTTTTTAAGATTTTATTATTATTGGAAAGCCGGATATACAGAGAGGAGGAGAGACAGAGAGGAAGATCTTCCAACCGATGTTTCACTCCCCAAGTGAGCCGCAACGGGCCCCGATGCCGGGACCAGGAACCTCTTCCGGGTCTCCCGCACGGGTGCAGTGTCCCAAAGCTTTGGGCCATCCTCGACTGCTTTCCCAGGCCACAAGCAGGGAGCTGGATGGGAAGTGGAGCTGCTGGGATTAGAACCGGCGCCCATATGGGATCCCGGGGCTTTCAAGGAGAGGACTTTAGCCTCTAGGCCATGCCGCAGGGCCCAGTTGGGTCCTGATTTTTAACCCAGTCTGCTAATCGGTGCCTTTTGAGTGATGAATTTAAGCCATTTGTGCTGAGGGTTAATATTGAGAAATTATAATTTTGCTGTGACATATGCCTGTGTTTTTGAGGTTGTTGGTAATTGATTGTCGTTTCCGTGGATGGACTTTATTGAGATCTCCCAGATTGTCATCCTTGCTTATGGCTTGCTCCCTTTTTCTCTGGGAGTAGCGCATTTCTAAGGAGATTTTGTAGAGTTGGTTTTGTGTTGGCATATTCTTCTAATTTCTCTTTGCTGTGGAAGTATCTAGTTTCATTCTCGTATACAAATGAAATCTTCGCTGGGTAGAGTATTCTTGGTTGACAGTTGTTCTTTTCAGTACTTGAAAGATTTTGTTCCACTCCCTTCTTGCCTGGAGCGTCTGTTCTGAGAAGTCGGCAGTGATTCTGATGGTCCTGCCCCTAAATGTAAGCTTCTCTTTGGTTCGTGCTAACCTTAGGATTCTTTCTTTGCATTCATTGGAGGGTAACTTGATTACCACGTGTCTTGGGGAGGATCGTTTTGGGTCCACCCTGTGGGGAGTCCTCTGGCCTTTCTGAATTTGGATTGGGTTCATGTTCCGGGTATTTTGGAAGTTCTCCTGCATAATTTCCTCAAGTACTGGTTGTATGCCTGTCTCTCTTTCCACTCCTTCTGGGAGCCCCATGATTCTGATATTTGACTTCTTGATGTTGTCGTTCATCTCCTGGATCGTCTTGGTCGCCTTGTGTAGTTGTGACTCTAGTTGGTTAATAATCTGCCTGCTTTCATTCTGGGAATCTTCCAAATCGGATATCCTGTCTTCTGCTGCTGTAATTCTGTTGGCTAAGCTCTCCACTTTGTTCTTCAAGTCTAGGATCTCGTTTTTGAGTAATTTTGTTTCTGTGATTATGTGGTTTTTGAAATCTTTGAGCTCGTTCCATTGTTTTTCATTGTCTCTGAAGAGTTTTATTATTATTTTTCTGAACTCCTTATCAGAGACGTCTTCAATTTCTTCATCTGTAATCTCTGCGATTGACCAGGCTTTATGGTGGCTTTTTGGGGTGGCACTAGCTGTTTCTACTTCACTAATTCTCTTATTCTGTCCCATACTTGTGGCCCAAGGTGTTGCTGGATTCTCACCCTTGACCTCTGTTGCCACCTAGTGGGTGGCCTGAGGTCTTGCTCGCCTAGGTTTTTGTTTTCCTTCTGGACCAGGGAGTTTTTGTTTTTTGTTTCCCTTCTGGGTTTCAGGTTTCAGCGCCTCAGGTTTCAGTGCCTAGGTGCCTGGGTCTCCTCTCTTGTTTTTTTTTTTTTTTTTTTTGCTTTGTTTTTTGTCTGAGGCACGAGATCTGGCTCCACCGCCTCTTTCCCCCTGGACTGGGTTGGCCCAGAATTTAGATTAGCTGTGATCCTGGGGATTTCACCCTAGCTGCCGCAGCTGTCGGCTGCTGCACTTCAGGGTCCTAGTGCCCTCCTGGTACCGTGGCGTTTCGTTATGGGGGAGTGTGTGCTAGGTAGCTGTCCCTGTCTTTGCCTGGGTCCCGCCAAGGTTATTAATATCACCACCAGTGCTAGAGGTTTCAGCACTGCTGCAGTTTCTAGCCACCACTGGAGGGGCTTTGTGCAACGATTTCCTAAAGTTGCCTGTATATCCTCTGGTTAAAATTCCCGCCGACCTTTCCTCTCCTGGGTTCTTAATTCACCCTTTTCTAGCCGACAAGCCATGCCACTAAGCCGAGCTGCTGAGCGCTGCCTTGGTTTTGTTGTTGTTGTTATTTTTGGTTGATTCTCCAGATTGCGTGGATCTTGTTGATTCCGCAGTGGAGGTTCGCACACCTGCTTATACTATTTTTAACTAGACTTGCTCCTTCTTCTGGCACTTTTTGGCCCTCTCTCTCTGCCTTCCCCCTTACATCAACCCTCCATGGTTGGCCATTTTTTTCCTCTTCCTCCCTTCTGTTTTAAAAGATTTATTTATTTCACTCGAAAGTCAGAAGTGAGAGTTACAGAGAAAGCAGGATATATAGCAAGAGAGAGTTTTCATCTACTGGTTCACTCCCCAGTAAGCTACAACAGCCAGAGTTATGTCTGAAACTGGGATTCAGGAAGTTCTTCTGAGTCTCTCACATGGGTGTAGGAGTCCAAGGCATTAGGCCATTCTCTGCTACTTTCTGAGGTCATTATTGGGGAGCTTGATTGGAAGAAGAGCAGGAATGACAAGAGCCAGTATCCATATGAAATGCTGGCAGAAGATTAGGCTGCTGTGTCACTGTGCTAGCATCTTCTAAGCAATCATTGGGGGAGGTTTCATGGTGGTTAATAGGACTAGGACTTCCAAGTATTTTATACTTGTGCTATTGTAGGAGGTGAATCCCTGTATAATGTAAGAACAGATTGACTGATTTGATCTTGGAAATCAGTAGACAGATAAACAAATGATGCTGGATAAAATTGCTTTATCAGTGATAAAATACTGTCACTGTTTTTTAGTTCTTATGTTAAAAAAAAGAAGTTATTTTATTCTGGTGTCACCTGTGAGAGCAGGATGATAATTCATACATCTGTTTAGGTAAACTAATATATAAGACATGTCTGAGGCAGGAGTGGAGAACATGGGTTCATTCTATGTAAGGACCAGAAAAACATTTAGACTGTCCCTGCTAAGGCAGTTTCAGATAGGACTTGAAATTCAATATATCTGTATTAAGTGAACATGTTAAGGTAAACATTGTATGACCTGTGTATTGTTATAAACAAGTGTAAGATGAGAAAAATTTTGTACTGTCATCTAAGCATTGCAGAATAATATGTTTTATGAAATTCAACAAATGTATAATGTTTTGATGTCTAGGAAACAAATTTACCTACATTTTGACCCTAATATCCTTTACATATAAGTTAAGTGAAAACTATCTCATAATTAATCAGATTAGAAATCCAGGCTCTTGAGCATTTCAGGCTTCTCAATAGCAGTTTTTCCCTACTGTATTTTTTTCTTAATTGATATGGGAATCTCAACTTTCCTTTTAATATAAGGTGGAAGTGGCTTTTAATATTGCATTTTGAGTGACAGTCTTAGGGTAATGATAAATAATAGTCACAATTTTCAGTCTTGTGTATCTGTTTATAATATTAATAAAAATAAAATCCCAATAGCTTCCATGCTTGCTTGTTTAATGCAGCAGGTATTTTTGAGTAATAGTAAGCATTGTAGAGAGATTTAAAAGCAACCAAATGGAACAAGAAGTTTCATTATTGCCATTACCAATGTCTGGATGGCTCCACAGTGCAAAGACAGGGCAGGCTGCTGATTTCATTAACATGACCCATGACAGCTTAGTGGAAATAACAGTCAAGACACATCATGCTTTTAATGGGCACTGAAATGACTAAAATCAATACCAAATTCTAAAACATTCATCAATCTTAAATTCTCACTGATGGAAACTGCAGAATTTAAAAACCTTAAGAAGAAAGCTTCAGAGATTCCGAGAGTATGCCTATTTCATCCTTGTGAATTCTCTACTCTTCACTGTGATTCACACAGGGAAAAACAAAAGTCTGTCTTGCATTTATCCTTCTTTGCCTTTATTTAGTAATAAGGATCATTGAGGCAGAATTTTGTGCCTTAGATATTGCATCTATGTTCTGGTTTAGACCAGGTGGGTAACTTTTATATAAAGTTTAATCGGTTTAAAAGAAACCCATTTAACCTATTGTATGAAATGTAATTTATTTATGTGAAATTTAAAGCACATAAGACATAAGTTCAAATATTAACATATTTTTTTGTATGTAGGCTAATCATGGCTAGTCTGTCATGATTTTATTGCCATTCTTTGGTAATCTTTATTTGCAATTCGTGTGAAATCACCTAATGTTTTACAGCACATAACATTTGTAAAGTGCTTTGTTGCTGAGACCAGAACTAGTGCATGATTGTACCGAGTATGAATACATGAGAATGTGGGCTGGAACTCTCTAGGCTCACATTTGTATGAACCCTCTACTCTCCAGAAAAACTGGGTCATTGAATCCTGTCAATGTATTTCCTGTATTGTTTTATCCTAAATTTGATGACTAATAGAATACATGCTATCAAGCACCAGTTTCATGAATTTTTTGATAATTTCTAGAGAAAATAGAATGTGGAAGTAGGAACTAGAAAATAGAAATATTGAAATATTGTGTTGATGATTTAAGAATCTACATTATTTTTTTAAAGATTTTTTATCTATTTCTATTGGAAAAGCAGAAATAAAGGGGAAAAGGGAGAGTTCAGAAAGGGAGATTTTCCATCCAGTGATCCAATCCCCAATTGGATGCAACAGCTGGAGCTGCTGCTATCTGAAGTCAGGAACCAGGAGCCTCTTCCGGGTCTCCCACATGTTTTCAGTGTCTCAAGGCCTTGGGGTGTCCTCGACTGCTTTCCCAGGCCACAGCCTGGGAGCTGGACGGGAAGTGGGGCTCCCTGAATAAGAATAGGCGTCCAGATGTGACCCTTGGGCATGCAAGGTTTAGCGCTTTAGCTACTAGGCTACTAGGCTACCGCACCAGGCCCTCTATATTAATTTTGATTCAGACTTCTATAATGTGAATTAAGACCCATAAAAATTCTCAAGGTAGCAGCTGACTCACTAATTATACTTCATAGTTGGAATACTTTATGATTATTAACTACTTCCTATTAACTTTTACACTTGTAGAAACATCGTGTTTCCCCTTATTTTGACAAATAAGGCTTATAAATGAGTTAAATAGCTATTGGAAAGTGTGGATGTTATAATATCATGTTATGAGACAAGGTCAAAAACTCCTAGTCTCATTTACCAGTGGAATCTAGCTTAAACATTCCTAGTTATCCACAATATTTATTTAATTTTCTTCCCCCTTCTATTTGTGGTTCATTTTTATTTAGTGTCCCTACTCACCAAAACTCATTATGCTGGTTCAACAAACATCACAAGCCAGGAACTCTCAGGAGTATTCAACAGAATCATACAATTAGTTTCTCATTGGCTAATTTAGTCTATGAAATTTTAACCTAATTCATCACGGTGTTGCTTTGTATTTCCATTTTTTTAAAAATATGTTTTAACATAATCTAAGAAACAAAGTTTTAATGAGAAGTATTTGGCATAGCAGTTAAAACAACAGTTGGAGGTCCTGAATCTTGTATTGGCTGGCTTTGGTCAAAGTCTTCATTTTCTCCCAAGTCAGGCTTTCTTTTGAACTTACTCAGCTAAGCAGCAAGTGATTTTTTTTTAAGTACTTGGGTTCCTATAATCCAGATAAGAGACTTCAAATTTAATTTCTGTCTCCAACTTCATACAGTGTTATACTTCATTTGCAGTTATTTTAAAATGTAACGAGAAGTTACATTTTGATTCAACATCTGCTTGGCTTTAAGGATTACTTTAATTTAGTATTTACATTGTTTAATATATAAATTGCTCAGTATTACATATGTATGCCAATTCTAGTCCTGGCTGCTTCACTTCCCATCCAGCTTATGGACTTGGATGCTGGAGAGGATGGCTCAAGTCCTTGGGACCCTTAACCCATGTGTGAGACCCGTAGGAAGCTCTCCTGCTTCTGGCTTTGAAATTGAATTTAGTTAACTCTTATAATGTGAACAAACACCAAAGCTGGATAAAATTTTATTTTTATTTTTTTTAAAGATTTATTTTTTTATTACAAAGTCAGATATACAGAGAGAGGAGGAGAGACAGAGAGGAAGATCTTCCATCTGATGATTCACTCCCCAAGTGAGCCGCAACGGGCCGATGAGCACCGATCCGCACCAATCCGATGCCAGGAACCAGGAACCTCTTCCGGGTCTCCCACACGGGTGCAGGGTCCCAATGCATTGGGCCGTCCTCGACTGCTTTCCCAGGCCACAAGCAGGGAGCTGGATGGGAAGTGGAGCTGCCGGGATTAGAATCGGTGCCCATATGGGATCCCGGGGCGTTCAAGGCAAGGACTTTAGCCGCTAGGCCACACCGCCGGGCCCGATAAATTTTTAAATACACACAACTTGAAGATACCAAAGCAGGATGAAAAAAGAAACAAGAAAGTTGAAACTGTCTTTTAAAAATATTTCCTCCTATATCAGGTTTGAACATAATCCTGAGACTATGAGAAGAGCCTTTAACACATTCAGAGGAAATGGAGTTCAAATAATTTTTAAAAATATGATTACTTTACTTGAAAGTCAGAATTATATAGAGAAGAACAAAGAGAAATCTTCCATCTGCTGAGTCACTTCTGAAATTGTCACCATGGCAAGAGAACTGGAATGATAAAGCTGGGAATCAGGAAGTCCTGAATCTCTCACATGGGTCCCTGGACCCAGTGGAATGGGACCTGCTTTGCTGTTCTCCAAGGCAAGGAGCTGGATTGGGAGTTAAGGAATCAGGACAGAACTCAGTGTCCATATGGGATCCCAGTGTTGAGGGCAGACCCTGAATTCAGATATTCAAGAGAGATAACTCATGGTTTATGCCAAAAATGTTTTTTGTTTCTAACAACCCAATATTCAACTTGACACTAAGTAGACCCACATCAGAAGACTAAAAATATAGAACATAGGAGTTTTAATCATATTTCTTTAATGCTATCTGTAATCACTGATTACTCAAATAGCAAGGACCAGAATGGTTAGAGCCAAGCTAAGCCAGAGCAAGGAGTCAGGAGCTTCTTCCAAGTCAGTACATGATGGTCCCAGAATGTTGGGCCATCCCTCATTACTTTTCCATGACAAAGCAGGGAGCTGAATGGGAAATGAAGCAGCCAGGTATGGAAGCAGCATCCATTTGGCATGCCAGTGCTGGCAGGTAGAGGATTTTTCAACTGAGCCATCACATTGGCTCCATGAAATAAATGTACATGCATAGACTTAATAACTACCCATATAATGCAGATATTGATATATTTTAAATAATAATACTAATATATCCAAGGGTGCATAGTGAAGTAATAAAATTTAGGAATGACTGGAAATTAGAAAATGCAATTTTTAAGGAAAGAAATAAATGAAATAAATGAAATGCACAATCATGAAATAGTTTAATTAGAAGTACAATGGTAAAGAAATTAGTAAATAGAAGATTGATTTGCAGACGAAGCAAAGAAAAAAATGAATAGAAAATATTAAGATTTATAAAGCTAGATTAAATATTTATTGATCTGTCAAAGCTTCAACAATAATTCAGTTAGAAAAGAAAACTAACAGTATCTGAAATTAAAAAGTGAAAATGTTTAAAAAATATTGAGTTTCCATGTAATTTTCCACAGTTCCTAAAACTCAAATGCAGAAAAATCTATACATGGACTCATCATATGAAAACCACAAGAAAAAGAAAAAGAAAAAGAAAAGCACAAAGCAAGCATATATAATCAGAAGCATCTTGAATTAGCTGGAAAAAATGAGCTATTTTTTCTAAAAATTTATTTTATTTATTTCAATTGTATGGTTACAGAGATAGAGATGGTGAAATAAAGGTTGTATGTTTATGTGTGTGTGTCTTTATGTGAAAGAGAGTAAATGAGAGAGACAACAAAAGAGAGAAAGAGAGAGAAATCTTTCTGCTGGTTCACACTCTCAATGGTTGCAATGATGGAGGCCAAAGCTAGGATTCATATCTGCTTCCAGGTATTCAACATGGATGAAGGAGCTAAAGGACTTAAGCTATCATCTGGTGCTTTCCCACCTGCTTTAGCAGGAAACTGGATTGGTTTTGGAATAACTGGGATTTGAATTGGAGCCAGTATGGGAATTTGGCATCACAAACAATACCATTATATACCATGCCACAATTCTAGCACACCCATCCCCCAAATAAACTATTGTATTAATAAGATGACAATAAGTTTCCTAAATAACTGAAAGCTGAATTCAGGATAAAATAGTAATAATAGAAATCAGCCTAGAATTCTACACCCATCAAATATTATCTAAAGAGAGAGAGTTAGTTCTAGGCAACAATTCCTGTGAGAATTAAAAATAAACAGTCCTTAAAAATACTTAAGATTGGGCCCAGTTTGGTGGTCTAGTGGCTAAAGTCCTCACAATGAATGCACCGGGATCCCATATGGGCACCGGTTCTAATCCCAGCAGCTCCACTTCTTATCCAACTCCCTGCCTGTGGCCTGGGAAGGCAGTTGAGGATGGCGCAAAGCCTTGGGACACTGCACCCGCGTGGGACACCTGGAGGAAGTTCCTGGCTCCTGGCTTCGGATTGGCACAGTACCAGCTGTTGTGGTCACTTGGGGAGTGAATTATTGGACGGAAGTTCTTCCTCTCTGTCTCTCCTCCTTTCTGTATATCTGACTTTGCAATAAAAACAAATCTTTGAAAAATACTAAAGATTGACATAAATATTAATATTACATGAGAGATAATAAAGATGGTGATCTTCTGAAAGTCGTTTTCCATGTAAACTCAATCAAAATTGATTATTTGGGTGGAAATAGAGATAGATAGATATAGATAGATAGATAGATAATGTTACATATAGAGTTATAACATTTAGAGAAACATCAAGGGTAGCTTTAAAGAAGCAAAAAGGATGAGAGACATATTCTAAAATACATCAACACTATAACAATTTAAATAATGTAATACTAATGCAAAACCACTCTATCCATAGAATGCACAGGTGGTCTAACAGCATATTGTCTTACTTCTGCCTTCCAGGGTTTATTGTGCCTTCTCTGGTTAGAAGCTAAGAAGTTGGCTAAAAGTGGATAAAAGTTGATTGCAGAATTCCAGATATTTATCATGGAAGCAGCATGCCAAGGAGGGGATTGGAGCTTTGTGACAATAGTTTGATTATCTTCACATCCAGCAAGTTTGCAAACACTTATTATGTGCCTAAAAGGTAGATATACATACAGTGCCAATCTCATTAGATATGGGGGAAATAGTGGTAACCTTTCCCAGAACAACGTGATTATGAAATATAGAATTATAAATAAAGTGTGACATAATCTTATAATTAATGAAATTGTGTGTGCACTGAAATATTACCGTTTTGCATTTTGATAATTCCATTAATGATTAATGGAAGACTACGTAGTATTAAATTAGAAAATAAGGTAAACTCACGTAAAATAGCACCACCAGTAATAGAGTACTGCAAGCTAGATGATATAATAATAAACATTTTATTGTCCTATAATTTGGATTCTAAACACTCAGATATAAGCACTGCACCTGACGGGTGCTGAGTAAGAATCTATTCCATAAATTTCTCTAAAGTTCTAGTGGTATGCAGAAACCCTAGGTGTTTATTGACCTGCCATAAAATCACTCCAGTTTCTGTCTCTATTTTTACATTATGGCTTCTTTATTCCTGTAAATCTATTTTATCTTCTTGAAATGACACGGGTCATTGAATTAGTGTCTGTCCAATTTTACAACATTAAACCCATTGCAGACAAATTACAAGGAGCCTCCTGGGGCTACTTCTAATGTTAGACTTCTTGATAAGTGTGATTATTTCAAAAGCTTTGAATTTGAGTTTGTGGTAATCAGTTCAAATGATTTCCAGTGTTTGCACGTATGGCTAATTGGTTGAGCATAAGGAGAAAGCATAACGATACATCAATCTCAAATGGTGACAATGATAGGTGGAATTGTACAAAGTATCACGAGACATCTACATTCTAGTTCTAATTTCCTTCTTTAATACATTTTTATTCACATTAAAATCTCCTTTTAAATTGTTTGTTTGTTTTTATTTGAAAGGCAGATGTACAGAGCTAAAGGGAGAGAGAAATCTTCCATCCTCTGGTTTACACGTAGATATTGACTCCTGAATCAGTCTGATGCCAAGAGTCAGGTCTGAGTCTCCCACATGAGTTGAAAAGACCAAGGAGTTAAACCATCCTTTGCTGCTTTCCAAGGTCAAGTGCTTCTTTTCTTCCTGATAGGCCACTCTCCATTATGCAGCTTCGCTCTGTGAGCATTTTCCTGGACATTAGTTTCCTATCTGGGAAGCGTACAAATATTTTCATCCATTCTACTGCTTTTGTTTCTTCACTTTGTTGATCATTTTCTTTGCTGAACAGAAGCTTCTTACCCTGATGTAGTGCCATTTGTTTACTTTGGTTTTGACTGCCTGTGATTTTAATGACTTTCGTAAGAAGTCTACCATTGTCTATATCTTGAAAAGTTCTTCGTATGTTATCCTATAATAGTTTGATGATTTCTGGGTGCACACTTAGGTCCTTGATACATTTAGAGTAGATTTCTTTTACAAAGTGAAAGCCGAAGGGGTTTGCTTTTTCTACAAGCTGCTATACAATTGTCCCAACAAAATTTGCTAAGAATACAAGACATTTTCTCTGGATTATTTTCAGTTCTCTTATTGAAAATTGGTTGGATGTACCTGTGTAAGCTCACTTGTGGAGATTCTATTCTATTTCATTGATCTCCTTTGTTTCTGTACCAGTAGCAGAAAGTTTTGATGACCACTGCCCTCTTGTATGTCTTAAGGTCTGAAATTGTGATTCTTCCAGCTTTATGTTTATTCTTTTGGATACCTTAGGCTACTCATGCTGTCCTATGTTTCCATATGAATTTTACTATCAGCTTCTTCAGCTATAAAGAGAATGCTGTTGGGATTTTTATTAGGATCACATTGAATTTGTATGTTATTTCTTGGCAATATGGACATTTTAACAATGTTGAGCCTGTCAATCTAGGAATATGGTCAATGTTTCTATTTTTTAATCTCTTCTATTTCTTTTTAAATGTTCTATAATTTTCATCATAGAAGACTTCCATGTCTTTGGTTAGACTTATTCGATGATATTTAAGTTTGTTCTCTGCTATTTTAAAGAGGATTGTGCTTACAAGTTTTTCTCAGGCACGGAGTTACTTAACATATTAGAGCTATCAATATATGTTCATTAATATTGTGTGCTACCCAGCAAACTCTATTATGAGTTCCATGAATCTCTTGATTGATTGAGTCTTTTCATTGTCCTGTGTATAGAATCATGCTTGAGAACAGTGATACATTTTAATTCCTCATTCTGATTTGAATTATTTTCATTCACCTTTCTTGCCTAATAGTTCTAGCTAGGACTTGGGGTACTATGATGAATAGCAATGGCTAAAGTAAACATCATTGTCTAATTCCAGATCTTATTGGAAAAGGTTCCAGTATTTCCTCCATGTCTTTATCATTTTGATATTTATCTCATTCTTAATTGGATTCGTCTCTTTTTCTTGAATCTAAATTTATAGATTCAAGGAAATTTTTAGAATAAATATACAGTTCCCCTAAGAAAGACTTCTTTTCCTCTGATGACTTTGAAAGAAAATGAATGACTCAATAAAAAAGTAATATTTATAGGCTGAAAATAGATTTCTGAATGCAAGAGACATTTATCTGACAATAAAAGGAGAATAACGAAGTCCAGAAGTAATTCCATCTAAGAGATCATGTATTTACATAACATATACTTTCTGTAATAAGTATTTCTGTGTCCAGCATTCACACAATTATTAGTGAGCATTTTGTTGTTAAGTGATAAGGTAAGTTTCAAAGGTAAGTATGCACTGGTGATACTCAGAAGTACTACAGATGCAAGTGTAAGTGGCTATTTAGTTACTAAGTGTAAGGCAAGTTTCATCAATTTGTCTTGGTCCTTTGATTAACCTACCATATATTTATATGCTATGCAATGCAGTGTTAGCATACATGTTGATCACTTTACATTTAATATAGTTAAAAATGGGAGTCAGAATTATGGAATAATAAGTTAAGTTATCAGTTACAGCACTGGCATCCTATCTGCAAAGTTGGAAATCACAGCTGCTGCACAATCCATCATACCCCCCTGCTGATGTGAGAGGAAAATCACACAGGACGATGCTGGCTATAGAGTGCCTCCACCCACACGGCACACAGGACGATGCTGGCTGTAGAGTGCCTCCACCCACACGGGACTCAATGAAATGAAGCTTCTGGATTTTGTCAATGGCTCCACCCAAGTCCAACCTTTGTGGCCATCAGGAGAATGAAACAACAGATAAAACATCTCTCCCTCTCTCTTTTCTCTCTTTCTCCCTCTCTCTCTCTCTTCCTCTCTCTCTCACACACATACACACACACACACACGCACACACACACACACACAGGCACACACACACACAGGATGAATATTTATACTGTCTTTCCCTCTCTGAAACAATAACCTTCAAATGTTTTTTTTTTGAAGATTTATTTATTTTTATTGGAAAGACGGATATACAGAGAAGAGGAGAAACAGAGAGGAAGATCTTCCATCCGATGGTTCACTCCCCAAGCAGCCACAATGGCTGAAGCTGAGCCAATCCGAAGCCAGGAGCCAGGAGCTCTTCCAGGTCTCCCACACAGGTGCAGGGTCCCAAGGATCTAGGCCATCCTCAACTGCTGTTCCAGGTCACAAGTAGGGAGCTGGATGGGAAGTGGGGCTGTGGAATTAGAATCGGCGTCCCTATGGAACCCCAGCGTGTGCAAGGCAAGGACTTTAACCACTATGCTTTCGTGCTGGGCCCGTAAATATTTTTTAAAATGTTGAACGGGAGCTGTAGTTCTCTAACCACACTAGCCAAATTTCAAATTGTTAGTGATTCTAGCAGCTCTGATATGATTAGTTCACATTGTATACTTTCACTATCAAAAAATGTACAATTACTGCGTATCTGTAAATTTAGAAAAATGTTTCAGATCAAAATTGTTACTTGCTTATACATACATGTGTATACACAAATATATATATGTATATATGCATCAAATTGCTGCATTTCACCTCATAAAATATAAAATTGAATAATTAAAGTTAAAATATCTAGGAATCAAGTCACAGCATGGTGAAATAGTAGGACAATCCTCCATTTGTGGCACTAGAATTCCACACTGGTACCAGTTCCAGTCGCGGCTGTTTTATTAGGACCCTGATGGCCTTGGAAAGTGGCCAAGGATGGCTGTAGGGTTTGGGCCCCTGCATCTGTGTGGGAGACGGGGAGGAAGCTGCTCGTCCTTACCTTCTGAGTGGCTCCGCTCTAGCTGTTGGAGCTATTTGAACACTGAACCAATGACTGGAAGGTCTGTCTCTCCTGCTCTTTCAAGCAAAAATCTTTAAAAAAAGTTATTGTAATAGAAATATACTTTCATTTTCCTCTAAAAGAGTGGTTAAAACAAATCAGATTTATGACCTGTGCCGATCTCAGCCCATTTACTAACAACTCTACATAACCTCTTCTTTTTAATATTCTGTAACAAGGAAATTTCATTTTGCCCATTCTCTTCTCCTTTGCTATTGCATTAATTCAGGGTAGAATAGGATTCCCTGTTTTTTCCTGCCATCTCTAGCAGCAGCTGCATCTCCTCCTTCTCCATAGCATCCAGGAGGTAGACTGGACTGACATCACTCTTACTCTGGAGTTATACACCTACTGACATTCTAACTGTACCTTAAGAGTCCGGTTTTCATAAAGTCATCTACTCTACTATGTAATTCTTTGCATTGTTTCATTATCTTTTGACTCTCTTTTCAAAACCCATTTAACCTATATAAAAAACCTAGTCACGTTTCCTGTTTTCTTATTTTAAAAATAAGTGATTTCAGTTTTACTGACCAGACACTGTTATTTCATTGTTTTTAATAAGCAATGTAATGTAGAATAACACATTATTCCACAATGTACTCAATGTAAAAATCACTTAATGGAAGAAAAATGGGCAGCTTAAAATAAAGCCAATCTTACTGTATTTTACTTTGTATGTTTCTCAATAAGAAATAACTTTGAATTACCCTATTCAATAATGAGAACAACAACAAAATAGCTGTGGTTTTATATGGAGTTTCTAAATAGAAATTATAAGAAGTAAAATTTCCCAGAAATCATTTCTGAATCTGTAGGAGGTCTTTCAGGTAGGCTTTTCAGAGTTACCTTACATGACGAAAGAACAGAGATTAAGTATATGAAAAAAAAAAATAACTCCTTTTCTCACACACAGCTCCAGAATTAGTATGCTGCCATCATGACTGTCCAGTGGTAACACATTTGAATGTTCTCCTCTGGTCTAGTTGAGAAGTCAATCTAAGATGGAAACTGAGGATAATAACATTAACTTAACAACAGGAAAATATCCCCAGAAACATTTAGGACCATCGTGGCTTGTTTTCTTTTATCAAATGAAATGGTTTGTATAGTTTTCTAATTATGTCAACCTTTCTACTTACATCAAAATTTCTGTTTAGTTAAAAAGTAATTTCCACATAAGGAAAAAAAAACATTAGAAATCATTCTGACTTTCATATTGTAGTGTTTAAATTCCATAAACATGTTTTCTTGACATTTTCATATTTTCAAAATCCTAATCAGATGAAAATAAATATTTAGGAATTCTGCAACATTATAGTACTTGGGTCATTGTCATCCATGTAGGAGACCTGAATGGAATTTCCAGCTCCAGCCTCAGTCTTTCCAAGAACTGGCTATAGTGGACTTTAGGGAATGAACCAGTAATTCTAAGATCTCTTTCTCTTTCTGTATGTAGCTCTTTATCTATCTATGCCTCTATACTTAATTGACATATGTGAAAGATCATAGATGTTCCATCTTATCTCTTTCCCATGTTTTAGTTTGAGTTAAGGAGTTTCTGGAATGTAGAAGGACAACAGAATAACAAACACCAGCAGTGTTGAAAGGGCTTTTCCAAGTACAATTATTCAGTAATCTAAGAAGTAATAAAGAACTCCTTTTATCCAGCTTATTTATCGTCAGAGATAATGTTACAGTTTATTTTGAGATTCCAAATACTTTTGCTTCTTATCAGAAATATCCATACCTTTTCTCCAAAAATTTATCGGTTTGTAAGTCAGTTACAGATTAAAGGGGAAACGGGATGAGGAGCTGGTGAGAGAGAGAGAGAGAGAGAGAGAGAGAGAGAGAGAGAACATAATTTTATATTTACAGGCTTACTCCCTAAATGCCTGTAACAGCCAGAATTAGGCCACTGAAACTAGCAAATGGTTGGAACTCTAACCCAGTCTCCCACAAAGGTAGCAGGTGCCCCAATAGTTGGCCCATCATCAACTTTGTAGGTACATTAGCAAGGAACTAGATTGAAGCAGAGAAGACAGGAATTGAACTGGTTTGTGGATTTGTGAAGCAAGCAGCACAGTGGTCGCATAATATGCTTCACTACAGTACCAATCCTCAAACAGATTATTTTAAAAATTTAGACAATATTTTTTTGCTGCCAGATATTAAGTTTTAAAAATGCCTTTTTTCCCAAAGCATGAATATCTCTTAAAATACCTCTCAAAATACTTCTTCATAAGCTGAAAAAAACTTTTAAATAATTTTATCAGTAAAAGACAAAGTAATAAATAATTTAATTTCTGATTTAAAAGGGAAATGTAATTCTAGTTGGCAATATGAGATTTCATTATTTTTTTAATATATTGAATGAAAATATCTCATATTTCTCTAGCTGACTTAGTAAAACTTAGAAGTTCAAAATTTGTTGGCTGGATTTTTTTTTTTACTAAATTTTGATGTTTTTGAAATGTTTTCTATTTCCATACATTGACCATATAAATTTTTACATTATAGAGAAGATTTTCAATTGACAACTTAGTATTGCAAATTAAGCAATTACCAAAATGTATAATATGCAAAGCTGAAAGCGTACAGAAAGAAAAATATGATTGTAGTAGAAACTTGAAAGAGAAAATCATTGAAATCAAAAGTTCTTCAAAAAGTTCAATAAAATTGACAGAGTTATAACTAAACTTTCTAGAATATTAAGGAGATTCAAAGTACTAAAACCAGATATGAAGGTGAAAATATTAATTCTGTAGCGATATAAAGGATTATAAGAACATTCTCCTGACAAACTTTATGTCATAGTCTGAATAGAAACACTGAGAGGGAAAATGGTCACTACTGTGAAATACATCCATTAAACTGAAGACCTGCGGGTCAGCTTCTCCAGCAATAAAAATGATCAGAAGAGACATGCAGCAAACAACCTGGACATATTTACAAAGCTGTAAACATTTACCTTTTGCTGGTTTCTCTGTCCACATTCTATTACTGCTAGGTCTCAACCCTCCCAGAACTATTGAAAAAGCACAAATAATAAACACAAAGTGTTTTAGCATTCTCATCTTCACAGATTTACCCATGCAGTGGGTGGAGAGTGAAGAGCAGAGACATTCTGGGGCCATGTTCAGTGGCTACCTGTCCTCAGAGTATGTTAACAGCAAGATGGAGAAAAGAAGGCAATAGGGAAGGTCAAGAATTTGAGTGCAGCACCAAAAAAAAGGAAGCATATCACCCAGAAAGTGAGTCCCACCCTATCATAGGTCTTCATGGGGGCTTGAGAGGACAGCAGCTATACAAAAACGTGATATCACTCCCTTTGACGTTCAGGTGACGGTAGGTAAGCATTATCTAACTCACAGGTTTGCAGTAATGGACTACGTAGGTTGGGAAGGTGTAAATTTCAAGTGTGACCCTGAACTAGATGCCTAAGACCACAACACTGTGCTCTGTTCCAGACAACAGTTTCCAGTGTGTAATTTCCAGAATAAACTGCACTCACCCAGGTGAATGTAAGACCTCTGTTGCACCTCGCTTTTATGGGTCCATGAATATGGTGACATCCTTGGTAAAGTGTCATCCTGTGTGTTGGGACAGTGTGATGGCTCAAAGACCTTGTAAACCCTGGTAACCATGTGGGTACCAGTTCACGTCCTCGCTGTTCCACTTCCTGTCCATCTCCCTGCTTGTGGCCTGGGAGATCATCTATTTAATCTACAGAATCTAGTACTCTGATTAAAGTATACTGAAATGTATTTAATTATGGGGTATCCAGACTTTAATAAGTATTCGGCTTTGTTTTTCTGTGACAATGACTTTGGTTTTCTATTTTTATATGACTTTTATGTTTTCAGGATGTGGATTTTTTTTGTTTCTGCTGCAGCAATAAAACCTCATTTTGTTTTCTATTCTGTTTCACAGTAATGATCATTATGGCATTGACACCCACTTGGCATTTTGTAAGTAACAGAAATAAAAGCATGTCAACCTTTCTTTTCATTGCAAAATTTTTAGTGCTTAAAAATTGTAGGTAAGTTATTCCAAAGTTAAGGGCCTTTAAAAAAGGTAAGCTATAATGTGGCTCATTGGCAGTATTTCAAATGTGACTTGTTCAGTGATGATCAAAATTATCTCTGGGTTAGCCATATAATAACTATATGCCTTTTGTGCAAAAAACTGAGCAACTTATTTTCCTTAGTAATGCTGTAATGGAAATGTGCTCATATTTCATGTGTAAAAAGATTATCACAGCTATTGATAAGTATACTTAAATTTATACTTGCTTAAAATATAAAATATAATGATCAGTGTAAGCCAGTCATTTTCCCATTTCTCTCTGTCATGGTTCCAGCATATTGTGAAATATTTCCTATTGATTTGGATAGGCAGAGATGTGATAGCATTTTAACTTAGTGCATATAAGCTATTTACATTGTCTAGTATGTTGTCCCATAAGTAATATGCATATGATTATTAAATATTAATAACATCCACCATAATTTCCAGTTGTGTCTTAACCTTGACCATGTTTCTGATGCAAGAATATTCTAGTATTGGTATCAACAGTTTCAAATTGTGCTTTTCATACTCAAATCGCAATAGTCCATTTGAGCAGGATCTTTTGAATAAAAAGCAGTAGCCAGGGACTGACACAATGGTGTAGTGGTTAAAGTCCCATATGGTCACTGGTTCTAATCCCAGCAGCTCCACTTCCCATCCAACTCCCTGCTTGTGACCTGGGAAAGCAGTTGAGGGCAGCCCAGATCCTTGGGACCCTGCATCCGCGTGGGAGACCCAGAAGAGTTCCTGGCTCCTGGCTTCGGATTGGCTCAGCTCCATCTGTTGCGCTCTCTTGGGGAGTGAACCATCAGATGGAAGATCTTCCTCCCTGTATATCCGTCTTTTCAATAAAAATAAATAAATCTTAAAAAAAAAAGCAATAACCAAATATTTTTGGTTAAATGCTGTGTATATCAGCACTTCTGTGCCTGTCATTCAACCCTACATGACGGGGCTGCTCTTCTTGGTCTTGCAAGAATTCTCGCTTACCATGGCATCTCTTTCAACTAGAAATTGGCAAGGTCTGTAGAATATACTCTCAGCATCATACGTAATCAGCTGCATGGAGGAAGTTGCAAAATAACCTACCCTGTGAGATCAAACCCTGATTCTAGAAGCCAAAACTAGGAAATGTTAAAGACGCATGTTGAAGTGTTTGTTCCTTTAAGAAAAATATCCTTGCCATTTTTATCCTGGATCCAAAAATATACATGGAGCTATTAATTAGATCAGTAAGTCTTCTGTAACATGGATGTGAGGGACAGATGTGAGCCCGAAATTAACAAAAGATGCCAATGAAAATTTGAGCACACTAATTATTGTGTGCGCATTTCACTCATAGCGAAAGAAGAAACTATCGTACATTTCAGTTCCATAACAACATTTTATCTTCTAATTTGCTTTGCAGTTAATGTAAGAAATGAAAATTACACAAACCAGAATCCTCTCTCTCTGCTATCAAAACTTACCTTGAAAAAGAGTATAAAATAGTTATTAATTATGCCCTACATCCTCAAACTGGTTGTAATACTCATACAACTTCAAGATTTTGAAAAGAAATAACACAGATTACAAAAAGTGATTTGTAAGTTTTTTATATGAGTTATGTTTGGGACAAAATGCTTTTGCTTCAGTTTTAATCTCAGGTTTTATTTTAACATTGTTAATATTCAAAGGAAATTGTGAGAATGATGAAAATTTCTCCAAAATTTTTATCAACAGAACTTGCTTCTCACAAATCTTTAACAGACTTAAGATAGTGCTAAAAATAAATGGAAAAATTTGAGATAGATATACTAAATAATTTGACTAGAAAAACAATATGTTATGCAATGTCTGTGCCCTGTGGTATGTTTACAGTGTGTATTTTGTGCTAAATATGTCCTTTGAAGGTATATTATATGATTGAAATAATGACATTTGCTCTGGATATACAAATGATGTGGGTTGGTGATTTTACAAAAGATTAGTAGACACAAGTATGACTAGTATTAGAGACAGAGAAAAAAATTAAGATGTTTTTTGACCTGCAAGTTTGGTGAAACTTTTTATCAGTTACTGAATTAGAATTTCCAGATCTGGCGTGGTCACGCAGTGGCCTCTTGCACAAAAGAAGATCCCATATGGGCGCTGGTTGCAATCCCGGTAGCCCTACTTCCCATCCAGTTCCCTGCTTGTGGCATGGGAAAGCAGCAGTGGATGGACCAATGCTTTGAGACCTTGCACCCATGTTGGAGACCAAGTCGAGGCTCAGGGCTACTGGCTTCAGATTGACTCAGCTCCAGCCATTGTGGCCACCTGGAGAGTTAATTGATTGATGGAAGATCTTATTCTTTGTCTCTCCTCCTCTCTGTATATCTTATTTTCAAATAAAAATAAATAAATCTTAAGAAAATGAATAGAGCTTTCATATAAAGCTTCATTTCATATAAAGCTTCATTAACTGGCTCAGCAGTTAAATCTTCACCTTGGGGCCCGGCAGCATGGCCTAGCGGCTAAAGTCCTCTCCTTGAAAGCCCCGGGATCCCATATGGGCACCGATTCTAATCCCGGCAGCTCCACTTCCCATCCAGCTCCCTGCTTGTGGCCTGGGAAAGTAGTCGAGGACGGCCCAATGCATTGGGACCCTGCACCCGTGTGGGAGATCTGGAAGAGGTTCCTGGTTCCCAGCTTCGGATCGGCGCGCACCGGCTGTTGCGGCTCACTTGGGGAGTGAATCATCGGACGGAAGATCTTCCTCTCTGTCTCTCCTCCTCTCTGTATATCTGACTTTGTAATAAAAATAAGTAAATCTTAAAAAAAAATCTTCACCTTGCACACACTGGGATCTCATATGTGTGCTAGATCATGTCCTGGCTGCTGCAATTTTCACCCAACAAACTGCTTGTGGCCTGGAAAAGCAGAGAAGGATGGCCTAAAGCCTTGGGATACTGCACCTGCATGGGACACCCAGCAGAAGTTCCTGGCTCCTGGCTTCTGATGGGCTCAGCTCTGGCTTTTGCAGCTATTCCGGGAGTGAAGCAAGGAAGGAAGCTCTTTCTCTCTGTATCTCTTTCCGTACCTTAAAATCTACCTTTCCAATAAAAATAACTAAACTTTCAGCAAATGGTGAGAATTGAAAAAAAGGAGGAAGAAATGCGATAAAAACAGAAAAAAAAATGGAGAAGGGAAGGAAAGAAGCCTGAATAAGTACATTGCTTGTAAATTCAATAAATTCTTATTTCCTGAACTGAGTGGTGTCTTTGTTGCATTTGTGCATAGTATTTGCTATGGAAAATTATCATGTATATGGCAACAGAGTACCTAATTCCAGCAAAAGCAGTACAGAATGTTGAGACTATTTGCTCAAAATCTGGAGGAAAACCTTAAAGATTCATATTCATTAGCAGCTAAAAGTCAATAACACACACACACACACACACACACACACTAAAATCAGCCAGAGATTCTTTCATGAAAGTCACTAGGATGGCTGTTCCAAGTGACCTTCATCTTAGGTACACTTAATCTTAGAGAAGAAATTACCATCTTCATTTGCTTAGTTCTTATAATAAAACCATAGAACATTCAGTGCTCGCTTTTAAAATCCTTTCATATCACTCATCAGTCTTTTCCACACCATACTCTACATGCTGGTGGGTGGTAATTAACATTAACTTCTCACTCTGCTGTGCATAACATCAATGAGAATAATTTCAGATTTGTTACAACTTCAGTGTTTTACTGAATGTCTGGCAAATATTGCTCAACAATCTAGCAACTCTCAACTAGAAACCAAAGTCAACCAAAATATAGATGCCTTTATTTATGTTTTGTTTAATATCATTTCTTAACTCCACTAAGCAAGAAATATCAGATTGTTATTTGTTTCAGTAAGATAAAGCATCAGGCTGTGCAGGAGAATATAGAGCACTATAGTAATCCATGGCATCATGTTGCTCCTCAACAAGTATGTGAGGTAAGTATCATTAACAATTATGAAGTTAATTTTCAGATCTCAGGAAAAATAGGATCCTGATGTGACAATTGTTCAACTGCTAAAACCAACCACAGAGAAAATTAAAGCTATCCCTTATTCTCCTAGAAAGGAAATAGTAGAATCCATTGTTTGTGACTTTTTGGAATTTAACACTATGCTATACAAACCCGATGGCATGAATAGATTTTGCAATTAGTCAATATAGCCATTGTTTTAAAACCAAGACATAATCAAAGTCAAGGAATGCCAGTACTGCTTATAAATTTTCCAATAATGTAATGTGAAAGCCAGAACTGAAAGTTCCAGCAGTAAATAGTGAATCATTTTTCTAGTGTAACTTCACCTCAGAATGTTGAAATGCCATTGCACTAAAGATGGGATTTCACGGGATACACTATTCTTGGATCCCACTAGTCTTGTGGGACTTCCCTATTTCTGCCATTCAGCCTCACTTCAATTTGATGAGTCTTCTGAGAATATTTTCTCACCACATTTTTTTCTTTAATTGTGATAAATCTGAAACAGTTTTCTTTAGACCTGTGTTACAGTGGCTGAGATCATGGCCTGCCTTAACTCTAGAAAGTGAGTAGTAGTGCAATTTTTATCATGAATTTTCTCACTGTGATAAAACTTTTTTTTTTTTTTAAGATTTTATTATTACTGGAAAGTCAGGTATACAGAGAGGAGGAGGGACAGAGAGGAAGATCTTCCATCCGCTGTTTCACTCCCCAAGTGAGCCGCAACGGGCCAGTATGCGCCGATCCGATGCCGGGAACCAGGAACCTCTTCCGGGTCTCCCACGCGGGTGTAGGGTCCCAAGGCTTTGGGCCGTCCTTGACTGCTTTCCCAGGCCACAAGCAGGGAGCTGGATGGGAAGTGGAGCTGCCGGGATTAGAACCGGAGCCCATATGGGATCCTGGGGCTTTCAAGGCGAGGACTTTAGCCGCTAGGCCACGCCGCCGGGCCCGATAAAACTTTTATTTCTGAAAAACTATTAGTTCTTTCAGATTAGTAACCACCACTTTTTGTACCTGCCAGCAGTAATTTTGTGAAATTTGTATCTACTTCTAGCGATCTCCTGATTTATAACGCTGTCTGAAATGTTATCATAGACGTCTCCAGCTCCAACATACATCAAGTAGACCTGAGAACAGATCCAGAAGTGATTTATTTGATTACTAGCTCCATCTCAGACCTTAACTAAAATTTCTTCTTTAATCGGAGGTCTTGTTGCAAGACCTTGTAGGCCTCTACAAGCTGTGACACACAATACTTTTCTAAGTTTTTCATTTATTATGTAACAACTCCACATACACTTACTATTAGGCAATGCATATCTCTTTTCTGTCATTGGGTAAATCTGCATGTTTCTCATGACAGTGAGACAAAGCATGGGAAAGGAGCCATTATTCTTGGTTCTGGTATTTTCTTTTTTGGCTCTTGCAGCACATAAGGGCTTGTCAGTGTTCATGTCTGCTGTACAGTTTTCTAGTGCCTGGTTGTGCAATTCAGACAGCTTGTAGTGTCTAAAATGCATTGCCTGTGACTTTTCCAACTTCTGGGTCTCCATTGTGAGAATCTATTCCTAGTGCGCTCCTGCTACACAGATGGCTGATTCAACATTCAGCCTTCGCAGTGCCAGGGGATTATCTGCCCCCAGTCACCTGGCTGTCCATGCCCTAACAGAGTGTCTACTAGAGCATCATTTTCACTGGCAACCCGCAGGATGCATTTCCAGTTAGCTCCCAGCAAAGTAGTATAGCTATTTCTCCACCAGTACGCAGCAGCCATTCAGTTTACAAAAAAAATAAAAAAATAAAAAAAATAAAGAAAAAAGAAAAAAAAAAGTATGTTTCTCAGTTCTGATTTAGGGAATTCTTTTTGTTAGGTGTTCTATCTTGGACTAACAGGTTTAAGTAAAATCTTAGGAGATATCTTACTGTTTCCTAGTCCTGAGGGTTAATTTTATGTGCCAACTTAGCTAAAATATATCAAATTAATTGGCAAAACACTGGTCTGAATGTTATTGTAAAATGATCTTCAAACAGTATTAATATTTACAATTCATTGACTGTATAATGCAGACTGTACCCAATAAGGTGGGTAGACATAATACAAACATTTAAAGACCAAGATTTGGTGAGAAATGAAGTCTTAGTGTATAGTCCTCACACTCTGTTTTGCAATATGAATTGACCTGAGCACCCAGGCTGCTGCTCTACTTTTGGAGTCTGAATTTGTCAGCTTTGAAAATTTCGATGATCCTACATCTTGGAATTATTAAGTCTTTCTCTCTGCTTTCTCTTGGTTCTGTTTCTCCAGAGGCCCTGGATAGTACCCTTATAAATCAATTCTCTTCTTTGAGTCAATAGCTTGCTAAGGTAGACTTTCCCTGAAGCAATTATCGCATTATTTCTGTCTCTTGAGTGGATGTAAATAATCAATGGTCTTTCAAATATACTGACAGCGCATAGGTTTACAGAAACTCCAGGGATAGAGGCAAAAGCTGGAAACACATCACTCCATTTCAGGAGGAGTTTGCATGTTTCCTCATCACCTTCTTGGTTTATTCTTTCCTAGGCTTCCAGTCCTGGATTGAAAGGGGTTGTGAGGAACACCAGCAAAATGCAAAAATAATGTATGATACATTGAAACTAAACGTGTACTTAAATGTTGACATGAGTTACATTCTTGTTTTTATTGTGGAGATATTTGAAAAAAAAAAAAAAGATTTAAAAAGCAAGTATTTAGCCCTGAACCATTGCCTAGCGCCTGAAGTCCTTGCCTTAAATGTGCCAGGATCCCATATGGGAGCCAGTATAATCCCAGTGGTCCCGCTTCTAATGCGACTCCCTGCTTGTGGCCTGAGAAAGCAGTTGAGGATGGCTCAAAGCCTTGGAACTCAGAAGAGGCACCTGACTTTGGGCCGGCTCAGTTTCAGCTCATTGTGACCACTTGCGTTCGAATCATTGGACAGATCCTTCTCTGTGTCTCTCCTCCTCTCTGTATACCTGACTTTCCAATAATAATAATGATAATAATAATAATAATGCTTTTAAAAGAGAAAGAAGAAAAGAATAGAAATTATTCAAAAATTAGAGTTTATATCATATTCTAATAATATTCATTAATGGATGATTAAAAGTAGTAGCATGCTACTTCCAGTTCAAAATTGGCAACAAAATTGGAAATTGTAAAATAGAAAATAAATCTTAAGGATTTTAGTTTTCAGCAAGCAGGTACCTGGTAATAAATTTCCACATCCCCTCCTTTCAGTTCAGTACAATAACGTACAAAACTTTGTCCCTGTTGTGACAAAACATATTAAATCAATTTGCTTCTTTCCAATTATACATACTCATTAGCAATTCTTGAATTATTGACCTTAGCTAATTCATATGCACTCACAGTATTAACATTATTACATTTATTAATAAGTTCACTGCCATTCCTACATTGTTTTCCTATCTATTCTTCCAAATTTCAGTATTTCAGCAGTTAAAACTTCATAATCAATGTGATTGATAATTTATAATGTTAATTATATGCTGTTATTTTCAAATCTTAAACCTATTAATGTCTATCTAGGTATTCAGAAATGAAAACTAAATTCTCTGGCATAACTAGACAACAAAAGTAACAAGTAAAGTTTATAGAGTTTTTATCTTAATATAGGAACTATTTCAAATATTACGTACTTATTAAATGGTTTTATTTCATTACACCTTTATGTTTAATATTATGCTCATGACATTATTATTGCTGCATTAAGAAAGTTTACCGGCAAAAAAAATTCAGAAAGTTTGCCTACAGTAATCTAGTAAGTGACTGGTGCTCTGAGGACAGCCCTAACTCTGTGTTAAACCCTGTCTATCTCCAAAACAGGCCAGCATCATCAGAATCCTTTAAACAGACTTTTTTTTTTAGTATTATTCCACATAATGACAAAACACAGCTCTCCCACTTATTCACATTGCTTTAACAACAGTGGCATTTTAAACATTTTTACAATGTGCCAATCTCTTTTCCTTTTCAGGCTTTCCCACATACTGTTTCATCTTCCTGGTATGCTTTTCCTCCCACTGTCCACATGGCTGTTTTCACTTATCCTTTAGGAATAAACCTAAATGTCACTCTTGGAGAAAAAGTATAGGTTTACGCTGCTCAATCCAAAGAAGGTCCTACAGAATACATTCCCTCAGGACCTATACCTTTTATGTACCACAATATGGATAAAAATGTGTATCTGGTTTTCTTAATTGGAATAAAATCTCTTTAATCTCTTTTCTTACATAAAGTTTATAAGCACAAGAAATGATTTTGGTGTATTCATCAAAGGTTTCCAGTGCCAAGCAGTGACTAGTTTGTTGATGACAAAACCAGTGTGATGCAGAGGCAGCTCTCTTCGGGGGAAGCTGAAGGGGTTTCCATCTGGCACTCCCTTTCTTTCTGAATACAGGATTTTTTTCTCAGCAAAGTTTGGGACAGAATTGGAAGCGTGATGAATGTGAGAAAGTTTAATACACTGTTACATAAAGAGTGAGTACTTGGTGGAGGCATTCCATCCTCTGGCATAATTTAGTTTTTGGAAACCTTCACTCCGCGGGAGATGAGCAAAGAGAACATGAGGGAACAGGAGGGTAACTGTTCAAATTTATTCATGTTACAGATTTGGAGAATGGTTAAAACAAGTCAAGAATTAATCCTGAAATGAGCATCATTAGAGTTAATGCAACACGTAAGAGAGGAATGTGGGGATTTAGGACATTTTTATTCAATGTTCTTGACAGAATCATTTCAAGGTGGTTGCTTATATTATACACTTTTACTCCTGCTCTGATAGTAAAAATTTTCTATGATTCTGCTTGCTGATAGTTATTGTCTTATACAGTAGTGATTTCACATAACATTGACCATAATAACTTTTTCCATGAATAATATATTTAGTCTTCCTGTTCACTATATTCATTACATATGCAGTTCTCATTTTAGACATAGCAACTTCTTTTGTACAGTAACATTCCTTCATCATCCCACACAAGGTTCTAAAATGGAAAACAACCTGGGATGTGACTAATGAAGCATATCAAGAGCAGTTAAAACATTTAGAACGACTTTAAGGTGTAAGGCTCATGTTCATCAAAGTCACTAGAGCACAGGCCAGCACTGTGGTCATCAGGTGAATCCACTATTGCAAGGAGATATTCTGTATGTAGGATCACCGATTTGATTCCTGGTGGCTTCACTGCCATAGAGTGCTAACGTGCCTCGAAAACAGTGGCTTGGGCACCTGTCACGTGCGTGCGAGACCTGAAAGCAGTTCCATCCAGGCTGTTGATTTTGACCTAACTCAAGCT
The DNA here is from genome assembly GCF_030435755.1 of Ochotona princeps. NCBI lineage: Eukaryota > Metazoa > Chordata > Mammalia > Lagomorpha > Ochotonidae > Ochotona > Ochotona princeps. The sequence continues at coordinate 70,169,451 of NC_080834.1, forward strand.
TGGTCATGACAATGATCTGGGGGAGTTAGCTAGTGGTCAATCATTTTCCTCACCTCCTCTTTCATTTTTGACACTTCGCCTGTAAAATAATTTTTAAAAAATCACTTCATGTAAAATTTAATATCAAGACTATGAGTTTCCAAGCTGAATCTTGAAAAATTAAAATCTGATGGAGTAAGGACTAAATTCACAGATGCTTTTCAAACCGACAAGGCAATTCTCACACACCGTAAAGTATGAGAGGTCTGTGTTGTTACTTCTACTGTCAGTAGTTCTTGGGAACTAGGAGTGGGGGTTGAAAGGTTATTATAGAAAGAACACCTGACATTGCATAGATCATTTAGTATAATGAAATAGAAAAAAGGAAAAAAATAAAACTATAAGTATTTATTTTCCCCCTTTAAGATCACCTAAGTAGATATTCTTCATGTAAACTGAAAAAGAAAATGTGAGTCAATAGAAAATATAATGATCTCAAAATATTCAGCTTTTTAATCAAAAATACAATTCATAGCTTGGTGTGGGAATATTTGGAGGCTCCCCAATCAATGAAATATGTCCTCCTTGTTTTCTTCTGTTTTCAGTAATTATTACTGTGACAGTTTAATACGCTAATGAATTACTTGTAAAATGGAGTTTGGAAATATCATTATGCTAATGGGCACTGAAACAAGTTTGCTTGCAATAACCTTTAACAAACTTCCTCTGTTTCTTCATTCATACAAAATAGGACTAACCAGACTAGGAGCCATCAGTATCTATCTATCTATCTATCTATCTTTCCATCTATCTACCATCTATCTATTTATCTATCCATCTATCCATTTATCCATCTTTCTATCTATCTAGTTTTTATTTTCAGAAAATGAAATCACAATTTATTCTTTGTCATGATAGTAATATGCATACATTATTTTTTGGAAAATGTTTACATTTGCTACATGCTTTGGTAAAATTATCACAGATGAAAAATACAAGACATGTATCACTTATAAAAATACATTAATTATAATACTCTTGCACACATTTATAAATGTTTTGTGTAAGAAGATGAGGCCAACTATATCGATGTTAAGAAAGATATTTCTGGGTTCAGTGCAATGACTCAATAGCTAAATCCTCACCTGTGAGAGTTGGGATCCCATTGGGGCGTTGGATCATGTCCCAGCTGATGCAATTGCCATCCAGTGCCCTGCGGGTAGACCAAAGCCTTGTGACCCTGAACCTGTGTGGGAAACCCAGAAGAAGTTCCTGGCTCATGGCTTCAGATTAGCTCAGCTTTGATTTTTGCTGCCATTTTAGTAGTGAATCAAGGAAGATCTTTTTCTCTGTCTTTGGTTCTCTACCTAAAATATGACTTGATTTAACAATGAAAATAAATAAATCTTTAAAAAAGATAGAGGTTTCTAAAGATATTCAATTTTAGGTCTTTAGCAATGGATATTTTAACACTACAGCCAATAAAAAAATAGACCTCCCCCCCCCAGAGTGGTCCATACTGCTTTGATCTTTATAGTGACCTAAAAACATCATTTACTCATTCATGTCTTAATAATAGATAAATAAAACCCCACCTTAACATGTAGAAGCAGCAGATACATCCTGGATAGAAAAGAGTATATATTTTGTAGTTTCATCTTTTACTAATATGAAAAATGTGAACTTGATGCACTAATATTTTTCATCCTGCATATCACTAATGTAAATGTATACATGACTCATCCATTCACATTTATACTTCCATTTCCTGCCTAATGACAGAAAGTTTAGTGTAGTGCATTGTATTAGATAACTAATGGCCCCTGATTCTTTTTTCTGCACTGACTTGATATATTCTAGCTTTGTCAAGACAGATGTAACTACATTTTAAAATATGATTTTATTTAAAAGGGAGGAGTTATAAAAGTTAAAGGGAGAAGTTACAAGAGAGCAGCAACACACACAAAGAGGTCCTTAATATCCTGGTTCACTTACCAGGGGGCCCCAACGGCCGGAGTAGGTCATCCCGAAGCCATGAGCCAGGAGCTTCCTGTGGGTCTCACATGCTCATAGGGGCTTGCATCATCTTCTGATTACTAGCTAAGTCATTGGCATGGCGCTGGACCAGATATAAGGTGGCTAGTTCATAAACAGACATGGTATGGGATGCCAGCATTATGGATGGCAGCATATCCTGCACAGCTCTGGCACTGGTACAAATATAGCATTAAACATTCCATTTGAGCATAGAAAGATGCAATGAAATACGTGTTCAACATTAGATAAGAAATATGTACCAATAAATAGAAGCATACCAATAGAAACTTGTCTTTCAAAATGTGTCCTATTTTAGATGCTACCTCTGGAGATGATAAACACTAAGCTTTATATGCCAACTCAAAGGAATGAATTTACTGTTGAAAATATTACCTCAGTTGGAAAAATGTGTGATTGAGACAGGCTAATTAAGATGCAAGTCTGCTAGATGCAAGTCTCTGATTCCAGAATGCCTAAGGAATGAGTGGGGCAAGATGGGAGGAGTGTAAAAAACAGTATGGGAGAAGTGGAACAGTCGGATATGCAAACTAATAACAGCATAATGATTTTGTGGAACTCCCTGAGTGGTTTCACAAGCAGCAACAATCTTATGTCTTTTTTTTTTTTTGCCTTTTTTTTTTTTATTAATTACATTGCATTATGTGACACAGTTTTTTAGGTACTGGGATTTTCCCCCACCCTTCCTGAAACCCTGCCTCCATGGTGGATTCCTCCACCTTGTTGCATTACCACAGTTCAAGTTCAGTTGAGATTCTTTCATTGCGAGCATATACCAAGCATAGAGTCCAGCATCTTATTGTCCAAATTCAATGGCTTGTTGGGGAGACCATCTCTGGTCTGAAGGTAGAGCCTGCAGAGTATCATCCCGATCAATTAAAAGCCCCAACATAACATCAGCAACAATTTATAATGTTATGGAATTAATTGACATAGTATTGAGTAACCAATATGTTAAAAAAATGCAAGTTCTTTACCACATCCTATGACTCCTTCATTGACATTTCAATTTTAGTTTATATACAACCAGGTTCTATACCCCTTAAAATGGCTATAGATTACTATTCAGCTGTCTCGTGATCACTCCGGAAACCCCTCAAAGCAAACAAATAACCAAACAAAAAATCTAGAGTAGATAGACAGAGAACATCAAGGAAAGCTTAGAATCAGACAGAAAACTGTCAGCATGGATTCACTATTGTCAAGATATTGTAAACAGTTTCAGTGGGAGTCCATCTTTGTCTGGAAGTAGAGATGCATTCTGCGTTGTATCCTCACATCTTGATATGATAGTTTTCTTTACACAGTTATATATATATATATATATATATATATATATATATATATATATATATATATATATCCCTAAGTGAAAAGCCATAATACAAAATCAACAACAGGAAGAAAAACACAAATTTACAACACCATGAAGTTAAATAACATGCTACTGAAGGACTAATGTGTCACTGAAGAAATGAAAAAGAAAATCAAGAACCTTCTTGAAGAAAATGATGCTACTTTATGATCTCCGAGTCATTGAATTATTTAATCAGAAGAAAGTGTTTTGAAGAGATGAAACTAACAGAAAGCAATAAAACCCATGCGATATAGTTTCCGCTGATTTTTGTTGGTGAAGTGTGTCTCTTCTAGACAACAAATAGATGGGTTTTGTTTTTTAATCCAGTCTACTAATCTATGACATTTGATTGAGTTTAAGTCATTTACATTTAGGGTTAATATGAATGGGTGGTAATTTGGACCTGCCGTTTTAGCTATGGGTTGTTCACTAATTCAATCTTTTATTGTTAGTTTACTGGGATGTTCTTCCCATTTGCCTTTGGTTTTGGTGCGTGCTATTCCTCTTCTGTTAAGAGAACATCTTATAGTATTTAGCATTTTATAGCGTTGAAGCATAATTTTGCTGAATCTGGCTGTTTTGGGGGGTAGTCTGACTGGCTTATAACTCTAACAAGACATATGTCAACAGTTTAGGTGCAGAACAGTTTTAGGAGGGGTGTGCAGAGAAATCTTCAGTACCCTAGTGAGGAGTAACTAATCTTTGTGTCCCACCTAGTAAGGTATAAGTGAATCTTGTGTCTTTTTATGGGACCCAAAGTCAGGTTTCTTTGTCATTATTGGTCCTCCAGCTGGAAAGGAGCTTTGAATCTTCACACTCAACAGTTGAGGAACTACAGGCATCTGACATTAATTATTTTCTAGAAACTGGAATAATTTTCTGCAAGGACAAGTTATAAAATGCTGAGATAGCACATTGTCCAAGGGTACTAGTCGCTCTGATGACCTGAAAAAAAAAAAGCTTCTTGAAACATTTAAATGACCTTTTCCAAGTAGTGAGTTTATATATGATATTGTCAAAGAAACTTAATTTTCACATAATTTAATAATCTTCTTGATTAACACTATTAAATAACAATATTTCTAACAGATTTGCCTAGGACCTGAATTCTCTAATCTTGTCCATTTTGTAATTTTAAGCCCTTTGGAGGCCCTACATTTTCTGCTTGGCCTTTTCTTGATGTCCATCTTATGAAAATTATTCAACCTCTCTAAGCCTGAAATTTCTCATCTAAAATGTGAGCACAGTTGCATTTATCACACACAAAGTTGTAAAACTATAACAAATTTGACATAAATACATGAAGCATTTAGCACAATTGTGGCATACTGGATGCCAAGTTTTACCTATTTTGATTATATCTGAGTTCTTAAGAGTTCTTTACCTCAGTTCTTAGCCTTGGTATGGTATAGTGGCATACCCACATTAAGTATGTTAGCCAGAAAGTCTTAGATTTCTCCTTATTTCCAACTTCTAAAAATGCTTCCATTATGTGACACACTTTTTGTAATGATTCCTAAGTGAGATGATCATTTGTAAGCACAAGATTATGACTTGAAAATTATTAATCTGCTGATTGTGTGATAGTTTGGATTGATATCCCATTATATAATTGCTTGTTGTGTATGTGTATGTGTGTGTGTTTCTCTGTCTGCCATTTGTTTGCACAAAAGAATGTATAATGTAGTTTAGATATTATTTTCATCAGTTTCTTGTATAGAATTCACTAAACGTCATGGCTATCATGTTGTTTAACTGCCTGATTTTTGAAATTAACACTTAATATCGTATTACATTTTGTTTGCGTTTGTCAACTATTCAGATTTCATTCTCAAAGACCGACATGTGTCTAAGCTTCAAGTTTTAGATTTTTTAACTCTGCAGTTACAGTTCTAAAGAATAACTTGAATTTCCAATAATTAAACTACACAGCATTAACCCTCCTAACCCTCCTTTACTTCCTATAGCCTATTATTTTTAGTCAACTTGTCCTTCTTTGAAGTTGTTACTCCTAATTTAAGGTTTATTTCTATCTTTAACGTCTTGTTAAGATTTAAAAAAGGGAGTATGTGTACATAGAAAGATCATTCAAAAATTTTATCTTCCATTATCTCATTTATTCCCATGTGTTATTATTATATAATTTCAAAAATTCAATTGAAAGTGATTCAGATTTTAAATTTGTTGCATTCGGAAATATTTATTTGCTAGCAGATATAGAGCTGGTTATAAATTAAAACAACTATCTATTTAATATTAAATCTTTTTAATGAACCATGAATTAAAATGCCATTTACACAATGATTAGATTGCAGTTCTATTCATTCATACTGACTATATACCAATGTTCTTTGAAGAATTACTGGGGCGGGGCAGCACGATAGCCTAGCGACTGAAGTCCTTCTCTTGCAAAACACTGGGATTCCATATGGGCACCACTTCTAATCCCGGTGGCCCTGTTTCCCATCTATTTCCCTGCTTGTGGCCTGGGAAAGCAGCAGAGAATGGCCCAAAGATTTGGGATCTTGCACCAGTGTGGGAGACCCTGAAGAGGCTCCTGGTTCCTGATTTCAGATTGGCTCAACTCTGGCCATTGTGGTCTCCTGAGTGGTGAATCAGTGGACAGCAGATCTTCCTCTCTGTCTCTCCTCCTCTCTGTATATCTGACTTTCCAATAAAAATAAATAAACTTTAAAAATATATGTTTATTAGTATCTGGCATCACATGTGAAGTTTTGGACACCCACATCTGACCTCTTTGTCTCTCCTCCTTTCCCAATCTGTGACTGACTTTCAAAGAAATGATTCTTACTAGATATATAATATTTATTTAAAACCTTATTTTAAACATTCAGCAAATCAAAAATGTGAAGTTCTGTAGGAATTTTACAGCAAACTATTTTTAAGCTTTTGTAATCAAAGAATTCTTATTTCCTGCCTTCAATTCTACCCAGTAAGAAAGTGATTAGACCAAAGGCAAAAATCGTATTATTGCTATCTCAATTTGCTGCTCAGGGTTCACTTGTCTTGCATTAAGGGAGTTATACAAATTAAGTGTGATTGTGGTATGTAAGTCTTATAATTAGTACTTTCCAATTCCATTCATGAAAGCCAAACACCTAGTGTTCTTAGTCACATCTCTTCCACAAAGCAAAAAATTTGCATATGGTAAATTACAGTCCTTTCAAAAAGCACTTAATCATTAAAGGAAAAAAAAAAAGCCTCTTGGCATTTATTGTTCACATCACAAGAAACAAGTATTAATATGGCTGTAATTTTCAATTCCAAAGAATTTCTTCACAATTTAACATAGATTCATATAAAAATGTCATTGTTTCTATAACTTTCTGTTAAAGACAGGTGCCTTTACTATAAAAAAAAAAAAAAACTGATGAATGTTGTGCTCAAAATACAGATCAGGTAATATTTTAAGGCACAAAAAGGCAATCAGTGCTTTAAAACCGTTGCTTTGTTACACTGCAGAAGAGAGAAGAGCAGGAGAGCTTCTATCCAGGGTACTAAATAGGCCACTAAGTGAAAACTTCAATGACAGGTTGTTGGTCGTTCCTTGACTTTTGGTTGCTTAAGGAGAAATGGTCCTCATGGATACCTTTTGTCTCTGTGAAGAGAGTGAAGGTTATTTTTTCCATCTGGACAAGCAATTTTTGTTTCTAGTGTGGAAATTAAAGCAAAAAGGAAGGCTCATCTTAAACCAAGACTTTCTCTATGAATAACACCAGAGGCTTTTAACAATCTAGGCCAAGGCAGTGAAGGCAATTGATTTGCAAAATTAAAGTGGTAAAAGATAATACAGTGCATGCACAGTACAAGTGAGTTAAGAAGTCCCAAGTCTTTGGGCCGTCCTCTGCTGCTTTCCCACTCACACTAACAGGGAGCTGGATGGGAAATGGGATTGCTGGGATTAGAACCATCTCCCATATGGGATCCCGGCACGTACAAGGCAAGAACTTTAGCTGCAATGCTACCACACCAGGTCACTTAATATAATTTTATGATATAATTCCATAGGTTTTGGGGATTTTCTTCCTTCCCAAATTTCTTCCTCCCACTGATTTCCCTTGTATTACAATAGTACAGTCCTCCATAAACCATTAATAGTCCATCATTCTGCTACTTAAGTGTATCCTGACATTGTAGGTATGGAAGATAACAGAGTCAGATCAGTCTTAAAAAGCCACAGAAAAGAAAGTGTATATCTAACAGTAGCCATCTTGGTGAATAAAACCGAAGCTGTGAAGGCTTGGCATTCTCAATTTATATTTCAAAGGAAATTTCTGACAAACTTAAGCTTGTACACAAATGTGTCAGAGAAGCTGAAAGATACAGAGGAAACGGATTGAATTATTGCTGAGGAGGGCAAGGTGTATGCAAGAGCAAACTGTGATGCATCAAACGGTATTTGACCACCCAAATTATGGATGCTTTATACCTCAAAGTCTTCTCTAAGCAATTAACGTGTTAATACTAATCTTTGATGGATTATTGTAGAGACTGCATCTCCTTGTGACGAGCAAGTGGGATCAGTGTGTTAGCTTTAAATCATTTTGATAGTGTGCCCTTGGAAATCAATTCTCATGAGCACTTTTGCTGTTTAAGCTGAAATTAGTCTGGTGTTCCTCTGACTGCTAAGTCGTCATGTGACCGTTCCTCCACAGTGCCCTACCATTGCCTCCCGAGTTCAGTGTAAAGTGTTAAATTCTAGGATTTTGTGGTTTGAAGGGGTTCAGAGATGACTGATTAAGGCAACAAAGACTTTTATTGAGGAAAATTAAAGCCTCATCAGATACATAATACAATGTAATTAATGAATTAAAAATAATAAATAAATTTAAAATATATATATATATATACATATAAAAGCCTCATCAGATTGTAGATAGGGGTCTGAAGTGGGACTTTAACCCCCTGACGGGATAGTTGTCAGAAGACGTATTTTCCCCTGTGTGTTTGGGAACGGGAGCATTTGTGGATGTACACAATGCCACAAAGACATTGAAACAGTGAGCTTGAGTATGAAGAAAGCAACACGGGCAGCTGATACAAAGCAACTGATTCTGACATATGGTTCCTTTAGTTTGGAATATTCCAGGCACCTTCACTAGGTTTGTACAGTTAGCTATCAATTAGCTTCTGGAAGAAGTCTGTCCGATCCTACCATTAGGTTTAGATGCAAAAATAAAACACTTGTATGACTTGTATTTTTAAACAATACATTTGACTTCTATATCTATTCACCTTTAAAACAGAAATTGTTGAATCAGATAATCCACTCCAAAATGCTATGATGTGAAAATAATTATGTAAAAATCACAAATGCTCCTGCATTGTTCTACATAAATAGCAATTTGATCTCTTATGCAACATAATGAATCTGTTCCTACAAAGCCATGGTGACTTTCCCGTGCTACTGTTCAGTTTTTCTCCATAGAAAATGTAATCCGTGGTCAGTCTGCTATGTCATTCTTTATGTAAGGTCAAGTTACCTAGGATTTGCTTCATCATACTATCATTTTTATCCCCTGGGGAGCAGTCTTCAAATGAAAATTGAGAAGACCTCATAAGTAACAAGTTTAAGTTTATTTTCACATATTTTTTGTGGTAGAGAAGGCTAAAATGAAATTCTGTAGTGTACCTTGCCTGAAAGCAAAGAACAACATCTCTTCTGCCCTGCATCCAGGCGTATGAGTGAGCCACGGGTAAGAGTACACTGCAAGATCACCATGAACCCGAACACACAGGGTGGGTTTCCAGCGTCTCTTAGCCTTTATAGCTAAGCTTTGCACAATCACTTTTCTGCTTATCATTTTTTCTTCATCAAATCTAAGCTTAACATGGACATATGGAGATAATGGCAGGGGATCTGTGACACAGCAGATCATGCCCTGGATGCTGTGCTATCTAGATTTTACCCTTGGCGCAGAGGCTTTAAGATTGAAGCTTTCCAGTCCGGAGCTGCCAGCTACCTGTGGCTATTAACCATTTACTTATCAAATTGTGTACCAGATTGTGAAAATGTGGTATATAAAAAATTAAAACATCTTCAAACTTTCCTGTTGCTTATCTTTTACAATAACATTATTGTACATACAAATTAGAAAATATATTATTAAAACAAATGACTGTTTTCTCTTTTTAAAAAATGATGAGAATTGCATGGGCAGTTCTCTTTTTGTGCTCACAAGACAGTTGTCTCTTGGCACCTGCAGGTAATTGACTTTAGGTACTACCAGACAGAAAAAAATCTAGAGGCTCAACTGTGTAATATAAAATGCAAAATGTACACATTTTACTTAATACATTAAATCATCTTTAGATAACTTTCAGTACCCTATATCATACAACTGCTAGGTAAATAGTTATTACTTTGTTTAGGGAATAATAACAAGAAAAAATAATTACAAACATTTTCGTTAATACTTTTTTTTTATAGTGTTAGAAGTCAAGGATGTGAAACTTTCTATTTGGACAGTCAAAAGTATATTTTTATTTGATTATTTGCTTTAATAATAAAGATACATCAAAAAGATAAATAAACAAAGTAACAACAAATACACAAATACAATAAAATAAATATAAATAAATACATAATTAACTCATTAGCTCTTGATAAAGTGGCTATCTTAGAATACATAGATGAGAAACTTGTATACAAGATAGTGGAAAAAGGTTCTAGTGATACGAAAAAAAAAATAAGAGCCAGGCCATGGTACATGTAATCATTGCAGAATTTCATATTGGGTCTAAATATTTAGACTAGCAGACAGAATACTTTCAGAGAGCTTTAGTTTTAGTTTCTAAGTTTTTATGAACATAAAACCAAATTATATGTATGAGAAACAGATTAATCCCTAGATTACAAAAACATACAGCAATTCGAAAGAAAAGACTTTTGAATTGAACTAAATAAAATGTTTTAGAAAATCTGTGATCACAAACAAGAATATCTAGTAAAACATCATATTTATAAAGATAAAAGTTACAGATACTAACGTGAAAAAGAAACTACTGTGACCAAACACAAATATTCAAAATTAACGTGTCAAATATGATGAAAATAGATTTACCAAAGAGATAATAAAACGGGCTTTTCCCAAGCAAGTGCTCCTCAATGAACTCTAGAAATGTTTAATAACTATAAACTTGTGTTTTTATGTTCTTTTTCTTATAAGGTTTTCTCAGGTTTATAAATTTGAACCTTCACAAAACCTGTTCCCCTCCCTGATATTCTGGAGAACAATAAAAAGTCAGCCACATTTACCTACAGAAGTGTTTACTGAACATGTGGTTTGTGCCTGAGAACCTGGGGCAGTACTGAGCGCTCAGTATGTGGCCAGCAACACCAGAATCCCATCTGGCAGCCAGATTGAGTCCCAGGTACACCACTCCTTATCCAGATCCATGCAAAGATGACCAAGGTGTTTGGATAGCTTCCACTGTGGGAGACACAAAAGGAGATTCCAGATCCTTGCTTCAGCCTGGCCCAGCCCTGGTAACTGCGACCGTTTGTTGAGTGAACCACTTGATGAAAGGTCTCTCTCTGCATTCCAAATAAATAAAATACATCTTCAGATATAAATAAACCATGGTCCCTAGATGCCAAAAAAGTCCACAGAGATGTATTGATCAAGATAAACATAAAGGGACAGTTTTTAAAAGCTATTATATACAGTTTGCCCAGCAGATGGACTTATTTTATTCTGAGATTATCTAGTGTGTAGGCTTTTCAATTAGCTGCCAATACTTAACATGGAGATGCGGAAGTCAATTCACTTTTTCCTAGTACAGCACATGTTAAATCTCATGATTTGTACATGTACACACAAATATAAGTTCACATATGTACAAACATACCTTTGAACACATACAGAACACACATATTAAAATGAATATATATTTATATTCATTTAAAAGTGTATGAAAGGAAAAGAATCATAGTCTCTTTCTCTCACACACACACACACACACACACACACACACACACACAGATTTTACATCTACTGATTCACTTCACAATTGCCTGCCAAGAACAAGGATGACCAGGTAGAAGCCAAGAGCCAGGAGCTCAAACTCCAGATCACACACAAGTGCCAAGGATCAAAGTACTTGATCCTTCACTTGACGATTTGAAGGATATATATTTGTTGGAAACGGGGATGGAGGAACCAGGCAAAGGAAAGGAGAGAAATCTAATTGTGAAATAAGGGCAACGAATAGAGAAAAATATGAATGGAAACAGTCCCTTTTAGCTGGTAGCAACTGCTACAGTTTAGTGTAATAGAAGGTAACAAAGAGTAAATGATTGGTGGAGGAAGACTATGAGGGATAATCTTTAAAAACTGAGTCAATTAATTGGAAAATATTGTATACATTGAGCTTGAAACACAGATCAACTCTATCATGTAATGAACAACATGCAAAACCCAAACTTGCCAGTGGCCAGATTCCTTATCACGTAGCATTTTTCCCCTGTGTTTTAGACTCCTACAGACAATTAACATATGGATTTAAAAAAGAAAGCCCTACTGCTTCTTTACTTTATCTGAGATTCAGCGTCTGTCATAAAATATGACATTTAAAATCGTATTTACTGGGAAATCAATTCTCAGCATTGCTGTATTTGTGTGTGTGTGTATGTGTGTGTGTGACATTCTGGGTTCATTAACTCAAAGACTAAAAATATATTTATATAACTTACAGGCAGTTGTATTTTCTGTAGACTGTCTTCCAAAATGAGTCTATATTTGATGACAATAACAGCACTTTTTTCTATTCCTATGGTTTCAAAAAATGCATACTTTTTTCATCCATTACTTAATATTTACTATGAGAATGTTAGAGAGAGGAAGAATGGTACAAGAATTTGCAAGTTTCAAGTATTGTTTCATATTTATTTCACAAAAAAACCTTGTGGAATCTTCCCAAATCTCAAGAAATGTCCAATTAGTTCAGAGTTTTACCTCCCTGATTATTATTCCCACTTGTTCCTTCAATTGTATTTATTGGTTCTATTTTAAAGCTTTTTTAATGATAGGTTATGTTTTTGTCACTAATTTCTCTAATAAATGAGATTTAGTTTGTCATTTTCTTGTAATTGGCTTTTTTTTTTCTAGGTCTATTTGCAATAATTTTCATTACAACTCACACTACACATGTACAGACAGGAGAGTTTTACTGTTATAACACTGAATAAAATGCAGGCGTATAATAATCACCATCTACTTTAAGAGTATTTTTGTCAAGGTCCCCATTAGCCCATTGACACATTGACCAAAAAGAGTATTAAATTCAAATGAGGTGTTTGGATTTCAGGTCTCAGAAACTAAAGAATTTAAAGAGGTGCTCAGTCGCAATTTTTTGTTTAAATACAGATCTGCTGCAGGTTGAATGAAAAGCGTTGAGTTTATTTTAAAATGTTCCTTTAAAAAAAAACTATATTATCATTTGGTGTTTTGAAGGTAGCGTGTTTAATCCAATAAGCTATTTTCAAAATGTGAGAGGAAATACTGTCTTGTTATTTCTGTGCAATTGGGCTTTCTTCATTCTTGATCTGTATTTCTTTGTTCTCTCTAGAGATGATTCCACATAACATTTGTATAAAATTAATCTAGGTGGCAGGAATTTGACTTGGTGGTGAAGACACTGTTTGAGACTCTGATGTCATGTTGCAGTTCCTGGGTTCAAATCCCAGCTTAGTCCCTATTTCGGCTATCAGAAGCACCCTGACAGGCTGCATTTTATAGCTGATATAACTGCTTTCTTATCGCTCCTGAGAGACAAATGGATTGAGCTCCTGCCTCTTTGCCCAACCCAGACCCTATCACAATGGATATTTAGGGAGTAAACAAACAGATGGGGACTCTTTCTTTTAGCAGATCGATTGAATCAATGGATAAATAAAAGCATTCTTAAAAACTATCCAGGAAAGTGGCTCTAAGATAGTGCTTGAAAAACATATTCTTTGCTGCAATAAATCTATAATTCTATCTAATAAAAATCTCTGCAAGGTTTATGAGACAATGTCTCAATCATGTAATTGCATTTATCCTGAGTATTTCTTAATTTTACAGCTATTAATTAATTGATTTTAATATAAAGAGAAATGATCTTATGTAAATCATAAATATAATTTTCAGAATATAATAATTCTCCTTCCTCCTTTTCTGTTTTATTTTTCAAATGACATATTTTTTATATGCTTTATAGTCAGCACCTTAATGCAGTACTAATTAAAAAGATCCACAAATTAAAAAAAACATAGTTCAGAGGGACTGTAGACAAGCACTATGAATAATAATTAGATGAAACATGTGTATCTCACTTAAATGCAATATATTTTTAAATCTCTCAAAAAAGATTATTAAAGCTATAGTAGTATGTCATCCTTAAACATTTGTGTGGTAAAGATGTAAATTAAATCTAGGAAAACTGTATTCATGACAAACACACAAACAAGCATTTCTTTCCATTTCTGTGTGTTCCATTTTTCAAATTTATTTTTTCTTTTTATTGCTAGGTGTTATATATTAGAGGTAGCATTTCTTGGGACATTAGAGATATTTGATTTTAGTTTTCATTTTCTCAAGATGTACATTTTTCTTTTATTTGAAAGGCAAATTAAAGAAAGAGGGAGAGTAAAACATGGAGATGTTTTCATTCTGCTTGTGCACTCCCCATATGGACACAATGGCCAGAGTTGAGTTGATTTGGAGCCAAGGTCCAGAAGCTTCTTTCTGGGTCTCCCACATGCATGCAGGAGCCCAAAGATCCTATGCTGCCTTGCAAAGTCATGTGCAGGGAACTGGAATGGAAATGGAGCAGTTGTAACAAAATAATAATAATAATAATAATAATAATAATAATAATGCCCATATAGGATGCTGGTGCTGCAGGTGGCAAATTAGCCTGTTGAGCCACAGCCCTAAACTGATACCATTTTAAAAAAAGAATTCAGTGACTGTTTCTTAAGTGTATGTTTATATTTCATGCAACAACATTCCAAGAAAATACAACACACAGTAACATACTACAGGGGTGAAATTTTGAATTCAGGATATTCTGTATTTGCTCAAAAGATCAGAATCAATAGAATACACATTTCCATGTATATGCATCAATGGGATACTTTGTATACAACCACATAAATTAATTTACATTTATAAATATATATGGATTAACATTTATAATTATAGATTTGTACTGCTTTTAATACTATGCTTGTCATTTGCCTATGTAATTACATGAAAACACAGAGTTTTACAAGGAATAGGCTGGAGTAGTTATGGAGCATGAGAAGACTCGCAATGTGCCACTTGCGCATTGGACAGCTTGGAAAGTGAGTTAGCGAGATGAAGAGTCCAAAATCCTGATATATGCAGATAGTATGGTCCAAGTTGGAGTTCAGGAACATATCAGTGTTCCTGATCACCTGTAAAGTACAAAGCAAATGATTGCCTCTACATTTGTTCTGTTGAGGCACTCAACAGAGGCTCAGCAAGCTCAGACAGATCATTTGTTCCAGTTATATGTGGTCTACTGATTTAAATGCTAGTTTTCATTCAGAAATATCCTTAAGCATATACCCATATACTGATCTTCCTACGCCTGAATGTTATCCTTTAAAAACCAGCCCCTATACTGCTACAAAATCATGAGACATCATGTAGGCTTCCTCTTAGTTTTAATAGTGTTTCATGATCTACAGAACAGTAATTTACCAAGGCTTTGTTTGCATCCATCACTTCATCGGGGTTTCCATTTCTTTCCAACAAGAAAATCACTTCTCCAATTTCTATTCATTATTCCTCGTGTTATTAGTCATTTAACCAAAATTTTGAGTTTATATTATTTATATCCATTTCATAATACTTATTGATTGTCTCTTTCATGCCACACATTTTTCAAAACACCGGGAATGTGTTCCTGAACAAAGAAGACAAATTAGGATGAAATAAACAAAATCAGTTTATAGAGTTTAGATTTTATCAGAAATAGAAAATATATAATAGAAATAAGCAAAGTCAAATAACACAAAATCCTTTGTATTTGTAGGACTTAGATTTCACTAGGAATAAAAGATATGTGATAAAATATTTTCTTTAAAAAACTTATTAAAATAATTCTAAAATGAAGGGTAGTAAGGTAGAACATATACAATGTTAGAAGCTAAATCTTAAAGGTAAAAGCTCATGAAGAGAATGACTGTAAAATATCAGAGTGTTTGAAAGAGTTTTTTAATTTTAGCTAAAGTGAGTTAGGATAAGCCTCCTGAGAAGTTCGTATTTTTGAGTAGGGTGGGGTGGGAGGTATGAAGATGGAAATGCAATTCCATAGCAGAAAGGTCAGTGCAGAAATGTTTGTGCAAAATGGCCTAGAATGTAAAAAACAACACAACAGAACACTTCTGGCCAAGGTCTGCAGAAAGCACCTGCATTTGTGGAAATTCTTAGGCAGACATGGGAACTAGCAAGCCTTAGAACATATGCAGAGAGAACAGTGACTAGCACAGGTGAAGGTAGCTGGAATATATCACCTTGAATACAATGACCACTAAGGTAACACCTGCAAGAATATTCTCCCGATTCCCAGGCTCCTGAGGCAGAAGCAATCAAAGAACCATCTCAGTATCCAGCCACAACTGGCTTCTCCATTTCCCTGCAACAGATGCATGTGTCACACCCCTCCATCCCTCCCTGACCATTTCCATCCCTTCCAGGGGCCAATATGGGTTTGCAGTCCCCATCCATTCACCTCTGTTGCAGTCATTAAAAAATCATAGGTTGGACCCGGTGCAGTCGCCTAGCGGCTAAAGTCCTCTTCTTGAACGCACTGGGATCCCATATGGGTGCAGGTTCTAATCCTGGCAGCTCCACTTCCCATCCAGCTCCCTGCTTGTGGCCTGGGAAAGCATTCAAGGACGGCTCAAAGCCTTGGGACCCTGCACCCGCGTGGGAGACCAGGAAGAGGAAGTTCCTGTCTCCTGGCTCCGACCATTGCACTCACTTGGGGAGTGAATCATCTGACAGAAGATCTTCCTCTCTATCTCTCCTCCTCTCTGTATATATCTGACTTTATAATAAAAATAAGTAAATCTTTTAAAAATATCATAGGTTAAAACAAACAAACAAACACATTAATTGACTTATTTTTTAAGGGAAGAATATATAGAAGCACAGTAGAAAATTGTTCAGCAACAAAAAATTCAGCTTTGACATTTGGAACTGTAAGTCATGGAAAATTATTATGTTAAGTGAATTGCACCGGGGCAGAAAGATAAATACCTCATATGTTCTCTCATATGTAGAAGCTAAAAGAAATGTCAAGCTGAGCTTGAAGTACTGATCACTGCAGATTGTAAAACAGAGGAGGAAGGCAGGAGGAAGAGAAGGTTGGATAATAGATACCAAGGCACAAGAAGAACCTGCAAGGTCTCATGTTCTACGTCACAGACAGTGGCTAGCATTCACACTAATGCATTATAGTGTACAAAGAATTAATAAAATTATATTACAGATTTAAAAAATTAAAGGTAAGAGAAGCTGATAATGAGTTACATTGCATGAATGATTTGTGCCATATATATGTGTTGAAATAGTGTGCTATACCTCATAAAAATGCAAAAGAGCTGCATAACAATGAAACTAACAACACATATTCTTAAAGAAGTAAAAACACCAAGAGGTAGGGCATAAAGGTGCTTTAACTTTGACTTTAAGTCAGATGGTAAGTTACAACCAAAGAAATGATATTTACATTAAGTTGCAGTGAGAGATGTCCTTTCTCTGCATATTTCTCGTTTCTTTTGATTTTCTTCATTTGTTGAATTAACATTGAATTTCTTTTTTTTAAGATTTATTAATTTTTATTACAAAGTCAGATACACAGAGAGGAGAGACAGAGAGGAAGACCTTCCGCCCGAAGATTCACTCCCCAAGACAGCGCAACGGCTGGTGCTGCACAGATCCGAAGCCAGGAACCAAGAACCTCTTCCTGGTCTCCCACGCGGGTGCAGAGTCCCAAGGCTTTGGGCCATCCTTGACTGCTTTCCCAGGCCACAAGCAGGGAACTGGATGGGAAGTAGAGCTGCCGGAATTAGAATCGGTGCCCATATGGGATCCCAGGGCGTTCAAGGCGAGGACTTTAGCCACTAGGCCACGCCACCGACCCGAATTTCGTTTTTTTAAGATTTATTTATTTGTATTGAAAAGTCAGATATACAGAGAGGAGGAGAGAAAGAGAGGAAGACCCTCTGTCTGATGATTCACTCCCCAAGTGACCACAATGGCCAGTGCTGTACCAATCCGAAGCCAGGAGCCAGGAACTTCCTCCAGGTCTCCCACGCGGGTACAGGATGCCAAGGATTTGGGCCATCCTCTACTGCTTTCCCAGGCCACAAGCAGGGAGCTGGATGGGAAGTGGAGCTTCCGGGATTAGAACCGGCGCCCATATGGGTTCCCAGTGCGTTCAAGAAGAGGACTTCAGCCGCTAGGTGACTGTGCCAGGCCCAACACTGAATTTCTTAAGAAAAGAGATCCATTGCTTGGAAATTCTACTGAGTGCCTATCAGTCAATACTGTTTTATTAAGGATAATTAAATGTCTATAAGAATGTAATTACCAAAACAGATGTAATATTCTTATTGACTATTAGAAATATTTCATGAGGAAAAATTGTTCAAAGCATTAAATGTAGTGCAGTTTATCTGCAGCATTTTCCCCTAAATATCACACTTCGTTAACATTACTTACACAGTAATCCCAAAGCAATTGACATTGAATTAGGCTCTTTTAAAATAGTTTCCTATGAAATTTTAGTAATATTTTTGGTTCTAAATCATTCTAATCTAAGAAAAATTATGGTCAAAACACATTAGCATTTTGAACTGTAAATATTAAATTGCCATTTAAGAATCACTTGAGGGAATATTCACAGTTAAACTAATTTATTTTTCACATGTGTAGTTATTAGTAACAGCATATAAGTCTGTAGCTTGACAGCACAAAAGAAATGTATTTACAAATTTAGACTTTTTATTTTAAATTTTAATTGAGACATGAACAGAAAAGCAATAAGAAACACTTTCCCCTTAGGACAGAAAATAATGATGTGCTTAAAATGGCATTTAATAATTAGCTTGAGGGTGACTGAAGTTCAGAAGACAGGTTTCAATCATTTTTCACCTTCTGTTATACATCTCTGCAGTACCAAACATTTGCACGGTATTTCTTTCTTTGTTAAATGGCACATTTAGTCAGAGTTCATAACAAAACAATGTATCCTCATTGATTGTGTCAAATCCACTGAAAGTACAACAGTGAAGAGGACTGACAAAATTTCCTGGCTTCATAGAATACGTCTTCTGGTTGATTGAGAAATTCTGAAATTAACAAAATATATGTGTGAATTATGTATTTTATATGTCAATTATCATTATGTTATACAGTGCAGAATGCTAGTGAAAAATTTGCACAAGAATTGTTTGCCCTGACAGAGGGAGCTAAAGTGCTACAATTTACACTTATAAAATGGCTCAGGTTCTTCTCTGAGACCTTCTCAAGACCTTCTTGTTTTAGTTGAACTGAAAACAACCTGAAAGAAAGCTATAAATGGCAACATGTAAGTCTTAAGGGATGACTTGAAAGAGAAAGGGAGATTAGAGAGAAGAAGAGAGACCTCCTAAGATGTGGACTCCTTAGCTGGCTAATTGATTGGTTTCATCCGCAGCTGACTCTCCCTCTGGAGATATGGTCTTCTGGGAAGCCACTTAAGTAACTGCTCAAAGGACAATACCACACAGAAAACAACAAGGAAGAAAAAAATCAGGTTTCAGAATCCAACAATACAACAATTTTCTTATCCTTACATTTAACTTGTTTTAACACAGAATTCTCAGACTTAGAGACCAAAGACTCCTGAAGTGGGTGGAGGACAGGCACTATACTACAGGTCTGGGAGAAGGTGTTTCGCGCTGTGGAAAGACAGACACCGGCACAGCAAGTCCAACAAGAGATTGGCAAGTAGCACTTTTCAGAGATAGACTTCAAACCTACCATAGCCAGAAACAGGAAACATTTTACTCATCTTTATATACCTTGTGTTTTGTCAAATAAAATTATGAACATCGCAGTCATGATTATATTTCAGTTATTCTAAGATGGGAAAAATAGAGATCTAGAAGTATAAATCTACTTGTCATCAGCTAAATCAGCCTGTGTTAGTATTAAGTTCTCTAGGGGAGATTCAGGAACCTTACAAACTTCCACAGAAAATGGAATTTATATATAAAAAGTGTGAGTATATTCCAAGAATATTTTATACACAATGAGCTGTTTCATAATTTAAATTTTCCATGCCATTTTAAAATTTCCTTTGTATGCTTTGATTTTCCTGCAAGGTTTTCTTCACAAGGACACTTTATGTGTATATAAATGGTATGATATATAAAGATAAATATCTCTTATAAGCTATAGATCATAAGGGTAAAAGAAGAGCATAATTGCCTGATGTTTCAAGTATATTGGATGTCTAAATTACTTCATTGATTTTTTATTATAGTCACTAGGATTAAATATTTAGTGTTAACTGTAATGTAGTTTTACTAATTGAAAATGACTATTATACAAAAACAGCTTTGGTCACTTTTCATTGAAGATAAGAATTTCCTACACTCTCTAATTCAATATGAACTATCTTTCAAATATTTTGTTTCCATGCTGTCTGTGACACTCATGTAACTCCTTACTGCAAAATGGCAATTTTGAAAACGTCTTAAGTGTGCATTCAGCTGTTAAGCAATTGTATGCAAAAGGAGAACGTTGGATTTGGCAAAATACATTACAAACTTACATCCCTATGCTCTTGTTCATCTGACTTGCTAAAATACATTAAGACACACTGTTTTTGAATTTAATTTTGTTATTGTTAAAAAATTGAATATTTCCTCATCGAGGGATCCTTATGAACATGTGATAAACTGAATGATGAAAATCATTTACATGTGTTATTCAAACAGCAAATTTCTGTGGTTTTTTGCCAGAATAAAATTGCATACAAAGAATAACTAACTTTTTTCCATAAAACCTATGTACAATAATTTAAGCAGAAGATTACACATAGGGTCCTGCTACAAATACTGTGTGTGATTCTACTGGTCTAAAATGAAGTGAACTCTAAACTCTAGAGGTCAGTAATATTACAAGCAAATTTTGTAATCCTGAGTATAAATCTTCAAAGGTAATTTATTTAAAAATTACATTTTGATAAACATATAACTGTGTCACAAATATTTTAGGCAAACCTGTAACTTTTGCATATAGCTTTGAAAGTTCAATGCAGAAAAAGTGAATCAAATATTATTTAATTTTTCAGATGAAACCAAATCCTGAATCATCTTGACATTGCCAGTGCATATTGCAAGCTGCTTCTGTATTGTATCAAACAAAATTTTAATGATCATAATATCCTTTTAGGAAGCATAGCGGTTGTTCTAAAACAAAGTAAATACACTGACAATCCAAAATAAATCACTTTTGCTGAATAGATTTTCCTGTTCCTTGTGTTTGGAAAATTGATTCTTATTCAAAGTAATGTTTAGTATGTATATGTCATCTCATTATCCAGTTCAGCAATGGTGTTTTTTATTTAAACTTTGAGAGCCGTGCTTTTTTGCTTTTTATTTATTTATTTTTTGGAAGAATCTATTCAAATACACCTAGGGAATGTTTCTTTTCTGTCATTTAATATGTACTTATAGGCAAATTAAAAAATGAACAAAATCAATTTCTTTCTCTTTGGTTTTGTGCACATTATCGTGTTTGGTAAGTTATAGTTTGTATCTGCCATCTGTACAGGTTGGTCCAAAACCTATGGAGCTTGCAACCACTTGGGACAACCAGAAGCATCTCCTGAGTTTTTGCTTTAGATCAGCTCAGCGCTAAACATTGCTGTCATTTGGGGAGTGAACCAGCGGATGGAAGATAATTGTCTTTGTATTGTCTTGTATCTGTAAATCTGTCTTTCCAATAAAAATAGGTAAATATTCAAAAAGAAGAGACATCATTGGAAAGAATGTGATGTCTTCAAGAAAAATAAACAAATTAAGTGTAAAGATTAATTTTTATTGTCATTTCTTACCCAAGTGTTAACTAACCGTGGTGTTTGTGCCTGCGTGCATGAGCATGCGCATGTACTTGTTATGCAGCATGTAAGAATAATGTTTGTCATTGGTATATCCATACCTCTATCTTTTTTTTTTTTTTATGATTTACTTGTTCTTATTGCAAAGCCAGATATACAGAGAGGAAGATAAGTGACCACAACAGCCAGTGCTGCGCCAATCCAAAGCCAGGAACTTCCTCCAGGTCTCCCTCTTGGGTGCAGGGTCCCAAGGCTTTGGGCCATCCTCGACTGCTTTCCCAGGCCACAGGCAGGGAGCTGGATGGGAAGTGGAACTGCCGGGATTAGAACCGGCGCCCATATGGGATCCAGGGGCGTTCAAAGCAAGGACTTTCGCCGCTAGGCCATTGTGCCAGGCCTTAAACACCTCTATTATATCTCACCGCTTTTCTTTACTTTGAGTGACAATAGGACCTGAATAGCCTCATCACTGCTGTTGTGTAATGTTATCCTTTATCATTTTCTCATGGAATTTTCTCTTTTGGCTATCTTCTGGCTTTTAAATGAAATGGAGCAAACTTTCCTTGTACACGGTCAGATGGCAAATTTTTTGGCCATTGTAAACCATAGGGGCTCTGTTGCAAACATTCAAATCTGTCAACATGTCATGGAAGCTGGCACAGGATATATGTAAATAAATCATTTTGCTAGAGCTCCAGTAAAAGATTATTTGCAAGACTAGTTGGTTGTCTGTTTTTCTCACGTGTATCACATTTTGCTGCTTTTCCCTAAATGATAAACTTTTCCTTTTGCTGGGTTATCATATTTTTACTTCACCTTCTATTATCTTATTTTTTAAGAGCCACACAAAGATTAACATACAGAAAGCTATCCTGCATCTGTTATTTTACTCCCCAGATACCACAATGGCCGCAAATGAGTCAGACAGAAGCCAGAAAGGCAAGTTTAGTTTTTATGTTGGTCACAGGAATGCAATTCTTTTAGCAACAACCTTTGTCTTTCAGAGTCCACACGAGAAGGAACCTGAAAATAGGAACCAGGGCCTGGAGCGAGCCCAAATACTCGGATGTGCGACGCAGATATCCTAATCAACTGAAGCACTGAGCCAACTACCAGCCCAAAGCTGTCCAGGACAATTTTCCAGCTTAGGCAAATATATTATATAGTCAATCATGATAAAGGAAAGGTCGCACAAAGGTACTCAGGTAGATTTTGCTTTACATCTAAAAGTCATACATTAAAGCTATAAAATACAGAAACCTGTTTCACATATAACTTTCCTCCAATTTTCACAAATAGAGATACACAGATACCTTGGAGGTCAAGCTTAAATTTTGAGTTTTGGCCTTCCTGGAATTTTACGTCAGAAATTATGTAAGAGGGGGAATATAGTAATTTGATCGTATTTCATTTCTTATGCACTCCCATTTGTAGAAAGGACATAATTTCTCCACTAGACGGGTCTAACTTATCTTAATGGAGATGAACACTGGAAATGATTCTCCTAATAGTTTGAAGCAGATCTGGAACTATATGTCCAGAGAAATCCAGAATTCCCTGTTACTAGATTGAAAATTATTATTATAGCGTCTAGGTAGACATACTTCCCTGGCTCTATGATTTCCTTGTACTTCAGGGAAAGAAAGGGTGAGAAGTCAGCGTGAATGGATCTGTTAAAGTACATAGTACAAAGCTGAATTAATCTTGCTAACTAATAGATGTATTGATGGCTTCAGAAAAACATTCATTTCTCACTTAAGAAGACTCATATTAATCTTACATATCTTATTGTAAGTTCAATTGTGCTGCCTCCTACAAATTAATATATTAAAGTCTTACCAAGTTTGAAACTTCATTTGGACATAAGGTTACTGCAGATGTAAGTAATTAAAATGAGATTATATCTGAGTAGGATATTAATCCACTATACTTGATGTCCTTATTAGAAGGAAAAATTTTGACACAGATACAGAGAAAGAAAGAATATTATGTACAGAGGAAGGCAGCTTGGCTATGCTTTGATGGATCAAGCAGTAACAGTGATTTCTAGATAATCACGGAAGGCTGGATAAAAAAGAATGCAAAATATTGTGTCATAATCCATCTGAGCAAATACTGATTGTATATTGATCTTGGACATTTATATTCCAGAAATTTATACAATAAATTCTGAATGTTTAGGCCATTCTGGTTATTATAACTTGAAATTGTAGCTATAGTCAATGACCATATATTCTCAAAAACCTTTCTTGAAAAGTATTTCTAAATAGTTATCTCCATTTGGTTTTAATTGTTGTATGCTATTTATTGTGTTGGAGAGATCACAAATCATACTTTGTATAAAAACATGTTAATGTATATGTCTATAACACCCAGTAATTACATATGTGTCTAGTATAATGCATGTGTCTATCACATTAAAATGATTGCATTTTTCCCATGTACCCATTCAGATATTGAATCTATATGAAAACATTTGAGCATTGTTATGTTAGCATCACGTAGCACATGGAAGACATACTGCAGAATGCATTCAATAAATATTTTGTGAAGTAAGAAAAAATTGAGAATAAAAGGAGGAAATGAAGTTATAAAATAAAAAAGAAAGGCAAAAAGAAATATCAGTAGGGAAGAAGGAAGGGAAAAAAAGTAGAGAAAATACAAAACAAATGAAAAATCTAGTTATTTCTTATGCCATTCCTCAGAGTTATCTATACAGAATTGTCCATCATTTTAAGAAATTTTTTAAAGTTTTATTTTTATTTTTATTACAAAGTCAGATATACAGAGAGGAGGAGTGACAGAAAGATCTTTTGTCCGATGATTCACTCCCCAAGTGACTGCAATGGCAGGTGCTACGCAGATCCGAAGCCAGGAGCCAGGAGCTCTTCCAGGTCTCCCACTTGGGTGCAGGGTTGGCCGTGCTCCACTGCTTCCCCAGGCTACCAGCAGGGAGCTGGATGGGAAGTGGAGCTGCTGGGGTTAGAACTGGCGACCATATGGGGTCCTGGCACATTCAAGGCGAAGACATTAGCCGCTAGGCCATTGCACCGGGCCCCATTCTAAGCATTTTAAAATGACTTTCTACAACCCTGAAAACAATGTAAAGATAACCGTGTGTTGGCATTTCATTAAGTAAAATATTATGTCAATTGTCCCAAAGGTATAGATTTAGTTGGATTATACAATTCTTTATCAACAAGAAATTTTTAAAATGTTATTATTATTTTATGATGCAGTTCCATAGACCCTGGGATTCCATGTTCTCTTCCTCAAGTCCCCTCCCCTCAACAAGCAAGGATATGATGCAATGGTTCAGATCCTATTTTGGATGCCTATATCACATGTTGGAGTGCCTGGATTTGAATCATGGCTCTTTGTGATTCTAACTTCCTTCTAGCAGAGACCCTGGATGGCAGTACCATTGGATCATATGCTTGGGAGTCTGCCATGTATGTGGAAGATCCAGATTGAGCTGTGACTCTTTCAATTTGTCATGGCATATCTTTGACTCCTAGAATCGTTTGGAGTCTGAACTAACAGAAGACCCATTTGTGTCTATTTGTGTGTCTCGTTACCTTTAAAATAAATACAATAAATAATGAAAATTAATAAAAGTAAATGTATCATCAAGTCATCAGGCTGCGAACTTAAGTCTGAATTAACTGAACTGCCAAAATTTTAAGACATTTATAAAAATTTATGTAAAAAATTCTAATGTCATTAAGTTCATGGATTCATTCGTTTCTTTGTTCATTTGAGAAATGCTTTTGAGGGCTTTGCAGTTTTGAACCTTAGAAAAAGTTGGTTATAGAAACTTAAGAATGTTTCTTGAAGTCTGCATATGACAGAAGCAATGAAAAAATTAAACATCAGATATAAATGAGTTGTGTAATAACTTCATAGGTGATTTAGTTAGCTCTAAAGAAATATGAAAAAACATGATACAGGTTAAAGAGACAGGGTGGCATGACTTGTTTTACTATTTTCAAATGGCTAGTCATTAGTTTTATTTTCTTGTTTTATCTTTGATTTTACTTTTACATTTTTGCCAATAAACATTTGAAGAAAGTAATATTATTATCAGTTTTCTGAAGGAAAAGTATTCTGTAAGTACAGGACTAGGAAAACAAAAGTGAAGACCACTGTGTTATAGCAGGCAAAACTTGAAAAAAAAATTACATAACAGTAAGGAATTCAGGTATTTATATAGAATGGAGGAGTGCAACAGTGTTGCAAATTGCATTCAGATGAGTAAGATTAGTTATGAGGGTGTTAATCAGACACTGGCTCATGCTCTTCAAGTATATACATGTGACAACTGAGAAGCAAAGTTAATCAGAGTGTATTTCAATGATTTAGTCTATCTTACATAACTTACAAAGAAAATGCAGATGTTAAGATGCATGCTGGCATTCACACATTTTTGTGGACTCAGCCAGGGGATCTACACAAGCCACATATTTTTCCCCCCTGACAGCTTACTAGTGCCTCTAGAGACATGGCTGTCAGTGTTTTGTTATCATAATAACCAATAGGACTTATGAAAGCATAGAACTTTCAGCTATATGCTTAGAATTTCTGACTAATAAAGTATTGATTTGAGCCCTGAAAATATGCACTTATTTTAAGTGCTAAGGTGATGCTTGTGTTGAGAGTTTGGGGAATACATGTTGAAAACACTTCTAGAAGCCTGTGTTAGAACATGAACACACCTTGTTAGTGGGATAACAGGAATTTGATTTATCACACAATTTTATTTAGTCATTTAGTTCAATAGTAACTTTATGAAAATTCCAAGATCTTCTTTTGTAGACTATTGCAATCAAGTGTATCTTTTTATTTTTGTTGTTGTTGTTAAGATCAGTAACCTAAACATTGAGCATCTGTTTTAGTTTTCTATGTATACTGCATCTTTTTATCTTGGCTTGTTGTTTTCTTTTGTCTTTTAAGATTTATTTATTTTTATTTGAAAGGCAGATTTACAAAGACAGAGAGAAGAAGAGGCAGAGAGGAAGATTTTCCATTTGCAGATTCCCTCCAGTATCTTGGCTGTTTTTGCTTGCTTGTTTGCTTGTTTGTTTTGTGACAATCTGCAGCGTCTTAGCAAAATTATTTTGTTGTTATTATTATTATTCATCTAAGTCTTCCCCGTTGAGATGTATGGTGTTGGATTCAACAAAAATGTATTGATCTGAAATTAAGACAATAACATGAAATATCTGTATGCTTTGAGAAGGAGGAGCGTCTTTTCCTCTGCTAGTAAGATCTTCACATAACCACAACAGATGGCAGTGGGCCCACCCTCAGCCAAAACCCCAGAAACCAGAGCTTCTCTCTTTGTAATGTGGCAAGGATCAAGCAAGTGTGTAATTATGTGCCACTTGCCAGAGTATGCATTAGCAAAAAGTTAGATCAGAAAGAAAATTAGGGCATTAACCCAGGGAATCTGGCATAGAATATAGGTGCCCTAAGAGGTATTTCAACTATTATACTAAACTCTCACCCATCAACACTCTTCTTTATACAATTGTATGATTTTAATTCTTTAGAAAATGCATCATCATGGGGATAATTGTTTTATTTGCAATGGAGTATAGGTCACATCCGTTCCTCAAGATTGAAGAGCATACAGCTATGTATGGGTTTTTATATGATTACATGAAACTACAGGAGACAAACATCAATAGAGAGAATAAACAGCCTGAAAATTGTGATAGTATCATAAAAGAAACAATCTCAAAGCCAATCTGACAAAATTGCTTTCTTAGGCTCTGAGGAGATTTTGAATTTTGTTGGCCAGAAAATTTGGATGGTTCTTTCTTTCACATCAAGGTCTCCAAAGGAAAAAAATAATAAAAGTAAATTACATTTAGAAACTATTTATGTAATGGATAGCAAATAAATTATTAGACCTCTTGTTTATGACTTGGAATCATTTTTAAACATTATATGACTATCTTTCTGCTTGCTCTTGTTCCATGATAAAATTTCACTTAGATTTTTTACAACATCTTCTATAAGATTTTCACAAGTGCTACTTTCCGAAGTTCAACATGAATAATTCTGTTTATTTTTCCAAAGTGAATATCCTGGCAATTCAATTTTTGACTTTAAGTCTTTCAACTGCCTAAAATATATTAAGTAAGGTGCAAAGTCAGAAGGCTATATGCTTGAAATTTACCTCTTTCAGTCTTGATTCTCACTCTTTTAAACCAAATTTGTTCCTCAATGCTATTGTATTCTTCAATACACTCTTCAGTGCCTTGAGCTGTTGGTACAGCTACTCTCCTTGGGCTGGGTAACTTTAGTATGTGTTTTCAAAGTAAACTCTCATCTGTCTTCCAGTTAACATTGGCATTTAGGGTCACCTTGTTAAAAGGTTGCATGAACCACATTCCATGACCAAAATATTCACAAGAACAACTAAGAATCCCCAAATCTAGGGAAATAGATTTTGAAATTCAAAAATATGGAGTATGGTGAAGGGTGTGCCTATTGGACTTCTGACCTTTAAAAAAATCTACCACATCTTACTCTTTGTCCATAAATTATTGACATTTCTCTAAAAGGGGAAATATTGTTAAGTCACAATTTATAAATGCTCCAAAACAGGATAAGAATATCTTAATTATAACATTGAGTTCAATATGTATGACTCTACGATTCCTTCATATTCTGTCCAGATATGGAGAACTTCCCTTGTGTATGACTTTTCTTTGTCTAAAATTTGAAAGCTAAATCACTGTAAATATTTCAGGGCTTAATAAACTGGCTGAAAGTAATAACGTTGAATGCCAAGTTAACCCTTACCTTGATAATCTTTTCTTCATAAAGATTAGGGCTGAGACAGTTTAACAAACAGAATCACCTAAATTTCCTCAATTTTTTGCTTGAAAACCGAACAGTTACATTTTATATTATATCAGCAGGTGAGTGATTAATGTTTAGAAATTAAGCAAGCAAATAAGCAGATAAATAAATGAGCCAATAATTCTATTAACTTTATACATGAAAACATTTTTTCATTCCACAGAGCCAGAAGTCATAGCTTTCATGTTTTTTTTTTCCAGGCAAGAATTTAAAATCTTTTCTATTAATATCCAAGTGAAATTTCCTCATTTAATTTTATGTAAATTATGATTTTGTGTTTCCTTTTCTTTTGTCATTCTCAACCAGATTTAAATTTTGAGTTTTTTTTTACAAGTATCCTAATTGTAGATTCTACTTTATCAGGTATGTATTAAAACAGCATTCCAAAATCTGTTTCTTCAGTAAAAATTTGAGAAGCTGGACGGAGTGAGAGAGAGGAGTTTCCATCAGCTGGCTGGACAAGATCAAAGTCAGGAGCTATGAACTTAACCTTCTTTCCCATAAAGATTACAGAAATCTCTGTTATTTGAGTCACCAACTGTTGCTTCTCAGATTGTTCCCTGACAGCAAGCTACAGTCAATAGTCAGAGCTGAGAACTGGAAACAAGTTTATAATCCGTGGCATGAGTATCTTAATCCCTAGCCTAATGTCTGCTCCATCAAACCCAGCTTTTTAAAAAAAGACAGCATACGATATCCCTCTGTTCTTTGTATTATTGTACATTTCTTCCCTTTTGACCTTAATGGCTGCATTTATTTGTAAGTTCACCTAAGCTTGGAAAACAGGATAACATTGTGTACTTTCTGACACTTCGTGCAAGGTATCAACTCAAATAACTATGTCCTACATGTAGTTGAGGGTGTTTCTTATAAGAGGAATTTACTCCTTAATATGAACTTGTTGGAATTTCATTCCAAATTGAAGAACATGCAAAGGACAAGCCTCATCACTCCCAACACACTGGCAGTTGCAAAGTACTATTCATATGACAGTTTGTTCTTTAAGGTGTTTCACAAAGAGAACCAGACTCAAGACATTGGACATAGATTGAGTCTCAACATTGAAGGAGTAGAAATGTCATTTGTACAGGAATGCTTATATTGGGATTCAGGGATTTCTGTTAATGAAAACTACTAGCGCCAATAAGGCAAAATTAGGCTTCTTTCAAGGACAAACCTTGAAAAGAAATTGCAGGATGTAGGAAATGATTTTGGAGTGCACTGGATTAAACTTTAGCCTGATGTACCGTTTTGATGATCTGACATAGTACTTTTTTCTTTTTGTATTTAACTTCATTAGAATATGATTGTCAAGTAAAAAATATGTATTTAGCATATATAATGTTAAGGCTTAATATCCCTATATTTTGTGAAAATGATTAGTACAATCCATTCAAACAGCATATTCATTATCTGATCTAGTTGATAATAGCTGATTTTCTTTATATAAAAAAATTTATTTATTTTTATTGCAAAGTCAGATATACACAGAGGAGGAGACACAGAGAGGAAGATCTTCTGTCCAATGATTCACTTCCCACATGACCGCAACAGCCAATGCTCCGCCAATCCAAAGCCAGGAACCAGGAGCTTCTTCTGGGTCTCCCACGCAGGTGTAGGGTCCCAAGGCTTTGGGCCATTCTTGACTGCTTTCCCAGGTCACAGGCAGGGAGCTGGATATGGGAAGCAGGGCTGCCTGAATTAGAACCGGCGCCCATATAGGATCCTGGTTAGTTCAAGGTGAGAACTTCAGCCACTAGGCTACCATACTGGGCCCAATAGTTGACTTTCAAACGTTTGGTGCGAACATTTAGAAGATAACCAAAGTGCCTAAAGTTCTCATTAAGAATGGGTTCTGGCAACTGCATAAGTGTGAGCAAAGGTTTATTGTGAATTTCATTGCTTTGATTTCTTGCTCTGAGCTTTTAGGATTTAAGTCTTAATCAATGAAAGTTTCTCTTTCTAATATTTATTTATTTATTCTAAAAGAAGTGTCACAGAGAGAGGGAGGAAGAAGCAAAGAGTTACAGAGAGTTTTTCCATTCACTGGTTCCACTTCTAACACAGCATTAACAGCCAAGAACATCCATGCCAAAGCCCATGTTGTGGCAGGAACCCAATTATTTGGACATTTTCCACTGGTTTCCCCAGTTCTTCAGCAGGTAGTTGAATAGTAAGTGAAACAGGCATTGTTTAACTGCTGCCTGTATGGGATGCTGGCATTGTAGACAACAGCTTCACCAGCTACTCTGTGATGCATGCTCCACAGTATTTCTTATAAAAATAGTGTAATCTTTTTTTTTATTAAAGCATTCTTCAGTAGTATTTTTATCACACTTGAATTTTAAATATAGTGTAAAGTAATTACATTGTGGCATTAGTAACATTTGCATTATTTTAACTTTTTCTCTTGACATAGTGATTAGTAACATGTATGTGTTTGTCCTTATCTGTGCAATTCCATTCTGTGAAGTTCGTGAAGATATTTTCTCTTAAAGAATATTTATCAATTATCAGTGAATTTGGTTCTAGTTCTTCTGTCTTCTGGTTCATTTCCCCAAATGTCCTTAAAGCCATGGCCGAGCCAGGCTAATGTCAATAACTTACAATTCTTTCTTGGTCCCCCACATAAGAGGCAGCAACCCTTGCTCCGAAGCCACAACCTCTGTCTCCTAGGCACAGTATTTTTTTTTTTAAGATTTATTTTATTTCATTACAAAGTCAGATATACTGAGGGCAGGAGAGATAGAGAGGAAGTGGAGCTTCCGGGATTAGAACCGGCAGCCATATGGGATCAAGGCGAGGACCTTAGCCACTAGGCCACGCTGCCGAGCCCTCCAAGGCACAGTATTAGAGTTTGGTTAAAACCAGTATAGCAAGGACTCAAACCGACACAATATAAAAACTGGAACTGTTTAACAGTGGCTTAACTAAGTATGCCACAATATCTTCCCTGGTAATCATCAGCTGTAATATCACTTCTTTTGTATAAATACATGAATCACTTCTGCAGGTCTTAGAAAGAAAATATTTCAAAAGAATCTTTACAAATACTTTTTTCAGACTGAGTCCATTGTATAGCAAGTAAAATACTGACTGTAAATTAAGTGTCTGTCTCCTTTCAAATGTCATGGCTTGTGGGATGCCCAACAATGACATTGAAAGTCAGAAGACTTTTTAAATGTCTGGAAGAATCTTAGGATGATCTGAATGCTTGTTACCTCACCCCCTCCCTGCCTATGTTCTTAACTTTGTATGTCAGCATGTCAGAAAAACTGTATGTACACGCACAATTTTCATACATTCAAATCAGTGGATTCAGAACTCCCTATGGGATTTAATTTTGAACCAAATCAAGACAAGTAAACTAATGCTGAAGTGTTTATGTGTTCTGTATACCAAAATTGTTTACAAATATTCTAATTCTCCTAAAATCAAAGTCATAAATAGCTTCTAATGGAAAAATTCAAATGATTAAGTCTTCTTAAATATCTAGCCAATAGGATGCTGATGAACTATGTACTTTTAAATAGTGGCTCTAAAGATTAAAATTTAAATCTATAATAAGTAGAAATCTGAAAAAATTCAATATTGAGACTACATCATGAATTTGAACATTATTTAGTAGAAACAAGTTTTCCATATTATTTATAAACCAGATTAGTGCCAAATAAGAAGTTTAACTTTGCATTTGCTACTGTTGTGCATTTGCTTAGCACCCATTAAGGGCTGATGGCTTCACCAACTTGTACAATTAAGCAAGTTTTCATAGTTTTAGCCAATGTGAAAAATTCATTTAGAGTTAATGAGTTTAAAGAATTATCCTTCGGGGCCGTTGCAGTGACACACAGGGCTAATTTTCAACCTACAGTTCTGGTTTCTGGTATGGGTGCTATTTATACTCCTGGCTGCCGCTATTCCAACCTTGTTCCCTGTCTCAGAAAGCAGCAGAGGGTGTCCCAAGCAAAGGTTTAGATCCCTGCACCCATATGCAATCTGACCATTGTATTTATTTGGGAAGTAAATCAGTGAATGGAAGATCTGGCTCTCGCTACCTCCTCTGTCTCTGCAACACTTTCAAGCAGAATAAATACATCTGGATAAAAGAATATTTGTGCCAATTTGTTAAATCCATAATTGCATTTTATTTCTCCTATTAATTCAATTTTACAATTTGTATTTACTATTAAACCTTTGTCTATAAAGTAATGTATATAGGTTCAGGAAAAAGATAAATAATGGACTCGAGTGTACGTTAGTTAATATATAAAAATAAGGGCATAAATATAGATTTTGAACTATCAAATATAATATTTAAAGCCACAACAGTAAATGTGCTAAAGATGAAAGTGATTATATAGTAGAAGACATTTAAAAAATTAATGGAGGACTACAGTACTAAAGGAAAAAAAATTACTGCTACCATGAAATAAATATAACTACACAAGAAAAACCAAGTTGCAAAATAGCCATAGAATGAAATGGAAGTCCATTAAATATAGTATAAATGAAGAACTGGGCTTAAAAATGGAATGTAGTAACTCAAATGAAATACAATTTATTCATGTTAAAATATGAGAATAGGGTGGTAGTTGGTATGACTTCTGGGGAGTTTTTCTTCACAGCTTGTTATTACCAAAGAATGTGAGAAAGGAATGACATATGAGAATGCTCAGATTGAGTTAGGTAGACTTTTTATTCGAAGGTTGTGAGATAAGCTAGTACTTAAAAGCAAAGAGAAGGAAAAATGTGTTGTGCAGTTTGTTTTTAATTAGTAGATGATGTTCAATGGTCTTGTTTACAAATGAGAGAAAGTTTCCATTGTGATCAATGCTTAATGAAAATGGGTAACGGAAAAGTCAAACCCACTGAGTCCATTGTATAGCAAGTAAAATACTGACTGTAAATTAAGTGTCTGTCTCCTTTCAAATGTCATGGCTTGTGGGATGCCCAACAATGACATTGAAAGTCAGAAGACTTCTTAAATGTCTGGAAGAATCTTAGGATGATCTGAATGCTTGTTACCTCACCCCCTCCCTGCCTATGTTCTTAACTTTGTATGTCAGCATGTCAGAAAAACTGTATGTACACGCACAATTTTCATACATTCAAATCAGTGGATTCAGAACTCCCTATGGGATTTAATTTTGAACCAAATCAAGACAAGTAAACTAATGCCGAAATGTTTATGTGTTCTGTATACCAAAATTGTTTACAAGGGAACATAGAGACTACTGGGTGGAGGCAGGAGAAAGCCCACACGTATATAAGGCAAGGTGTTAGTTTAATGTAATCCCGTTTGTTTATTTTTGCCTTGACTTCCTTCGCTTTGATGATTTTTCTAAGAAGCTCAGGCCTACACACATATATCTGGCAGAGTATTCCAACTTTTTCTAGTCAAAGTTTGATGCTTTCTGGGTATAGGTTTAGATCTTTTATCCGTTGAGATTTGATCTTTTTCTACGGTGCAATGTGTGTCTTACTTCATATTTCTATATGCTATTAGCCAATTGTCTAAATAGCATCTATTGAAAAGGCCTTCCTTTTTTTCTTGGATTGTTTCCTGTTTTCTTCTCAAAGATTAGATAGTTGTGCATGTGTGGGTTCCTTTCTGGATTTTCTATTCTATTTAATTGGCCTATTTCTCTGTTTCTGTAACAGTTCCAAGCTGTCTTGATAGCTATCGCCCCATAATATGTCCCAAGATCTGGGATGATGATCCCTCCTGCTAGGTTCTTATTCTTCATGATAGTTCTGGCTCTTTGTGTGTGTGTGTGTGTGTGTGTGTGTGTGTGTATGTTTCCAGATGAACCTTTACATCATTTTTTCCAGCTCTGTTAAAAATGTTGAATGTACATATTGCTTTTTGTAGTATGGACATTGTGATGATATTGACTCTTCCATCCAGGAACATGGTGTATTTCCCCACTTTTTGAAGCCTTCTTCTATTTCTTGTCTTAATGTGTTTTAGTTTTCCTCATATAGGTCTTCCACATCACTTTTTAGGTTTATTTCTAAAGGAGACACATCTCACCAACAAAGATCAGTGAAGAGAGTCTCTCATGGATTTCACTGTTTCTGTTTTTATCTTCATTTCCTCAAAACATTTTTTCTCAAATTAAATTCTTCACTGACTCATATGTCATATAGTAGCATCATTTTCTTCAGTAAGATTCTACTTTTTCTATTTCATTTCTTCAGTGACATATTAGTCATTCATGACATGTCATTTAAATTCATGGGATTGCAAATTTCTATTTTTCTTTCTGTTGTTGCTTTTGGTTTATAGCTTTTCATTTAAAGGGTGTATACTAATTGTGTAATAGAGACTACTATTTCCAGATGTGAGGATACAATGCAGGATGCATCTATGCTTCCAGACCAAAAATGGAGTCCCAATGAAACAACTAAATATATTTTGACAATAAGATGCTGAACTCTCTGCGATTGTCCATGCCAGCAATGTAAGGATACACCTAAGTAGCAGAATGAGGGTCTTACACCTGTTTATGAAGAACCATACTACTGTAATAATGTAGGAGAATTCAGTATGTAGGAGGGAAGGGATTTGAGAAGGGGATAAGGGAACTCATAGAGCCTGTGGAACTGTATCATAAAATAATAAAATAACTGAAGACAAATCAATAGGAAAACAAAACAAAAATAAACCATTCACCTGAAATTTTATTTATTTATTCCAGCCTTTAATTGAAAAGAGAGAGAGAGATTTCCATACTTAACCTAAAGTTTTCCCATGTAGTCTCTTATCATCGGCATCATGGGGGGTTGGTTTTGCCAACTATCTTATCCATATAAAATATCCCAAAATATTATAGGGAATACTAAACACTGATTTTTATTATTGCTTTTTTGTACTTCACCTGCTTTTAACGTTTGTGTGTATTTGGAAATACAGGATTACTGAATCTCAATTTATTTTGTTAACTATATCAGTAAAGGAATGTTTCCTATAGTTTCTTTTTGATGATTTATACTGATTCTTATAGGCTTAAGTTCCTCTTTATCAAAAATAATACACTAAGATGACAATTTGATTTTGCAGAATTATTTTTCCTCAAAGTAAAAGGACCTCATTTACAGTGTTTCTTGGCTAAAGGCAACCAAATGTAGCTAACACATGGTTTTAGTAATATATAATGTACTCAAATGATTAAACATGAAGTTTCTGTATATTCATTAATAGCAATTTGCAGAAAATAATTTAAGGTTATGAGAACATATTAACTTGTGTTTTTCTCCTTTTTAAATAAAAATTATTTGTATTGTGGAGAGAAGCAGAGGCAGTGATGAGAAGAGATCTTCCATCCACTGGTTCACTTCCCAAATCCCCAAGCAACATTTTTAACATGGTATCAATTTCTATGCCAATTAATGTTTATAGTATTTTGCAAATGTACAAGTGAAATGTGTATTATAAAAACGTTGATGCAAACATTGTCATCTTAATGCTTTTAATTAAATTTTCATCAACATATAAGTAGTACTTTCATTCAAAAATAAATTGTTATTTAAAATATCAGATTAAGCAAAGTGAAACAATCTGATGGCTTGTACAGCTCTGAAACATTGAATTTGGGAAACTATTGACCTTACTACCTCTGAGTCTGATCATTTGCATTTGGTTTTCAAGTACAGAACAAATATTGAATTCTCCGAGATTAAGTTTGGGATGTATTTGTAGTTGGCACGACCCCCAGAGATTTGGGTTTCCTGAGACAATTTTGCTTCTATTTCATAGCCAATTCCAACACATTCTTTTGGAATAAAATGTGTTCTTCCTTCTTGGAAGTTTTCTGTCCAGAGGCCCTGAGACCACTGAGGGCTGGCCAATGGTGTTCTTCAGTCATAGAACCACTGCAGAAAAACTGGTGTAGGATGTCGGTTTATTTGAAAGAAGTCACAAGCTTATGTAGAGGAGGAAAAGTGGCAGGCAGAAGGATGATCCCAACAGTCCTCCCACCCAAAAAAGACGTTGTGGATGGCTAGTAGGCATGTCTATCTCTCCGGACCCTTGAATCATGTCATAGGTCATGTTCTGCACACAGGGCTGGAAGTTGTATCTCAACCACAGGCAGACAGACTGAAACTTACATGAACACATAAGCTGGTACGTGTGGCTAAAAAACTGGATGCGTGCTCCATTTCACTTCCTAGAGTTATTTACCAGGGAATTTCTAGCACAGCTCATCCAAGGACAGAAAAGAGAGACTGAGGTGGAGCCTGCTATTCTCACTGCATGCCCAATGAACAGGGTAGGTTGAGATCTCAGTTAGCCAAGACCATTGTCATGGAGACTCAGTGTTCCTTATACCTATGACTAAGTAGGCAAGATCTAGAGGCAATCTCCCACACTGCTCTTGAAATGATAATGTTACATATGCACCTTATTTCAATGTTATTCCCTGTGACAAACTTTAGCATTCAGTGAGGCTAAATGAATATAATACATATTTATGCAAACATGCATATATACAAACACATGCATACACACTGAACATTGACTTATTATTATCAATTTACAATTGCTTCTCTGGAGCACCATATGCAGTTGTGAACTATTACTTAAGATTTCGTTGAAAGAAAGGCTGCATTTGGCATGCTGTGAAGTACATCAGTACAGAGACGAACCTTGTTTTGATGCTATATTTTACTTTTCCCTGAGGTCTGAAAAGCAGAGTGTATGAAAAAAATGCTCTTGGGAATTTAAACTCAATGTAGAAAATGGTATTATAAATAAAACCCATTGAAATCTACGGACAGTTTTGATCATCAAGAGTACCCTTGCTAATGGTTCCAAGATTTAAGACCTACCCATGGAAGACATTTTCCAGAAATATTCCTTGGCTTTGATTTTACTCTCCCATCCCCAGCTCACACAGGCCTAATTTAGTGACAGACTGGATTCATGATATATCATTTTCTGCATGTATTATTCTCTAATCAGCATGGGTGTTTTATTGAATAAAGAATTCTGTAAGCTTCAAGCTTCTTTTCTCTGTTTTTGGACAAGATGCTTAAAATATATAGTTATTGAAAGCTTTACGAAACATAGAAACAAATTTGCCTAAAGAAGTATTTTAGAAAAGCTGATTTCAAGGTATTTATTTTATTATTATAATAGATATAATAGAATAATACTAAATGTGTAATTTATGCTGATTTCATTGATTTAGACATTTCTGTATTTGCATGAGATTTCCAATGTTATGTTTTTTGTAAATAGCTTTTCCAAAAATTAAATATATTTACTCAGAAATATGTCTTATTCAGACTGCCAAATATCTTGCAATAACACAACCATTTATCTACAATAGCAGTACCGATTTGTGAAATAAATAGTTGGCAAATATTATTATTTTGAGTATTTTGCTTCAAAGAAATTCATCTCTCTGATACATTCAAGGTATTAAGAAAAGTAACAAATAGTGTGTTATATCAAAAGACCATTTTGGTCAAAATGTTTCCTCTGAAGGTAACAAGACATACAGCATTAAATGTCCTAATCATAATCACCAAACCTATGGATTGATGAGTACATAGCAATTCATATGCCACACTTGCATTTTATGTATGTTTCTGTTAGTGTGATGTTACTAAGTACATTTGCTTATCATTTCTGCATTTTGAAAGTTTTGCTTGTTTCTATTGAGTATTTAAAAGTTTTGTAACTCTCATTGACTTCAAAAACAATATATTTCACAGATATGAAAATATAGAATTAGAAAGTTTAAATAAGTTTTCTAAAGCTACTAGATGATAGAAAAATGAATTAAGATAAATTCCATATGACTAATTTATGTTCCTTTGCTCAGATGAGATATATTTTTGATTGATTCCTTTCTTTGATATCATTTACCAAAATCCCAGGAGAGTACGAACATATGAAAGGAAGACTATACACTGTCTATATTTATGTTTACAAAGCAATCGGAAGGATTCCTTTTACACAGAAGAACATCAGTGGAAATTAATGAAATCCAAACTATCATTATGAATTAGAAAATCATTACAATGAATTATTCTCAAAACTTTACATTAGTTACTTAATAAGAACCCTAACTTCATTCCACTGCAAAACAAAATTTTGAGTCTACACAGTGTATGCAAGTGTAGGGCAGGAATATATCTGTGTGTTCAGCTTGAAATGATTTTACAATACTTTCACAGAAGCACGAGCAAACACCACAGAATTTCAGCCTTTCTTCCAAAGCATACAGCCCATCTTTCCCATGACGACAAATTATCATAAATATGCACCTGATACCTACATCGAAAACACATAGTTTTGATTTGACCACTGCCCCCATTCCTTGCTTATCACTACAGCCAGTGTACTTTCCTTGCAGAATTTCAGTTAACTTTTTGGTCCAATAAATAGGTTGTTGTTTTGTAATTGTATGAAATCAGGTATTTTCTAATGTGTCACCAGCAAGCAAGTTAAAAAGTTCGTTCTATAATCATATTGCTGCAAGATCTGATAGTGAATGTTTTTGCCCACATTGCATAATTCAGTTTTCACCCTGACGTTGCAAAGGAAATTTTAAAAATTAATATGAATGCTGATTTTTATTATCTGACACTGCATTCAGACTTCTATCAGAGCAAAGAAAAAATGCCAAGAAAAGGTTAAAATATGAAAGAAGAACATAATTTTCATGTAGTATTGTAACTAATGGAATAGCTGTTGATTACTTGTTTCAGGAAAGGGTTTTTGCCTTGAGTGGAAAGCTCAAGATACAAGTGGGAAATCAGAAGAGGGAATGTAATCATGCTGTCAAAGCAACAAAAAAAAAAACATTTTTTTATTATTTCCTAAAATCAAAGGACTAAGAAACATCTTCTACAATGTATTTATATATGATTGATCTCTCAATATCAGATTCTTTGTTAATACTGCTGACTTGAATTTTGAATTTTTTAAAGAGATTTGTTTATTTTTAGTAGAAAGTCAGATTTACAAAGAGAGGAAAGGCAGAGTAAAGATCTTCCATCTGCTCGTTCACTCCCCAAGTGGCCGCAATGGCTGGAGCTGAGCCGATCCGAAGCCAGGAGCCAGGAGCCCCTTTCTGGTCTCCCATGCCGGCTCACGGTCCCAAGGCTTTGGGCCTTCTTCAATTGCCTTATCAGCCCACAAGCAGGGAGATGGAAGGGAAGTGGACCACCCAGGATATGAACAGACATTGATATAGGATCCTAGGGATGCAAAGTGATGACTTTAGCCACTATGCTACTATGCTGGGCCCTAGAATGTTTTTTTTTTCCTTCTTTTTAAATTTGAGTAATAGTAGCAGAAATTGGTATTGGATAACTGTTTTGGCTATTTGTTTTATTGTAACAAAATGCTCACATGCTACATAACATCACAAGAAATACATTTCTTTCTTACAGTTCTGGGAGCTGCTTATTCCAACAAATCATGTCACAATCTGGCAAGGTTCTTTTTGCTGAAATATTCCATTGTGGCAGACACAAGGTGGAAGGCTGAAAGAACATATATATGTGAATGCTTGAATGCATAGCACAGCAAGAGAGAGATTGCGAGCGAGGTTGAGAAAGAGAGAATATAAATTTAGGGGCTAGATTAAACCATTTCCTAGGAACCCATTCTCAGAGTAGTTAGGCTATTCCTGTAGTAATCACTCTGTTTCTACCTTATGGGCATTTATTCATGAGGCATAACCTTCACCTCTTAAGGTTATTACTTCTCCATATTATTGTATTGGGAATTAAGTTTCAACACATGAATTTTGGGGATACAATGAATCTAACATAATAAATTCATTTTATCTTTTCTTGAAGAAATGCCTAAATGTTATTTAGGTTTTCAAACAAGCTTCTTGGTCTCAGTATCTCAGATGTGGAAAATTATTCAAATATAAAGTTAGATATCTGCAAACATGAGTGACAAACTTGAATGCCTAAAATGTTCCGAACTCTCAAATCTTGAAAGAAAAACATTAAAGTGAATTAGTAAAAATATATTTTCTCCGCACTGTCAGAAACCCAAATAAGCTTCCACTAAGATTTGTTTGTGTAAAAATCCAACTAAGCCAAATAAGAATTTCATGAATATTTTACAAGGCTATGCAAAGCACCTGTGTGAGAAGACAGTTATTTAGTTCTGCTAAGCAGCATCCATTGCAGATTATAGATCAGTTTTCAGTAATTAATGCATGTAGTCCGTTTATGGCTGTTTTATCAATATAAGTTTAGCAATGAGATCACATGCATTCAAGATCATGCCTAGTGTACAAATCGTAATTTATTTTTCTTGATAACCACCTTTGCCTTTTTCTATTTGAGTCCACCTAACATGCTTATGGAGGCCTCAGTTATTCCTGGCAGTGCTTGTTCATTCGTTTTTAACAATGCAGTGTTAAAAAAAAAAAACTATATGGAAAAATAATAGCTCTGTTAATGAGAAATTAATAAAAACAATAAATCAAACAAATACATTTAAATTGTCACTTTAGGATTGATTGAAGTCTTATTACTATGTCTCCCACACTCTAGTATATTAAATGCTATATCATTTTCTAATACATTTTAAATTATTTGAAATACTCTAAAAAGCATGTTTAATTCTGCATATACAAAATACATTATGTAGATGACAACCAAACTAATTGAATTCAAGTAGATATCACAGTAATTTAAATATTAAAATAATTCACATATGAAGGATAAATTAGTTTTCATTTTTAGCGTTTGTTTATTTGAAAGGCAGACTTATACAGAGAGCAGAAGAGACAGAGTGATAAGGGAAATTTTACCCACTGGTTTCCTCCTGAAATGATACAAATGGTTAGGGATAAGCCATGCAGAAACCAGGAACCTGGGGTTTCTACAAGTTCTCCCACATTTGTGCAGAAGTCCAAGCATTTGGGTCATTCTCTGCAACTGTTTCAGGCACATTAGCAGGAGGTTGAATTGGGAATGGAGCAGCCAGAATATAAACTGGCACTGCAGGCAGCTGCTTAACTCATTCCACCGCGATGCCAGAATATAATTAATTAATTCAATTAATAAAATAATTTAACTAAACTTTAAAATACTTAGTTTTCAGATATTTATTGGAATTAGATTAACAACCAATTGACACAAAAATAAATTTTCTAATGCATTCTCATTCTTACAAAGCTGATTAAGAAGTAATTATATTATCCGAATAATCATTTTCCTAATGGGTTCCATCTTTTTCATCTGCATAAAATTAATTTTGTGTTAATGAAAACTATGAGGAAAATGAAACTCAAAATAACAGTAAATTGTTCAGCTATCCGATTTTAAATGTATGCAAAGGAGTTGAAACCTAGAAGTATCTGAATCCAAAGTTACTACCTATTTCAACCATCACAACACAGAAAAATAATCCATTACACAAGAGAAAGCTATCAGGTCTGGCAACACAGTACAGTGGATAAGTTCAATCCCCATGAATATCTGTATCCCCATGGGTGCTTGACAAAATCGAGGGTGCTTAATTTCTGATCTAGCTCCTTGTTAATGACCTGGAAAATCTAGAAGACAGTCCAAATGCCTGGATTCCTGCCACTCACATGGAAGACTTAGAAGAAGCTGCTGGCCCAATCCTGGGCTTTTGGGTGTCTATAGAGCAAACCAGTGGAAGTAGGAACCCTTTCATTTCTCTTTCTCTTCTTCTTTCTCTTTTTCTTCCTCTTACTCCTTTTCTCTTTCTCTTTCTCATTACTCTCCCTCTATGTAACTGCATTTCAAATAAATGAGATTACAAAACAGATAGGGAGAGACAGAGAGAGAAAGCTATCTCAGAAGATTCTAAATATGAAAAAATAAAAATATGAATACTTCACTGTAGTAATTTTGCATATAAACACATGCATATTCATATATTAATGCTTAGGCCAGCAACAAGAGAATGCCATCTGCTCATCTATTCCCCCAAATGCTGGGAACAGCCTGAATTGGACTGTACCAACTATGGTAGCCAAGAACTCATTTCAAGTATCTCATTTTGGTGACAGGAACTCGTACTTATGGGTAATTACAGCTGTTTTCCAGGTTATGAATTAGCAGAAACCTAGAATCATTAGGGAATTCAGGGCTTGTATCTAGTCACTTTGATATGAATCCTGGATGCTTTATCGATTCCCTGGTTTACCGCCTACATAGACACACAGCCACAATTGAACCAGACCAAAGCCAGAGCCTGAGACCCCATTCTACTCTCCCATGAGAATTTCAGGGATTTACACACTTGGTCCAATATCGGCTATCTGAAAAAAAAAAAAAAAAGCCTGATAGCGTTCCAGTGCATGATGTAGGTTTCCCAACTGGCAGCTTTATTTGCTGTGCCACAACACTCATTCTGTTAGACATCTGGACAGAGTATCTAACTTTATTTTTCTCAAGTAGTTGCATTTTAACCACTTAAGTGTGCCTAGAATTGATTAGCTTGTTCAGTTATGGAAAATATTCTGCCACTCTTCTACCATTTTGCCTGAAGAACATTTGTAATTGATTCAACTCTGTTTTAGTTGGTATCAGTGATCAAAATACACACACACAAACACATCTTAAAATCTGACAAGCATTTTTACATGACTTCTACTTTATTAATTTTATAGGATATCATTTTTTTTTCTATTTCTGTTTAGTTTTCCCAAGAAATTGAAGAAACTTAGGTGCTGGCATTGATTCATAGTAAGAAAATTGATACTTGTGTTATCAGCATCACATATATGAGCATAATTCTGTGCCAGACTGGTCCACTTCTGATCCAGCACTCTGCTAATGAAACAGAAAACAGCAGATGACATCCCAGTGTTTAGGATCTCTGCCATTCATTTGAGAAACCTGGATGAAACTCTTCACTCCTGGGTTTTGCCTGGTCAAGTACTGGCTGTTATAACCATCTGGGAAGTGAGTTAGTATATTGA
Organism: Ochotona princeps; assembly: GCF_030435755.1. Taxonomy (NCBI): domain Eukaryota; kingdom Metazoa; phylum Chordata; class Mammalia; order Lagomorpha; family Ochotonidae; genus Ochotona; species Ochotona princeps. The sequence continues at coordinate 70,212,807 of NC_080834.1, forward strand.
AGAGATTTCTTTCTCATTCCATTTCTCTCTAACTCTTCTAATGAAATCATTTGCTTTTTAAAATGAGAAATTTAACTAGTTATATTTAGAAACATCAACAGCTTAAAAAAAACCTAACTTTTCTATAAACCTTATCTATTTCAATAACTTAAATATGGATATTAACCTATAGCCAATAATCACTTTTAGTTCATCTTCCAATCTTGTTGACTAGCCAGGACAAAAATTATTGAAGATATACAATAGCTAGTCTGGGGGCCCGGCGTAGTGGCCTAGCGGCTAAAGTCCTCGCCTTAAAAGCCCCGGGATCCCATATGGGTGACGGTTCTAATCCCAGCAGTTCCACTTCCCATCCAGCTCCCTGCTTGTGGCCTGAAAAAGCAGTCGAGGACGGCCCAAAGCTTTGGGACCCTGTACCCGCATGGGAGACCCGGAAGAGGTTCTTGGTCCCGGCATCGGATTGGCGCGTACCGGCCCGTTGCGGCTCACTTGGGGAGTGCAACATCGGATGGAAGATCTTCCTCTCTGTCTCTCCTCCTCTCAGTATATCCAGCTTTCCAATAACAATAAAATCTTAAAAAAAAAAAAAAAGAATAGCTAGTCTGTTCTGTGTGGAGCCAAGGAAAGAATCACTGGTTTCCTAAAATGCTACCGGTAGAACTAATATAATTTTTTATTTTATTATGTCATTTTATGACACAATTTCATAGACCCTGGGATTCCCCCAACCCCTCCCCCATGTCCTCCGAACATATTGAATTCCTCTATATTGTTACAGTAGTACAGTTCATAACCAGTCATGTTTGCTTCATTGTGGGCTTGGACCGTGCAGAGCGTCCAGCATCTTCTGTCCAGATAAATTCAACAGTTTCATTGGGAGACCATCCCTGGTCTGAAAGTAGAGCTGGCAGAATATCATTCCCTCCAATGAGAAGCCACTATACAACTTCAACAACAGGAAGAAACAAGGAAATTTACAACATCATGAAGTTAATTAACATGGTACTAAGTGACCAAAATGTTAGGAAATGCAAGTTCTTAACCACATCCTGTAACTACTTCATTGACATCTCAATTTTAGTTTATAAACAACCAGCTACTATACACCTTAAAATGGTTATAGGGTACTATTCAGCTGTCTCATGTCTATTTTCATTTTTATATTTAGCAGTTAATAGTATTCATGCATGATTTTTACTGAACTTTGCAAATTTTAGGATAGTCCAAACAGGCTTATAATTCTAACAAGCCGTATATTAATGATTGAGGAGCAGAACAATTTTAGGAGGGGTGTGCAGAGGAATCTTGAATACCTTAGTGAGGATTAACTGATCTTTGTGTCCTACCTAATAAGGTATATGATAGTCCAAGCTGACTTTTTCCTGTCTGTTTTAAGCTTACCTTATTGGTCTCTGTCTATCTGATCTAATTTTGGGGGCTCCAGAGCAACCCTGATGGTCATTGCAAGAGATGCTGGGGATCCAAAGTTGGAACTAAGTAAGGACTAGAGAAAACTCCTCTCCCAAGTCCCGAAGCAAGTTTACTGTTCTCCTGTTTCTGAGGACCGCTCAGGGCTCCTGACTGTTGTTCCGATGACATTAGAGCCTGTGAGGAAGGATTTGGGTTTCTTCCATCCCACGTGGGAGATCCAATAGGAAATGGTTGACCTCAGAGTTTTTGGCCTAGGAGGGCACTCCAATTTCCTGTGATCTCCTTGGCAGCTGGGAAATAGTCCTTGGTGCCCATATTGATAGTCCTTGGTGAGACACCGGGAGTCTCCAGGGTTAGGATACAAGCCTCATCCTGTCCTTCTAGAAGTATTATAATTTTAAGGTTTGTACTCACTAGTATCATGTGCCAAGCAGAGAATCGCCAAATATTCACAGAATATGTGAATAAACAAAAATGATTATCATTTTTAATTCTCCAAACTTTGAAATATGAGGCTGTTTTCAAAAAATCACTATAAAAGTGGAGTTTGAAGTTATTTAGTTTAATTAAAAAAATTAAATCCATGCTTACAAAAAGTCCTATAGGGTAGAAAAAAATAATTAAAAAACAGAGTCCATAGTAAATGTGCTTAATGAAAAACTGTGGATTTCAAAAGTTCTTTGTAGCAAAAAAATAGATTTAAATTCTATTTTTATACAAGCATTTAGAAGGTTCCTTATAGTTTTACAAAGAGTTTTGAAATTAAAATATGTGTCCTATGTATTCTGTTTTTTCTTTGTGAACATAAATGAGGGAGAAGAGATGTATATATAGAATGTGTTGCTATTCTCAAAGTTTTTTAGTAAGGAATGACATCAATACTTACCAAATTGAATTGTGTCCAAAAATGATCCATATAGAAATTCTGAGAAGCAATTATAAAAATATCGGTTGGCAGGAATACATTTATTTTCAATGATGGAAACTTCCCTTGATAGGAAATATAGAATTCTAAGTAATCAATTCAGGCTGGATCGACTCTGAGGAGCTTTGGAAGTCAGTAATGGAATATTAGCTTTAGAAAATGGAAATAGTGAATCTAAAAGAAGAAGACAGGAAATTGCAACCTGTTTGAAGGAATGGTAATCAAATCGAAACTTTAAGAAAGTATTATTTCTGATTTAGAGACCCTCAACAAATCACTTTAAAGAGTGTTTTATTGAGAAGAACAAGAAGATCAAAATCAAGCAGTGTTGACTAATAAACGGACAATTCTGAGCACTCATTCTTAATACTAGAGTTAAATTTAAAAATGTGTGTATCAAGATATTATTGAAACAACCAGATTTCTTACCCAAATTTTATGTGTTATGCTGTTACAATTGCACTCTCATTGCAATTAATAAACAGCCTATTGTCAATATTTTCTTTCGAAAGTAAATCTAACAGATTATTAACATAGTACATTTTGAAATAATTAGAACATTGCAACATAGACAAATATTGGTCCTTAAAAAACATCCACATATTTAAGCAAATAGCATTATCAAAATACACCTTAGCATACAGGGATCAACAATGTTAAAAAATGCCAGGGTTGTAAAATAATTAAGGAGAAAAATTTAACATTGAGATTATATAAGAGCAAAATGATTTTGAAAATTAAATATTGTAAATAAAATAGTATAATATACCTATGTTAACTCTCAGTAATAAATCTGATGGAGAAAAAGTAATACTTGACTATAGCCTGTCAACAAAGGTAAATATGTTTAGTGCATCCT